>NW_006399828.1:3880955-3891324 GCF_000299155.1 Elephantulus edwardii
TGTAATTTATTGCAATCCCCTTATTATAAACGGAAGTCTGGTAGCCTAGTGGCCAGAAGCATTGCTGCAATCCCATGTGGTTCGAGGTAACCAGCTGCTCCACAGGAGGATGGGCAATCTCCTCCAGTATGATTATCGATTGATTAACTGCCTCTGAAAACTGGCTGGAGGGTCTGCTAAGGGTCAGTTCCTACTCAACGGCACATCATCACCACCATCACCACCACCACCACCACCACCACCACCACCACCACAACCATAACATTGTAGTCAAGTCAGAATCAACTTATAGCTAAACCACTGGTAGGTTTTCAGAGGCTGTAAATCACTAAGGAGGAGACTGAACATCTTTTATTCTCAGAGTAGATGGCGAATTTGAACTGCCTGTCTGGACTGGCAACACAACCCTCTTCTGACTAGGTCACTACAACCCTGACTTGTTTTGTGGAGAGAGATACTGTGGCTTTCTGGAAGGAAGATGACTTCATTTACTTTGAGAGTAGAGGCCTAGGACACACATGTTGAGAGGCTCACACTAAGAAGATCAGCAGTTGCTTGATGAAAAGAGCATTTAAATTACAGATACCTTCTTCAAATCCTGAAAATTAGCAAACTATTACACTTTCTGTGAATCCCATATTTCTTATCAGTCACAAAAATAAAAACTGAGAAATGTACAACATACCAAAACGTCCATCCCGGGAACATATTTGAGAGATATCTTGTAGTCTTTTGGAAGATTTGCCACCTAGAGAGATCAAAACAAGAATTCTGTAAGAAAATTCATGCACATGAATACATGACAGTACTATTCTGTTTGTTTTGCTTTGCTGTGTTTTTAGAAGCCTGAAGGAAAAAACAAAAACACACAAACAATATCAGTGACTGTATCACTGGGAAACTTGTCAGAAATAAATTCTTGGGTCACACCACACCTATTGCATCTTATTTCATAATCTCTTGATGCTCAAGTTTGGGGACTACTGTTCTAAGTTGATCATAAAAAAGGATCAGAGAAGGAAGGGAAAAAAATGTTATTTAAGAGATACAAATGCTTTATGTCTTAAAAGACAGTTTCCTGATATAACTCAATGCATTTACCTAAGCCTCCGTGACCTTTCGAACATTTGAGACGCTGCAAATGTTGGCCTGGCTTATATTATTTTAAATCTAGTATTATTTCCATTCACTGAGGCAGAGGTAAACAAGGGCCAGATTTAGAACCAGAAAATTTGAATGAAATATTACCTTTGTACCTTGGTTTCTCGCATCTGTAAAATGGAGACAAAAGTACTCGTCAAGTGGCAGACATAGTGAGGATAAGGAAATTGTCCGTTTGTTGTTCAGAGAGTCGCTATGAGTCCTACTCGACACAACAGTACATACACCAAGTGGTCATTTCAGTAATATAGAAAAGACAATCCTATTAGCAATCTGCCTTTGATGTGTATATGAGAGTCTAGTTTCACTTAACCTGCTTTTTACATTTACAATCAGAACCTTCACTCTTATTATTCTCTTGGATCACTGTTAAAACTACCTGAATAATACAGGCAACAATTAGCTTATTGAGTCTTTTTAATTTTCTTCTTTTTCTTTTTTTATTGAGGTTTTAATTAAAGTTTATAAAGAACTTGGGTTTCCAATCATTCATTGTTGCACATTTTCCTGCCAGCCCCCCATGCTCTCCAGATCGCTTTTTCCTTTGGGGAAAAAAGTTCTTCCATTGTTATACAGACACCCACCCTCACCCCAGACCACTTTACTGTGCAACACTTATTCTGGACTCTTGTCATGTCAATAATACCTAATCCTATATTCCTTTTATATAGTTTTTTTCACTCATCTGTTTCAATGGCAAGTAGATTTTTTAACCCCTCTTTTTCTTAGTTTCCCCCAGCCCCTGTGTCAGTCCTGTTTTATCATGGTGGCATTATACCATATTAGTCTTTTTGTGACTGAAAGATTCACTCAACATAATATCCTCCAGGGTCACCCATTTTTGTATAATAATTCATGAGTTCCTTGTTTTTCAATGTAGCATAATATTCCATTGTATGAATGTACCACAGTTTCTCTATCCATTTGTTTTTGATGGGTACTTAGATTGTTTCCAACTTTTTGCTACTGTGAACAAAGCTGCAATAAGCATGAGCATGCATAGCTTATTGGGTCTTAAAAGAATGTTACTGTTGTTGTTAGGTACCCTACAGTTTGTTTAAACTCACAACAAACCTATTATAGACAACAGAAGAAAACACAGTTCAAATTCTGCATCATCCTCACAATCTCAGCTGTGTTCAAGTCCATTGTTGCAGCCACTGTGTCAATTTCATCGAAGGTCTAGCTTTCCTTCACTTCACCAAACATGATGTCTTCCTCTAGGAACTGATCCTCTAGGTAACATACCCAAAATAGATGAAATGAAATCACACCATCTTTGTTTCTAAGGAGCATTTTGGCAGTACTTTCTTCAAAACAGATGTATTTGTTCTTTTGAATATTCATTGTTGTTGTTGTTATGTGCCATCGAGTTGCTTGCAACTCATAATGACAGCCCTAAACAACAGCCCTAAACTCTGCTCTGTCCTGTGCCAATCGCACTGCCTCTGTCACACCCATCCCAATTACCCCAGTCACTGAATTAATCCATCTCATAGAGGACCTTCCCCTCTTGTGCCGTCCCTCCATCCTCCCAAGCATAATGTCCCTCTCCAAGGACCGGTTCCTCCTTACAACATGTCCAAAGTATGTCAGACAAAGCCTCAGAATCCTTGCCTCCAAGGAGCAGCCCGGTTTAACCCTCTCTAGGATGAATCTGTCTGTTTTCTTTGCAGTCTATGGTATCCTCAATACTCTTCTCCAGCATCACAGCTCAAAGGCATCAATTCTCCTTCTATCCACCCTATATAATATTCTATGAATATATGAATATTCATTGAATATTAAATATATACTTTTTTATTGTCAACACCACAATTCAAAGGCATCAATATTCTTTGCCCTTTTTATTCTTTGTCCAATATTCACATGCATATAAAACAACTGAAAAATTATGGCTTGGGTCAAGAACACGGTAAGTCCTAAAAGTGTTATCTTTGCTCACTGGCAATTTCAAGAGGTTTCCCATGGCAGATTTCCCGCTGGACTCTGCCATGTGATTCTTTTTTCTTTATTTTAAAAGCAAAGCATAAATATGTATATATTGCTAGCATCTTAATACCTATGAGCATTCTTGAGTGTAGCCCCTATCACCTAGACAGATCTGTTTGGCTTGCCTATTTGCTCACGTATTACTTTGTAGAATAATTATGTTAGTCATAATACAGCATTAGGTATGTGAGAACATTCATTTTTGATGTCTGAAACACTTGTGTACTTCTTTTTGGCTTCTCTTTCTCAACTCATAGTGTGTTGATCACACCCTTACCAAACACTGCTTTTCCCTTACTAAGGAATGTGTGTGTGTCTATTACATGGTTTCTGATTTTTTTGTACCTCCTCCCATCTTATCTCCTGTAACCATGAAAGAATGTTTCTTTCCATATATAAACTTTTCACTAGCTTTTTGGTACAGATGGCTACTACTGTACACCAGACCCTTCACCACTCTGGTGGTGGACTGTGTCAGGAGTTTCTCTGCTAATCCAAGAACAGCACCTCTCTGGAATTTCAAGTTCACCAACAACTCTGAAGGAGAAATAAAGAGCAATCTCCTCCCATTCTTTTTTACAAAAGCCTCTCAAAAACCTACTGGAGGGTCAGCTATAAGCTGGTGCCAACTCTATGGTAATGAGTCTGAGCTAAATTTTAGAGTAAACTCATACAATACTTCTCTTTTTGTAATGAATTTCACTCAAAAGAATGTCCTATCATTTCATTTTTGTAGCCCATTTTGATTTAAAAGATTCACCTTGATTGTTGTTGTTGTTGTTAGGTGCCATCAAGTTGAGTATGACTCATAACGATCTTATGAACAGATTTGAACCCTGTCCTAACCTGTGCCATTCTCACACTTCCTGATACACTAGAGCCCACTGTGGCAGTCACCGTGTCAGTCCCCCTGGTTGAGAATCTCCCTCTCCTTCCTCAACTCTCTACCTTTCTGAGCATCACATCCCTCTCCAAGGAACAGCCCTCTTATCAACATGGCCAAAGTATGTGAGATGAAGCTTTATCATCTTTCTCTGCATCTTCTCCAAGATGTGTTTGTTCTTTGGCCATCTATGGGATGTTCAGCACTCTTCTCCGACACCACAGCTCAAACACATCAATTCAGCTCTCAGAGGCACAGCAAGGGTTTAGAAAGACCATGGTCTTAATGAGATTCACTTTAGTCCTCAAACTGACATCAATACTCCTCAAAAATATAGAGAGATCCCTAACTGCAAACTTTTCCAGTATAATTCCTGATATCCTGGCTGTTGGTACCAAGGGTGTTAACTGTGGATCCATGTGAGATGAAATTATTGACAGCTACAAGCTTTTCTACATTTATCACGATGTTGCTTATGGGTCGGTCCAGGGGTAAGAATCTTTGATTAGACACCTTGATTAGACACACTTATTTTTATAGAAAAAAAATTTGGCTAGCATATAGATTTTTTGTTGTTGTTAACTGTACATTTTAAAAAAATTTCATCTATCAATTTTTACTTTCTCTCTTTCCATTCCTGTTAGCAATCCAAAGTTTCATTGCATTTGAGAACTAGAGAGTAAATAATCATGACAGAAGAAGAATCAATGCCTTTGAGCTTTGATGTTGGAGAAGAAGACTGACCATCCCATGGATGACCAAAATATAAACAAGTATGTGCTGGAGATGGTGCATCTGGAGTGTTCTTTTGGAGGCAAGAATGATGAGGCTTTGCCTCACATACTCTGGACATATTATTAGGAGGGGCTATTTCTTGGCAAAAGATGCAATCCTAGGAATGGTGGAGGGTTTGTGAAGGAGAGGAAGACCCTCAACCAGGAAGACTGACATGGTGACTGATGCAATGAGCTCTTGTGTATCAGGAAGTGTGAGGATGGCACAGGATAGAACAGGGTTTAGATCTTTTGTTCATTGTGTCTCTATGAGTCATACTCAACTTGATGGCACCTAACAACAACATTAGTGGAGGCAGACTGTGAACTTTGGCTCTGTGCTTTGCTTAGCATCGCTATCAATAGGGCAATCTTCCCTTTATTACGCTCCTGGCTTTCACTGGTTCCTTTCCAATTATATTTGGAAGAGAACATAAGAAGTCATGCTGTGCATTTTTATGGTCACTTTATTAACTACTGTCTTACTCTCTAAGAGTTTAAAATGCAGAGTATCAATTATGAATTGATCTGATTTGATGACAAAGAGAATGAGAAAGTGTGTGTGTTTTCTATGAGTTTATATTATGATGAACAGTATTCAAAAAGCACTAATAAGAAACATTGTGATAAACTCAACTCCTCTGATACATGCTGATCACTGAAGAAAAGTCTTACAAAGTCAAAGGAACCTTTGCTCAAAAAGCTGGAAGATGGTCCCCAAAGCCAGTTAGTTCAACAGTGGGACCAGCAATAGACATTCTGGAAACATCCTGCTCCTATGAAACTTGCCAACTCAGATGTGCCAGGAAAATTGCATAATCTATTTGAGCTTCTATTTGCATGTGGATAGAATAAGAATCATCAGTTAATCCAGTAAATGGATTTTTAAGGATGCAGTTCAATTTTAACTCCTGTAAGATACTTAGTGCTTAGCATGGCTTATGAACATGAGTTTCTACTATTAGTCACTGTACAGTGGTGGGAGTTTTCAATAGAGAAAAGGACATACGCAAAAGCACAGAAATGGGGAAGCAGATGGTGCGGTGCGTTTGGGAGACCAGGGAAGATACATTAGGCCTTCACAGATGAGAGGGAGAAATACACTAGAAGTGCATAAAAGAAGTGCATAAAAGTGCCTGAAATTGGGCTGAAGAGATCAAAGGTGGGGAAGCTGAGTGTGGTGAAGATCAACAAGAACAGTTCATCCCCAAAACTACCCCAAGGCACTTCTTTGGCACACTGCTTCTTCTCTGTGGAACGTCGACATCTTTGTCTGTAAAATGAATAGCTAGTTCATTGCCACCTAAAAAAAGAAATCAGTCTGCTTTAACTTTTTCATATAAGGACAGATTGGAGCAAGAGAGAGAGAGACTAGCAACAGGAACGAGTAAAAGATATTGCTAGGAAAGTGCTGAGTATGTGTTAAATATTTACATAGAGACTGTAAACTGGCAAAGCAGTTACAAGGTCTATATTCCAGCGACTTATGCTTTTAGTAGGGCTAGACAGAGAAGTGTAACATAGGCTACATACCTTAAAAACAAATTTATCCTAGTCAAATAATAAATTAAGGGCAAAGAAACAGAAGCCTATTGGAAGAAAATGTTACAAAAGGCTAAATTATTCCTTATGTAATCTACTTTATGTAAGATTACATAAATTGCATAATCTACTTTAGCCGCAGAGATACATTAAGTGTATTGAAGGAAAATTTTTACTAAAGGCTAAATTATTCCTTTAGGTTTACATAATCCATTTTATGTAAGGTCTGGAGGGCTGGGATGTCAGATTATGCCAGATTGTAAAATATAGAAAACTGTTATAAAACAAATCATTTGATGAGGAGCTAACTTTAGGGGTGGGGAGGTCATTTGCTATCATTTTTGGATGCCCTGAGGGCTGACCATACTCAGTCACACACACACACACACACACACAGAGATGAGAGAGAGAGAGAGAGAGAGAGAGAGAGAGAGAGAGAGAGAGAGAGAACAGCATGCAAGAATGTGGGAAAGTCAGCCAAGAAAAAGTCTTTGAAAGCCAAACAGGCACTGGCTGCATACCATACCCTGTGGGTATTTGGGCTCAGGAGAAAATGAACTTAGAGCTAGAACACTTAACCCCTCTCCCTGTCTAGATCATGGTGTGAAAATCTTTGGTCTCATGATTCAAGTGTCACTGAGGTCCCTAAATCTCATGACATCAGCAGCTTCTCATTCTTGCCATGTGGGGTGCTTGCCTCACGTGCTGTTTCTCAAGGTGAAAATCAAGTTGCCTATGCTTCAGTCCTCTCTATGTGCTATGTAAAATATGATACTTTTTATGGAAAAGGTCCACCATTTTCAATTCCTTATTGTCTTCTGTGACCCCAATAAGTTTTAAAAAAAGAAATCACTGTTCTAAAAGAACAAAAAGATCTGTGTTGGGATTTGTATAACATAGTCTACTCATATTCAGTTATTTATTGCAATGTTTGTTGTTCAGTCTTCAGTTATAGTACTGGAAAGAGTAATTGCTTTTTTGGATTGTTTCTTCTGAAGAAATTTCTTCTCATACATACTGATTAAATATCTAGCCAACTATGTCACTAACATTCAGTTTTCAGAGATTATTTTCCTTTCATTTTCATTTTTTATGGTAATTCAATTAGTGATTAAAAACTTTAAGATGGTAACTTCAGATGACTTTTCTGGGTCATCTATTTTTAGTGAAGACTGAAATAAGGGAAGTTGACCTTCATCTCCTTTCAACAAAAGAGATCAAAATCTTTATTTTATTTTTCTTTTTCATAGGCACACTTTTAAGACAATTCCAGTTAAGTAGTATTAATTGAACTTCCACAATTAGGTGGCAACCAAATCCTAGTTAGACAAAGTGATGGAGCAAAAAACCCTTATTAAAACTATCGCTGTAGCACTGATTCAGACAAAGCCTCCACATGACAAAAGTAGACCAATACTGAGGTCTTTTACTGTAACCTTTATAGAGGAATGTCTGGATGACACAAATGGTTAGATACTCAACTAACCAAAAGGCTGGTGGTTCAAAGCCACCCAGAGGAGCCTTAGAAGATAGCCCTGGTAATCTATTTTTGATGAGTCACAGCCATGGTACTGTTCTACTGTGACACAAATGAGATCATCTTGAGTCAAAATTCACTTGATGGAACCAAGGACAACATCGACACTCTTTACAGAAGCAGATTCTAAGTCTTTTTTTCCATAGCATCGTGAGTGAGTTAGAACTACCGGCCCTACAGGGAAGTTGTTAATTGTCACTGTGTTGATTCTAATTCATGGCAATGATATCAAATAGTTCATTCTATAAAGTGAGCTCTGTTGGCCCAGCAGTAAGGACTTGTGCTACCAGCCCAAAAGAATGTGGTTTAAATTCACCATGTGCTCTGCAGGAGAAAGATGGGCAATCTCCTGTGTGATTTTCTGCCTCTAAAAACCCACTGGAGGGTCAGCTATGAGTTAGTTCTCATGTGATAGTACACAACAACAACAATATTCCTCCCCTTTCTTAAAAAGATTGGCATGCTTAGCAAAATGACATTTTATAGTTTACAGTTCCTATAAATAAAATTTTTATTATATTTTTATCTTTTATATTATGAGAAAAAGTTTGAAATTTTGCTACAAACAAATTTCTACTGACCACAGAATCACAGAAATAGAACCTAAATATTTCAGACCGCAAACTAATGATGTTGGGTTGTGTTGTGTACTGCAGAGTAAGAATCGACCCACAGCTGACCCTCTAAGTGCGTTTTCAGAGGCAGTTAAACTCACGGGAGGAAACTGTCCCTCCTCCTCCTGTGGAGCAGCTGGTGGATTCAAACTGCGCACCTTCAGAACTGCAGCTCAGCTTCTTGCCACTAGGCCACCTTAATCAGTGGTCCATCCAACTGAATATTCTATAAAAGTCCAATCAAATTATGAGACATCTATACTTACTGTTAAAAAAAATTATATCTATATATGACATTTGAGGAAAATTTAAAAATTCACCTAGAAATGGAACCATCCAGAGATACCAAATATTCATTTTAATATAGCAATAATTCTTTTTGAAGAAAGTAGTACTTAATGTTAAATGAAAATTAGGATTATTTAAATCTGAAGTGTGAAAATTTGTTTTCTGAGAAGTTATTATGATCGTCATTCTAACAGACCTCAGGAATCAAATATTTAGGTCTCAGGAGACTTGACAATACATAGCAACAACAAATTAAAGTAAGTAATTTCTAATCTTCCCTCTCCTGATTTGTTGGCTGACCTTTCAAAGAGTCATTTCAGCTTTGCAGGGAGGGAATGAGAGAAAATTAGTATTTTTGAGGAAGACAAATCATTAATAGATTTTTTTTAAGGATAAAAAAAACCTTTTTAAAAAGCAGCAAAGTCACTTTTATTCAATTCATCTAGAAGAAAGGAAAACATCATCAGAGATGCAGAGGACAGCAGAAGAAAAGTAAAAGGCGAAAACTAATAAGAACTGTATCAATATTTGGATTCTTCCTGACATGAACACTCAGAACCATTAAACAATCTCATTGTGCCACAGATACTAGTTGTTAAAGATTGATTCATCCTTTTCCCAGATATCTGACCCTTTCCTTAGGTAGGTCTGAGTATGCCATTTAAAACAAGTCTTGCAACATTTTTTAGAAACAAAGCAAAATGTTCTGTAAATAGATGAACTATTATGCTGAGTAAACACGCCTGAAGGATTTCAAATGAAAACCTTGGGGACTGTAGGGACAGTACAATGTGTCCAGGGGGGGAAGACCATAGAGGCATAAATTATGTGCTTCAGTGACATGAGAATCATCCTAAGCAAACAAACTTAAGGTTTGTTGGCATCACGCACACTGCCACTTAAGGCAAAGGCAGAACCAGAGGAGACTGCAAAGGAACAAAGGAATAATTACAGCTAAAGAAATAACTATGGGTGGGGGTTGGGCAGGCGGAAGGATATTATATTTATATTTATTTTATATAAATGATTATATCGCTGTTGTTATGTGTCATCAAGTTGGAACAGACTCATAGCTGATCCTCCAGGAGGTTTTCAGAGGCAATAAATTAAATCACATGGGAAGAAATTGCCCAACTTTCTTCCATGGAGCAGCTGGGGGACTCGAATAACACACCTTGGAGGTGAGAGCATGATTCCTTACCACTATGCCACAAGAACACTCTATCTATCTATCTATCTATCTATCTATCTATCTATCTATCTATCTATCATCTATAATGTGTGCTGGTAGGGTGAAACAAAGGGCCGAAGGGGATACTGATGGAGCAGAGTCAGGGAACGGAACCAAGACACATGTGCCAAGGTCGAGAGACCAACCTTGTAACTATTGGTTACTTTTGTAATGGGGAAGTATCCTTTATCCACTCTTCTGGGTAAAACAAATGTCAGATATTGTACTAAAGCTGAGCATTCAACATTTCCATTCTTAATAAACACCGTAAGAAATCCTGTTCAAGTTGATCTTGTGTGCTATACCACAGAAGGCTAGTTTACACAGAAGAGGCTTTTTTTTTTTTTT
>NW_006399828.1:3891854-3930083 GCF_000299155.1 Elephantulus edwardii
TTGCAACTTTTTGAGAAAGCGCCATACTGCTTTCCACAGGGGTTGCACCATTTTACACTCCCACCAACAGTGAATCAGGGTTCCAGTTTCTCCACAACCTTGCCAGCATTTGTTGCTTGAGAAGAGGCTTTCATGTATTTTTTCACATACTATTTAATTTGCCTGTCATATTGGTTAAGCAACTGAGTCACAGAGATGTTATGTGATAGTAGTTAAGAAGAAAGCTGATAAACACCTCCACCTATACCACAAAATCATAAAGGAGAACATGAAACTTAGAAAGGTTGCTTCTTGTTTAAAGTCAAAGAGCTGGAAGTTAAACTCAGCGGGCAAAGTCCAAAATTCATCCACTTAATCAGTGAATCCCCACACAGGCTGAGTTTTAATGTTAGACCATGAAATCTTTTTTACAGCCTCCACTTGTGTGCGATCACTGTAGTTTTAGCGACATGTGGTCATATCTCTACCGAGATATTCTATTCCCTCCAATTTCTTTTAAATGCTATTGTTGTGGTTGTTGTTGTAGTTGAGTGCCTTTGAGTTGCTTGTGACTCAGTGACCCTATGTACAACAGCTCTGACTCCTGCTCTGTACTGATTCAAACTTAATTGTCACTGACACATCTACCCCCATTTCCCCAGTCACTGGGTCAATCCATTTCCTCCAGGCTCTTGCTCTCTTGCATTGTTTTCCCAAACAGTCCTTCTTCAAGGACTGGTCCCTCCTTGCAACATGCCCAAAGTATGTCAGACTGAGCTTAAGAATACTTGTCTCCAAGAAGTACTCTGGTTTCACCCTCTCCAGGTTGAACCTGTTTGTTCTCCTAGCAGGCCATGGTGTACATTCAATATTCTTCTCCAGCAATACAACTCAAAGACATCAATTTCTTCTATCATCCCTAATCATTGTCTAGGTTTCTGAGGCATAGCAAGTAACTGTGAAAACCATGCCCTGGGTGAGGTGCACCTTAGTCTCCAAACTGACATCATTACTTCTCAGTACTCTGGAGGGGTCCCTGACAGCAGCTTTTCCCAATGCAATTTGTCTTTTGATTTCCTGGTTGGTACCAAGAGTGTTGATTGTAGAGCCAAGCAAACTGAAGCTCTTAACAATCTCAATCTCTTCTCTGTCTACCATGATGTTGCCAATCAGCCCAGTGGTGAGAATGTTTTCTTGATGTTGAGCTTCAATCCATGTTGAAGGCTACAGTCCTTAACCTTCTGCAGCAAATGCCTCAGGTTCTCCTCCGTTTTAGCAAGCAAGGTTGTGTTGCCTGCATCAACACAGGTTGTTGATGAGTCTTCTTCCAACTCGGATTAATCTATAATTTTGAACTTCTTAGCCCAGGAAACACAGGTTATGTACTATGTAGGTCTTTCAACTATAAATGATCTTCCTATGTTTTATTAACTTGAATTTTTTTTCAGTTGTTTATTAAAAATTAGAATCTAAAGGAAATACATTGCCTTCAGTACAGCAAATGTTGAAATTAAAACTGTCTTCCTCTGAGTAGGGAGTTGGGGCAGGGGCCCAACTTTTCCACAGTTTAATTATTTGACATTTCCCCCATACATGAATAATTATATCTTTAATGAATATCTCTTTCTGGATTGGATATCTCTCTTCATTTTTTTTTATTAATGTCTTGCTATTTCTTATCATTGTATCAATTGATAGGTAACAGACTGATGGTAAGGAGATTACTGAAGATAATAAAAAGAGCCCTGGTGACAATCCGCTCATGAAAAGATTGGTGGTTCAAATTTACCAGCTCCTCAGTGGGAGAAAGATGGATAATCTCTGCTGTAAAAGATCTTCAGCCTCAGAAACCTAACAAAGGGTCACTAAGTCAGAATCTAATTGATGGCAGTGAGTTTGGCTTGGGGTAAAAAAAGTCAGATGGTTAAGTCTTATATGATGTGTTGTTAACTGGAAGGTTGGGATTATGAACCCATGAGCCACACTCTGAAAGGAAATATGAATCAGCCTCCTCCTATGGAGATATACAGGCGTGGAACCTGATGGAGCATCCATCGTGAATTAGAAGCACCTCAAAGGCAGTGCATCAAAGCACAAGTAGACAATCTCAAAAGATTGCTAATGAAAACTACTTCTATCAATTAATACTTTGGATAAGAAATATACTTCAGACATGTTGTAAGGAGAGACAGGTCCTGGAAGAGGAACACCATGCTTTGGATGGTGGAGGGACAGTGCAGGAGGGGAAGACCCTCTATGAGGTGGATTGATTCAGTGACTGGGGTAATTGGGATGGGTGTACTGGAGACAGTGCGATTGGCACAGGATAGAGCAGGGTTTAGGGCTGTTGTACATAGGGTCACTATGAGTCGCAGAAGTCACATTTCTCAAATATTTAACTAATAATTCTCAAATATTTAACTAATAATAGCATAATTATTTTATTAAATATAATATCATTCTCTTGAATATGCTGGTTTTCAGAGAGCTCTGGTGGCCTAGTGGCAAGAAGCTGTGCTGCAACCTCGAAGACACACAGTACAAAGCCATCAGCTGCTCCATGAAGAAGGATGAGCAATCTCCTCCAGAGCAACTGGCTCTTAAAAGCCTCTTAAGCTTAAAAGCTTAACTGCCTCTTAAAAGCCACCAGAGGGTCAACTACAGGTTGGTTCCAACTCTATGGTACAACAACAACATACTGGTTCTGTAGTCAGATACACCACCATCTTTCAACTACAATTCAATGATGACATATCTGATTCAATGATGACATGTGAAATTTGGTTAACTATGTCAATCCTCCTCTACGCATTCTATTCAAACTCACTGCTGTCCAGTTGTTCTGACTCACAGCAATCCTCCATTGGGTTTCTGAGACTAAATCATAATGGTAGGAGACTGTCCATCTTTCAATAGATTTTCAAGGGGATTTGAACCACTGGAGATGGTTTCAGTTAGTGGCACAACTTGCTACTGAGTCCAACATCAGAGGTCTCTAGTTATTTTAAATGAGAGTAGAATCCCTCAGTACTGATCAGGGAAATGCTTGAAATAGTATTAACTGGCTTCCTTTAACAAATCTGTACCACTGAGATACAATCCAAATAAGAATGGATTGAATAAAGAGCTAGACATTTTGACTTCCAGATTTTGATAGAGTAGAGCATCCTGAGCAATAACTCTTAAACTAGGTTCTAGAAATATACTATAAGTTCTCCTCCTGCATCTATAGAAGATGGTTCTTGGAGAGGTACCCACTTCTGTCTTTTTAATGAGCCCCACCAGTGATTTGAATGTTTAATCATGTCTGAGAATCACTGAAGCACCTAATTGCTTCATTCTTTCATGGTGTTATACTAAGGTTCACAAATATGTAAACAACTTGCCTTTTTCATATTATTTCTGGGATAATAAACTAACAAGAAATTTGAAGTGTGGTTAGAAGCATGGAGTGAAGTTGGCAGTAATCAACAATTTTTCCTAACTGAATTGTTACAATATAACAAATCTGAGAGAAGAATCTATTTACTATTTGGGCATCAAGTTGATCCCCCAACTATATTCACTGGGAACAAGCACTAACCCACATCGATCAAGGTCTTTGTGCTGTAGCAGCTAAGACCTTTTTAGACAAGAGCCTGTTAGAACTTCAAATCTCCTTTGGTTATGCAATCGAGGGACTATAAACTAGGAAATATGTAGAGAAGAAATGAGACAAGCTGGGAGACCCACGAAAGAGATAACAGGGAGCAAGTTGGTTACCAGCACATCACTACACTAAGCCAGTGTTCTTCACTGTCTGTGACTGGGAGGAAAAAGACCCAAGAAGAGAGCCGCTACAGTGGTGTACGTACAGTTGGCCAATTTTACCAATAAATTCACCATGACCTTAAATGTCTTCCTCTTACAACCTCTGAGAATAACTCAATGATCCTTTTTCTCAGGAAACTCTCAATTTTTTTTAGAAAAGAGGTGACTCAGTATTTTTATCAAGCTCAAGAAGAGTCACCACTATTGAAAACATTCCTTACTTACCAATTTTGTAACGTCTTTCACATCATCAGTCACAGTATCCCGGCAGATCCCTTTAGTTTTGACGAGAGGATTAAATAGGAGCAGCTGAAGATATATGCAAGTGATAATCCAAGTCTAAATGGAAACAGAGAAAATTCTTGGTGACCTTTAATAAAAATCTGCAATCTTCTTAACTATGAAAAGCTTACACCTTATGTAGGAAAGGTCAACCTACCAAATTTAAAACCAATACAATCAATGTTAAGCATTCAAATTATTCTGACCAAATTATACATCATCTCAGTAAAAATACAGCTTGCAATGACAGTGCATATTGTTAACTTTTGTCAAATGCTTTCTACACCCAGCTTCCCAATGGCAATTGGGAATAAACTTGTAGCAACATGTAGTGGATTTATCACTTAGGGTGTCTTCTAAAATTTAGGGAATGCATAAAAATCATACCTTAAGGCACCAAAGGAAACTTTCCCTCTACTTTAAATGTCAGGTTTTGGCAAGCAATAGCATAACTCTGTGTAGTACTATAATTCAATAGTCTAAGAGAGCATTCTGAAGGAAAATGAGGGAGAAAGTAATTCTAGCACAGAATTTAATCCAATTGTGACTCTGCAAAACAATACCTTAAATAACTACTTTCATAAGGAAAAACATTTCCCTAAGCAACAGGACAACATTCTTGAACCCTAGCAAAATGTGATGGCTCCCAGCAAGATGGATTGGCACAGTGATTGCATCAACAGGCTTAAAGCACAAAGGAGATTGTAGAAGGGCACAGGATTGGGCAAGGTTTCAAAACTGTTATAAAAAAAGATCACCATGAGTCATTCAGAAAGTGAGGACAGCCCTCAATGAGAAAGACAGACAGAGTGACTTGAACAATGCACTCAACACGTAAGAGATTGTGAGGATGGTGCGGAATAGGACAAGGTTCAGATGTGTTGTTCATAGGGTTGTTATTTGTTGTAGTCAATTCGAAGACAACCAACAACGACAACATAAATTGTTGTTGCTGGCTCAACTGCACATAACAACAGCTTATTACTGCTATTAGTTGCCATCAAGCGAGCACTGCTGGTCTTGTAATAAGAAGCTGTGCTGCAATCTCAAAGGCATGCAGTTCAAATCCACCAGGCAGGTGTTCCATGGGAGAAGGATGGGCAATCTCCTCTTGCGTGATTTACTGCCTCTGAAAACCCATGGGATCAGGTGCACCTTCTTCTTCAGACTGACACTGTTGCCCTTTTAGCACTCTAGAGCTTTTCCCAATGTAACTCATCTTTTGATTTCCTGGTTGCTGGTGTCAAGGGTGTTGATCCATCCATGCGTATATATAATGATGCCAGTCTATAGACTAAGGTGCACCTAATCCAGGTCATGGTCTTTGCCATTACTTGTTATGCATCAGAGAACTGGACAATAATAAAAGATGACAGAAGAAGAATTGATGCATTCGAGTTGTGCTGCTGGAGAAGAATCTTGAATATACCATGGACTGACAAGAAAACAAATAAGCCTGTTTTGGAGAGGGTGAAATCAAGTTTCTCCTTGGAGGCTAGGATTTTGAAGATCTGTCTCACATACTTCTACGTGGCCAAGAGAAACCAGTCCTTGGAGAAGGGCATCATGGAGAGGGTGGAGATGGCATAGGAGAAGAAGACCCCTGATGAGATGGATTGATACAGGAACTGGGAAAATGGGATTAGGTGTGTCAGAATCAGTAAGACTGGCTCAGGACAGGGCAGGATTCAGAGCTGCTGTACACAGGGTCCCTATGGGTCACAGGTGATTCAACAGTGCATAACAACAACAACAACAATACATATATTGCTTATTGTTTGGGGTTTGGGGGGGGTTTTCTTTTCATGTGTCACTGAGTCTGAACTGACTCACAGTGGACCCTCCAACAAGGTTTCAGAGACAGTTTAGTTGCACAAGAGACTACCCATCCTTCTCCCATGGAGCATCCTGTAAATTTGAACCACAAGCTTTTGGGATTGCAGTGCATCTATCTTCTTACTGTAGAAGAGGTCTTGAAACACTTACTGCAGAAGATCAAAGACTACATCGTTCAATATGGATTGTATCTCAATATCCAGAAAACAAAGATTCTTACCACTGGACCGAAAAGCAACATCATGATAGAGAAAAGATTGGCACTGTCAACAACTTCATTTTACTTGGATCTAAAATTAACATGCTTAACCAGCAGCCAGGAAATTAGAAATTAGGAGGCGTATTGCACTGGAAAAGTCTGCAATTATTAGGGGCCTCTCCAAATTATTGAAGAGTAATGATGTCAGTTTGAGGATTAAGGTACATCGGAATTAGGTCATGGTCTTCCCAATTACTTGTTATATATCTGAGAGCTGGTCAATGAACAGGGGTAAAAGAAGAATTGATGCTTTTGAGCTGTGGTGTTGGAGATGAGAGCTGAACATCCCATGGATTGTCAAAAGGAAAAAAATATGTCTCGTAGAGGGTGTAGCCAGAGTGCTCTTTGGAGGCAAAGATGATGAGGCTTTGCCTCACATACTTTGGGCATGTTGCTAGGAAGGGCTATTCCTTGGAGAGGGACACGATGCTCAAAAAGGTAAAGGATTGGCAAAGGAGAGGAAGACCCTCAACCAAGTGGACTGACACAGTGACTGTCACCATGGACTCTAACGTGTCAGGAAGTGTGAGGATGGCACAGAACAGAACAGGGTTCAGAGCTATTGTTCATAGGGTCACTATGGGTTGTACTTGACAGCACCTAGCAACAACATAGTTGAGATTTTTAAGAACATGAGTATCTTATTTTCCCCCAGTATCTTTGCACCAGTTAGCATAGTATCTTGTACATGAGAAGCTCTTAATGAGTATTTGCTGGATGATTGATGAACTGATAAAAAAACAGTCTAATGTTCCAACTCAGTAACTGTTTATTGATCACTTACTATGAGACAGATATTGTACCAGCCACTGGGGAAATGAAGATGATAAAGATGTCCTTGAAACTCAGAGGCGAGTAAATAAATGACAAGCTCAACCCGTGATAAATGATTTGCAAACACGGAGGAGGAAGCAATTAATCAATTAACCTTACAGGCCAGAATGACAGTGCCAAGAAAAGCCAGAAAGAGAAACTGACTCTGGTGGGATTTTTGAGGACAAGGAGGATATGCAAGGGTCAACCAAGAAACGACTGGCCTTCTGTTAAAATTAAACCAAATGGGCAAAGTATGGAGATATGTAGATATCTGAAAATATGAGTGACTGAGAAACTAAAAATTGCCTATAATACTGTAAAATGACATAAATACCTAGCCTCACATGATAGAGAGCCTACTTAACTAGTCATATTTTTTTTAAAAAAATAACTGACTATCTTCAATTAATATATGCTAGCCAACTGGAATTTACTGAACCAAATGACAACTCTCATTTGCCAACATTTTTAACACTACAGTGTTTCCTACACAGATACAATGGCTTGCAAACAAAAATCAAACCATTTGACTGTGCTTTTAACAATCGATTTATACTGCTTTAATCACTGGGGTCTATTTCAGCAATAATTTTACTGAAAACTAGGGAGTTCTAAGGGTGTAGTCTGCAGGGAGTTACACTGCTAACGCAAAGGCCAAGAAGCTGGGGTCCACCAATATCTCCGAGAAAGAAGGATTGGCGATCTTCTCCTGTGTGATTTACCGCCTCAGAAACCCTGCAGAGGGTCAGCTATTAGTCAGTTCTGACTTAAAAGCAATGAGTCTAAGTTTTAGCTGACAAGTAAATGTTAAGGTTTTTTTAAAAGAACGAAAATAAGGAGTTTCTTGAAAATTCAAGTACAGTCATGGTAATAATGTCTGATACTCTACATTGCTGCTGTTGTTATTCACATTCAAGTCAGAACCAAGTCATCATAGCTGAGCCTCCAGCCTACTTTCATAGGAATGCAGTTAACTGCATGAGAAGGAACTGCCTATCTTTCTTCTTCGGAGCATCTGGTAGAATTGAACTGCATGTCTTTAGGTTGGCAGTGCTACTCCTTACCACTAAGCCACCCAGAACTCCCTTGTTGTTTGCCAGAGAGTTGGAACCTCCGGCTGGTTTTCAGAGGCAACAAAACCACACAAAAGGAGTCTACACATCCTTCTCCCACAGAAAAGCTAGTGGATTGGGATCGAGTGCCTTTGGGATTGTGGCACAGCTTCTTACCACTAGCCCATCAGAACAGAACTCCTTAAGTACTCGACATTACAGACTAAGAAAAAAAAATTATTTCCATCTCCAGTACACTGGGATTTGATCAGGTGCTGGGGAGTGATTCAGAATAATCAAGTCCAAGAGAAAACTCTGCATTAGAAAACAAAGGTCCTGTTTTACAGTGCTAAAAACGAGTTAAAATATGTCAGAAAATTAAAACTACGTCACAGGATCAGTACTTTCTTACTAATAATGCAAAGGGAAAAAAACAAAACCCTTCTGCCACTGAATTTGATTGCAACTCATAGAGAACTTTAGAACAGAGTAGAACTGCTTGTGCCACAGGGCTTTCTAAGGCTGTATCTTTACAGGAGGAGCCTTGTTAGGTGTTTTTACTGTGAAGCAACCTGATAAATTAGAACCAGCCTCTTCTTTCATCAGCTGAGCACTTAATCACTGTGTGTCCAGGGCTCCTTGATTTCACAAAAGAGCTCCAATTGATGGTTTGTTACGTGAAGAGGGCAGACTGACAAGGCACTCTCACCCACACAACAATGCATCTACTGACGAGATTAGCACTGTCTCCCTTCTACTACTGTGTGAATGACTTCTGTTTAGGAGTCAGGAGTGGCATCCACTTCTTAAACATCATGGCTCTAGAAACTCTATGAACTTAGGGGACAGTTATAGAACAAGGTTCATGTCTTTTGTTGATAGGGTCACTAGGAGCTGCTCAACTCTATGGCACCTAACAACACCACAACTCTTTGGACAATCTTAGAATTAAAAAAAAACAACAACACCACACACACACACACACACACAACACCCAAAGAAAAAACCTCTTCTATTTGTATAGTGTTCTTTCATTTGTTATTATGTGCCTTCAAGTCCCCTGACACTCATACTGACTCTACGTACAATAGCTCCAGATGCCGCCCTATCCTTAGCCAGTCTCACTGTCTCCAACACACCTACCCCCACCATCCCAGTTACTATGTCAGTCCACCTCATCTGGCGTCTTCCTCTCCTGTGCTGTCCCTCTACTCTTCCAAACATGATGTCCTTCCTTCTCCAAGGACAGGTCCCTCCTGCTCAGGACAGATCAGTTCCGTATGTTTAATACTCTTCTTCAGCACCACAACTCAAAGGCAATGATTCTTCTTCTGTCATCCTTAGTCATTGTCCAGGTCTTTGAGATAGATAGATAGAAGATAGATAGATAGATAGATAGATAGATAGATAGATAGATAGATAGATAGATGATAGTAATTGCAAATACCATAGCCTGGATTAGGAGAACCTTAGTCTCTAGACTGGTATTATTGTTCTTTAACACTCAGGAAAGGTCCCTGACAGCAGACTTGCTCAATAAAATTTGTCTTTTGGTTTCCTGACTGTTGGTACCAAGAGTGCTGATTGTGGAACCCATCAAGCTGAAATTATTAACAGCCTCAATCTTCTCTCCCACTATCACAACACTGGTTTGGGATTGAGACTTGGGTGTGGCTATTGGCTGCAACAACTGGGTGTGAGTTGATTGGATTTGGCCTCATAATTAAAAAGGCATTTTGGACCTTGGACCTGGTTTTTGTGGAGCTCCCAAATAAAATAGACTTGGAAGCAGGAGTGGAATCCACTTCCAAAATAGCCTGCCTCCGGAAACTCTATGAACTTAGAGAAAAGATGAAAGGTTTTTGTGTTCAAGACTTCCATTCATAGGGTCACTATGAGTCTTCTACAAATTGACGGCACCTAACAACAACAACAATCATAACACTGCCAATTGGTCTTTGTTGATATTGAGCTTCAAACCATATTGAAGACTCCAGTCCTTTACAGGATGCAGAAAACATTTCAGATCCTCTTCAACTTTGGCAAGCAAGATTGTGTCATGTGCATAAATCAGGTTGTTGCTGAGTCTTCTTCCAATCCTGATGCCACATTCTTCCTCATAAAGTCCAGCCTCTTAAATTATCTATTCTGCATATAGATTGAAAACATGTGGAGAAAGGATACATCCCTGACATACTCCTTCCTTGATTTTGAACCATACAGTATTTCCTTGCTCTGTTCTGAATACTGTTTTATAGTTCAACTACAGGTTTAGCAAGAGCACAATCAAGTGCTCTGAGATTCCCATTTTCCTCAAGTTTGGCCACAATGTTGTGATCCACATAGTCAAAAGCCTTTGCATACTCTATAAAACTCAGACATTCCTCTGGTACTCTTTGCCTTCAGCCAAGATCCACTGACATTGGCTAAAATGTCCCTGGTGCCACAGCCTCTTCTGAACCCAGCTTGTATTCTGGTAGTTCTCTGTTGATGTACTGTTCCAGTCATTCTGGGATAACTTTCAGCAAGATTTTTCTCGGGTGTGATTTATGATATTGTTTGATAATTTCCACACTCTGCTTTATGACCTTTTTTTGGAATGAGAATAAATACGGATCTCTACCAGTAAGTTGACCTTCCTGAATTCTTGGTACAGCCTGGTGAGCATATTCAGGACAGCGTCTTTTTGTTGAAATATGTCAGTGGGTATTCCATCAATTCTTGCAGCCTTGGGTTTTTTTACAATTCCTTCAGAGCAGCTTTTCTCTTGATCATATGTTGTTTCAAGAAATTCTTCTGGGTCAGCCAATTCCTGAGTCATGCAAATGACTGACGTGTGCATTTGATAACGTTGGTGGTTCAAATCCACCCTGGGACAAGAAGAACAACTATCTGTCAATTTACACGAAAATCAGCTCTTGAAAACCATGTGGGATATGGACACACAGGAGGCCACTGTCGATTAGTAGCAAGCAAAAGCAATCACTACTTTAATTTTGTTATTCCTAAAACCCAATATTTTTACATGTTTATCCAAAACCTCTTTCCTATTTTGCTTTGAGAAGCCTCCCCAAGGGTCTCCGTAGATGGTCAGTCTCACTACTGTTATTATTCTGGGCTTTTAAAACATAAAAGCAGGGATGCTATCACTTCTCTTCACCATGCTTTATACCTAGGATTGAATAAACACCAAACAAACTAGTTAACTCATGCACTCGATAAATATTTATTGAGCACCTATTCTGTGTCAGACTATGTTCTAGAAACCAGGGATATATTAGTATAACCAAATAACAAAAATCTTTGGCCTAGCTTTTAATGATAAAAGACATACTATACCAATAAACACATTAAAAAGTGTATCAAAGATGTTAAATTCTGTTTGAAAAGGTAGATGGTTGAGGTGCTGGGATTACATACACTACTGTTTGGTGTTGTTATGTGAATGCTGACTCATAGCAACCCTATATGTACAACACATGGAAACCTTGCCCTATCCTGTGCCATCCTCACAATCTCCACTGTTCTAAAACCCACTGTTGTAGTCGCTGGGTCAATCCATCTGGTTGAAGAGATTCCTCTTCCAGATCAACCTTCCACTCCTGAAAGCATGATTCCTTTGTGTAAGGAATGTCTCCTCCTTATAACACACTCAGTTTACTTTATCATCATACAAAGCCTCACCATCCTTACCTCTACGACATACCCCTGCTGCACTAACCCAGATTAAGTCTGTTCTTTTGACAGCCCACAGTAGATTTAACATTTTTCACTCATATCACAATTCAAAGGCATCAATTCTTCTTTAGTCTTTCTTAGTCACTGTTCAACTGTCACAAGCATATGAAAATGGCTCTATAGGAAGTAAAAGTATTAGTTTCAAATTCACAGAACATATTAGACTTCACTTAGCATCAAGTGCACAAGTGACTGGATGTAAGACCAGCAACAAAGGCTGACATATATAGAGAATTGGTTGAGCAATGTGTGAGAAGGAAGGAGTTGGATCCAGTCCCCAAGTATAGCATCTGGTCTAAATATATAAGCATGCCTAGTTTATCAGTAGTATTAAATACGATGTCAGATTGTGTAAGCACAAGTGTCGGCGTTTGCAAAACCAAGTGGTAGATAAGAGTCACTATTCTTGGAACACTGGTACCTTGTTATTGTTGTTAAGTGTCATTGAAGCCAGTATGAATATGGAGAGAGGATACAGCCCTGAAACACACCTTTCCCGATTTTAAACAATACAATGTCTCCTTGCTCTGTTTAAAACAACAACTTCTTGGGGTAGGTATGAGTTCCATGTAAGCATAATTAAGTGATCTGGAATTCCCATTCTTCTCAAGGTTAACCATAGTGTGTTATGTTCCATAGAGTGGAAATAAATTATATTGCCAATCCAAAAGTATCTAACTCAAATCCACCAGCTGCTCCATGGGAGAAAGATGGGCAGTCTTCTCCTGTGCAAATTACTGCCTCTGAAAACCCACTGAAGGGTCAGCTATGAGCCGGTTCTGACCCAATGGATACTCAAGAACAACATTCATCCAAAGTTTCCTATAGCCTTGTTTTGAAAATTAAGACATTGAGGCAGAGAGAAATTCAGTGGCTTCAAAGTAATGAAGCTCAGAGTGAAAAATTGTTTTTGTTGTTATGTAAGTCTAAATCAGAACCGACTCACTGACCCTCCCATGGGTTTTCAGAAGCAGTAAACTGCATCAAGGAAGACTTCTCATCATTCTCCTGGTACAGCACCTGGGTTTGAACCATTTGCATTAGGGTCGCCAGCATAACTCCTAATCACTAAGCCACCAGAGTGAAAGACCCGTCTGTCTAATTCTAAATCTGTGTCCTTACCTACGCCACGATGTCAGGGTATCCTTAGGAATGAAATAGGAGGACTTCAAGAACATCCTCTTAAAACTGGAATGATTTCGCAAATACCAACCATTATGAAAACCACTTTTGTTTCATATCCCATGTCACAGCTGAATATCCTATTTGTTTCTGAATATGAGAACTTGTGAGACATGTTCCTTGATTGTTCCTTAAAATAAATTCACTCAAATGTCTCAAGAAATTGCAAGGTATGTCTTTGCCAGAGCAGCATTAATATTTTTGCATATAAGTTATATACAAACATCTGGAGCATCCATGAAGATAAGATTTTCACTAATTTTCTATTAATCCGGTTTTTCAGATAGTCTAGTGGGTGAGAAGTTGCACTGTTCTAGTCTACTAATTACTGCACAGGAGGAAAATCTGAAATCTCCTCCTGTGAGATTTACAGCCTCTGAAAAGCCGCTGGGGGGTCTGTAGTGAGTCCATTCAGGTTTGACAACAATGAATAGTGACATTTTTTCTAAGCTAAAATTAAATTTATACTAATTTAACAACTTCGGCAATTCTAAAAGAAAAAAGAACCCCAAACACAACTTACATCGTGAAGAATTTTAAAAGTACTAAATAAACAAATATCATAGTTTTATTGTACATACAGAAAGACACTTCAACAAGTAAAGGGTTGCATTGGTATATGCTTTGCTATGAACTTTTTTTTAAACGCTTAATTTTTTTTTTTTTAACAGGGCACTTTGCAACTGTTGAGGAATATTTCATTTTGCATAAAATTTCCCTCTGTATCAAGTTCAATGTGGCACAGCAAACGTTAAAACAGAAGAGTAATCAATGAGAAATAGACCAAGAACTCTGCTATGCTGTGGCAGTAGTTTCTCCACGAGGAGTCTCAGAACAGGGCTGACATGGAGAACTCACTTCTTTACATTCAAAAGAAACATGTTGTTGTGTTGTTGTTATGTGCTGTCGAGTCGCTTGCGACTCATAGCGACCCTATGTACAAAGCTCTAAACTCCGCTCTGTCTTGTGCCAATCGCACTGTCTCTGACACTCCCATTCCAATTATCCCAGTCACTGAATCAATCCACCTCATAGAGGGCCTTCCCCTCCTGTGCCGTCCCTCCACCCTCCTAAGCATGATGTCCCTCTCCAAGGACCGGTCTCTCCTCACAACATAGCAGGATTAATTATTCTATGAAGGAATTTTTCTACAATCTATAGTATACACACTTCCTGGATTTCTTAAAAAGTAGATAGATACATCAAACGTTGCCTTTTATTTTTTTTAAAGGTGCAGCTGATCAAATAAAAGAAATACTTGCAAAATATCTGTTATGTAGTTGTAACTGCTCCCCTCCCAGCAGGCCTGAATTACTTATTTCACTGGCTGTTTTTAATTTGTTTTTTAATGTTCTTTCTCTCCCAGATCCCAGACTTTCAGATCATTACTTACAACATATCTGCACTGCTAACATGCCTGTTTCTCATATTGTGTCGTCTTGCTGGAAAAAGAAATGCATGGCTCATACTGGGAACTTGTGACAGGCAGAAAAGGTCTTTCTGAAAGGTCCTGAATTATATAATACCTGAGGTCTGTGAATATGTTATGTTTTAAAATGCAGAATGGACAAAAATCAAAGTCGATGAAATGATTACCCTGGTTTATCTTGGTCCGATGTAATTTCATGGGTCCTGAAAACTGGAGAGCATTCTCAGCTCTGGTCAGGGAAAGATATAAAGATAGAAGAAAGGTTAGGAAGATGGGATATGAAAAGGATTTAGCTGGACATGACTTCTTTTGACAAAGGAAGAAAGGGACAATGAATCAAAGAGTGTGGGAGGTTTCTAGAAGCTGAAGGAGGAAGGGAAATGACTCTCCCCTAGAATATGTGTGAGGCTCTGGTGGTGTAATCTATATGGAGTCATGCTGAGAACCCAAAGGCTGCTCTTCTTTGGGGGCTCAAATCAACCAGCTGTTCCTCAGGAGAGAAATGGGTAATCTCCACCCGCATGATTTATGGCCTCGGAAAATCTGCCGGAAGGGTCAGCTATCAGCTACTTCTGACCCGATGGCAAAGAGGCTTTTTTAATTTGATCTAGACCGGAACAAGGCCTGAGACACTCTGGCTTAGTTCACTAACACACATTGTGGACTTCTGATCCAGAACCAAGAAATAATAAATCTGCACAGTCTTAAGTGAATACAATTGTGGTCACTTTTACAGCTTCAATGGGAAACTAAAACAGAGCCCACTACACCAACCTTCCTGAGTGACTGGATGAAGGATGCTCAAGCCAGTTCCACTGAGGACAGAAAGCAGACCCCCCCCGCCCCCCGCCAGAATCCTGGCCCTCCGTCCCTGCTTTAAGCAAAACAGCTCAGCTCCCTCCACCCCCTTTTATTTGTCCATACTTCTGGGCATGATTTTGTTTGGACAAAAGTTTCCAAGGGAAAACGAAGAAGAAGAGGGGAGGGGGGAAAGCCAAGAGAAAAATACCCTTTTGAAAACCAGTGGTGTGCTAGGTAGAGTATAGAACATGGCTTGAAAAAAACCCTCTGAGCTCCTCACAATGTGACCTCTGATAAATTACTTAATCTCCCTAAGCTTCAGTTTATCAGCCTATACATGAGAATGAGGGTAATTTTTGTCTCGCCCATTTCGTGAACTCATGGTGAAAATGAAATGAAAAATTTTTAAACTACAGGTGCTATGCCTTATTATAGTCTCTCGATCAGCTAGGAAACCAGGGGAACGAAGGCTTCCAAAATGTTTGAATAAATAACCCAGTCTGAGAAAGGACTTTATAAATCTCCCAAGAACAAAGAGTGTGCCTTTTTGTACGTGGGCATTCTGACACTGGCTTGGAGCTTAGATACCCTTTTTTTCATAAGTTTTCAACCTCTTTTAAAGTATTTGTGGTTAACAGAATTTTGACACCTAATCTATAAGATGTTCCAATAAATCCACAAAATATTTATCAATATTTTCTCTCTCTTCCTCTTTCTCCAACTTCTGGAAACTTCAGCAAGGACTGCAGAGGACCTAACTGTGTGGGTGTGAGCACACACACGCAGGCATCCACCCTCGTTGAGATAGGGTGCTGAGGCAGGACGTCCCTGCCTTTGAAACTTCGCTCTAAAATGTATCTTTTGGATTTGGGTAGTCACTTCGCTGGGTTTTTTATCCTCTGTAACATTTTCTGCTTCAGCAGATGACATTTTTCTTTGGCTACTTTGTGTTCGTGTCAACAACTTTCCTCTCTAGGTCACACTCACTGGGCGATAACCTGGCATTTCATGATAACCTTTCACTGCACAGACACATTACTCTTATTGTTGGCAATTCTGTGGGTTTTTAAAGAAATCTAGTTCGACACATGCATTGAAATGTGTCCCTAAATACCTTACAACATATAAAGTACCAGCAAATTTCTCACTGTCTTTGAGTTGAAACCAACTCATAGCTGATTCTCCAATGGGCTTCTTGTTGTAAATCACAAGGAAGGACACTGTCCCTTTTTCTCTCTAGGAGTGGGAGATTTTAAATGCCAGAGGGAAAATGATTGAGAAATCTATGCACTGTGTTAAGATGAAGGCATACAATGAAAATACAATGAAAATGTGAGGGAAAACTGTGCCTAAAAGTCATACTCCATTTTAAATAATAGTTGGAACAAGCAACTGAATAGTTCCTGGGTGGTGCAGGTGATTAACAGATTGGGTTGCTAATCAAAAGACTGGGGGTTCGAATCTATCAGGGGTGCCTTGGAAAAAATGTCTGGCAATCTCTTTCTGAAAACTTGGCCACTGAAATCACTGCGGAACACAGGTCTAGTGTGACACACTGAGGGCTGCCTATGAGCTAGCACTCAGTCAGCTGTTTCTTACAGATAAGGCAGGGAAGTGTCTTGAAAGGGGTCTTCCAGAAAAGCTCCCAGAGATGAGGTCAAAGACTTTGAAAGCAAAGGCCTTGCCAATTCATAAATGACATGGAGAACCAAGCTCAGAAACCCCAATGGAATATTTAATAAGTCATCAAATTAGAGGAAAATGTGATGAAAATTTGAAATAAGAAAAGTGTGGTTATCAAATTATGTTGAATATTTGATGACTTGTTAAATATTCCATTGGGGTTTCTGAGCTTGGTTCTCCAGGACAGTTATGAATTGTTTAAGGTTTTTCTGATCTCACCTTCCAGGAGCTTCACTGGAAGGCCCCTTTCAAGAAACTTCCCTTCATTATCTGTAAGAAACAACTGACTGAACTCCAGATCACAGGCAGCCCTCCGTGTGTCACATTAGACCTTTTGCGTGACAATTTTGCTCTTGCTATAAAAAAGTAAGGAAGCACCGGTGGCCTAGTAGCAAGCAGCTGAGCTGCAATCCCAAAGGCACATGGTTCAAAATCCACCAGCTTCTCCACAGGAGATGGATGGGCAATCTCCTCTTGTGCGATTAACAGCCTCTGAAAACCCAGCAGAGGGTCAGCTATGGGTCGATTCAGACTAAAAAATACACAGTAACAGCAATAAAACAAAGTGTAAGAGCTGCAGAGCTCCTCTAAAGCCAGCTATTTACTTAATCGGAACATGTGTAATAACACAGAAGTCATGTTGCAGATTCCTTCCTCCAAGCAAAAGTCAGCAAGCATATGGGCCATCACCACCAGGAGAACATATGCTGCTCAAGGAATCCAATCCAAGCTTCGAAATTTAAAATACACAAGTGCTGTCCTCTCTGTAAACGAGAGAGATGATTACCGAATACCCATTGCCAGGCTGCCCACCGTCCACGCTGCAAAGCTGAAAAGGGAGCCGAGCGAGTGTCTGCGTCGCTGGGTTTCCTTTGGGCGCAGACCCACAGAATGGCATTAGGGCTGCTCTGAACAAAACAGCAGCTGCTGCCAAAAACAATATTCATCTTCTCTTTAATCTTGCATGCCAGCTAGCGAAGCAGGCAGTTCCCTTGTAGCCCGAATGTGCTTTGGAAGAGAGCCAATCGGCTCAGCTACCCAGAGCCGAGAACGCAAGTTACCAAGATACAGGTAGAGTAGTAATTAGTCCTGAGTTCAGGTCGCCTGAGGTCACATAAACACAGCCTTTCAAAAAGCGTCTTCAAGTAAACCAGCAGCAAGATTCTCATTCAGTAAATAACCCAACAGTCTTGCTATATAACTTTTTCCTTTGGACTTTTCATTGTTGAAAAGTTAACCAGTGAGTGGAATAAAGTACTGAATGATCTTATAGGGAATCAAATTCTCATCTAATGACTGTCCAGTAATCTCAAGGGACAAAGGAAATACTTAACAGATTTGCTGGCTTGCTAAGATTCGCTGCTATTTCCAAAGCAGATGTTACCAGGATGGCTCAGAAAAATCAAAGGAGCCTGAAGTCCAAATTAGTACATCCAGATCTTGAGATGAGATCCTTCCCTTCTCTCCATAAAGATTCTTTTGTGAAGATGTGAAAAGAAATGACTTTCAAATACAAGGAATCATCAAAATATACGGGGGGAGAAGAGGGTATATGCACTCACAACAAAACTGAATGTTTTGTGAAGGAATTCTTTAATGTAAAAAGGCCAAATAATACTTTCATGTAAAGGGGAAATCTAAGAATTTCAAAGAATCCAACCCACTGAGAAGTAAAATCAACCCATGATAATCAGTCCTAAGTGTTTTGAATAAACTGCTGTTAAGGAGGAAATAATTCAACAGATAATTAGTCTACTAAATTGCTAGTTAAACTGCTAACCCAGTGGCAGAGTCTCTCTGGTGGTTCAAATTCACCAGCAGCTAGGTCAGAGCAAAATGAGCAAAATGTTGTTGTTGTTATGTGCCGTCGAGTCCTTTGCGACTCATAGCGACCCTATGCACAACAGCCCTAAACCCTGCTCTATCCTGCGACAACCGCACAGCCTCTGACACACCCATCCCGATCACCCCAGTCACCGAATCAATCCATCTCATAGAGGGTCTTCCCCTCCTGTGCTGTCCTTCCACCCTCCCAAGCATGATATCCCTCTCCAAGGACCCGTCCCTCCTGGCAACATGTCCAAAGTATGTCAGACGAAGACCCAGAATCCTTGCCTCTAAGGAGTAGCTTGGTTTAATCCTCTCCAAGATGAATCTGTTTGTTTTCCTGGCAGTCCATGGTACATTCAGTACCCTTCTCCAGCACCACAGCTCAAAAGCATCAACTCTCCTTCTGTCCTCCCTAGTCACTGTCCAACTCTCTGATGCATAACAAGCGATTGCAAATACCATGGCCTGTGTCAGGCGCACCTTAGTCTCCAGAGAGACACTGTTGCTCCTGAGTACTTTAGAGAGGTCCTACAGCCTCAGAAACCCAACGAAGTGTCAGTTATTAGTCAGTTCCAACTTCACAGCAATGAGGGTCTTTTGTTGTTATTATTGTGCAGATATTATTTTATATAACCCCCCTTCAAGTAAGTAGATACTGTTATCCCATTTTGCAAGTGAATAAAGAACAATCCATAGTAATTAGTGTTAATTTATTAAATGCCATCGTGCTAATAAATCACTGGGATGGGTATGAACCAAGACCTGCACTATGCCAGAAAGAAAAAAATACTGTGCCAGTTAAGTAATAAAACCTATTTTATTTATATTTAATAAATATATTTCTATTTAATAATCTATTAAAAGATACATAAAATGCTGTAGAAGACATATAGATCCAGTCTTGAACTGGATCAGTTGCTAATTGAAAGTACAAGTCAAGGCTGAAGTAAACAAGTCATACAGGTTAGTCAAGTTATACTTTGCTATAGCTCTAAAGAAAAATACATAGCTACGAGGTAGGGAGAAGCCAAAAAAGTTAAGTGATAGGCTATTCTTTCTGATAAAACCAAAATTAGGTGCCTTCTGACCTCTACTACCATTCTATGAAGAGCCACTGGATTTATTCAACACTTATCAGTATCTGGTAAGTACTAAAGTAAAAAAAAAAATACAAGGATAAGGTGGATGGCCTTCAGGGGTTCAAGCTACTGGAAAGCACAGGAGCATAATACTTTCTGAAAATGTTGTTATTAGGTGCTGTCATGCTGTGTCACACAGGCACTTTGTGAACAGAAGATCCAAACTTCTCTATCCTTCACTATCCTGATACTCTCAGCTATGCTTACGCCCATCATGTCAAGGTATCTCCTTGAGAGTCTGTCTCTCTTTCACTGACCCTCTACAACTCCACACATAGGACCTTTTCCCAAGGATCAGCACCTTTTGACAACATGCTCAAGTATCTGATATTAAGTTAGTCATCTGTGACACTGAGAAGCACCCTGGTTGTACTTCCTCCAAAGATTTGTTTGTTCTTTTGACAGTCCATGGATATTCAATACTTTTGGCCAACATGACAATTCAAAGTCATTAATTCTTCTCTGTTCTACGTTGTTCACTGTCTAGTTTGTGAGGGGGGGTGATTTGCAATCTGGAAAATGAGAGGCAGCTATATCTGGCTTTCTGAGAGGCAGTAAGGAAAAGGCTTAAATAACATCTTGTTGTCTAAGATGAGCAAAGGATGGCAGATCAATGGAAACTGAGAAGACCACTGACCAAGGATGTTGCAGGTGCCCTAAGAATGAGACAGTAAAGCATTTTCACAGAACTTTAAGTCTACAGCATAACCAGTAAGTGAATTTGAAGGAGTAAGCAAAACAAATGAGGCTAGAAAGATACACCATGGCCCTCCAAATTTCTATTCATTAATTTGGATTTTATCTTAAAGGCACATGGGAGACCCTGAAGAAGTTTAAGCAGGGGAATGTCAAAATGTGGTGTATGTCTGAAAGGTTTCTAATAATTCAGAATGAGACAGATAATAGAGTGGAAGATCCTCTGCAGTATTCTAGAGCTGACATGACAAAGGCTTCACCCAGGCCAGCAGCGGAAGATGTAGAGCGAAGCAGACAAGTTCCAGAGGATAGAGACACTCAACTATATACTTAAAAGTGGTCAAAATTATAAATATTATTTATGTGTCTTTTATCATAATGTTATTTTGTGCTGCTGTTGAGTCAGAACCAATTCATAGCTGACCCTCCAGCGAGTGTTCAGAGGCCATAACTGCATGGGAGATAGAAACAATTATATTGCATATTGTGTATTACATGTTGTTGTTGTTGTTGCTGTGCACCACAGAGTTGGAACCAACCCACAGTGGACCCTCCAGTGGGTTTTCAAATGTTGTTAATCACATGAGAATAGACTGCCCACCTTCTCCTATGGAGCAGCTGGTGGCCTCGAACCCCATGCCTTCAGGATTGCCATACAGCTTCTGGCCATTAGGCCACCAGAGCTCACTACTTATTACATATGATATGGAATAAAATATAAGGACTTTGGAACTTAGAAAACATAGGCTGGTAAGTACAAATTACTTTCAGATTGGGCAACTGGGAAAATAATAGGGGTGCTATTTATCAAGCCAGAAAATGTGAGGAAGGAAAGCATGGGAAGGGTGGAGATGGGGAGTTATTACCAACAGTCCTCAATAGCACCACCATTTAAGACAGAGAAAAAACAGAAATGATGATTTGGCCAATAATGAGAGAATAAGGAGCCAAAATGAGAGCAAAGCCAGCTGACTGGGGTGCCACAAACCAATGGAAAAGAAAGTATTAAATGGGAAAGTAAAGCACTGGTGGCACAGAGGTTTAAGTGTTGGAGTGCTAGCTAAAAGTCTGAGTCCACTGCAGACCAGCAAGCTAAAGACAGGCAGGATCCTCCAATAAGACAGAGCTCCAGAAACCTGATAGCCATGAGCTGGAATCCTACTCACGGCAATGGGTAAAAGAAAAAGCATGATCAATCAAGCAAGTGCTGAAATATGCCAACATGAGGATTACAGAAGAGCACCGAATGAACTGTTGCTAGGAGAGGCTGTTCACTGAAGAGGGACATGATGCTAGAGAAGGCAGAGGGACAGTGAAAGAGAAGCAGACCCAATGGATTGACGCAGTGACTACAGCAATGGGCTCAAGTGTGTCAGCAATTATGAGGATGGGACAGGTAAGGACAGGATTCAGATCTGTCATTCACAGGGTCACTATAAGTTATACTCAACTTTACAGCACCTAACAACAACAGCTACAATCTAATGAATTAGACATTTGCAAGGACAGTTTCTATGGAGTGGCAGAACTAGAACTCAGACCACAGTGGAATTTCAAGTATAAACTGTAATACTTTTTTAAAATAAAAAAGAAAATGTAATTTGTTGTTGTGTACCATCGAGTTGGAACCAACCCATTGTTGCCCCTCCAGTGGGTTTTCAGAGGCAGTTAGTTAATCACACAGGAGGAGATTGCCCATCCTTCTCCTGCAGAGCAACTGGTGGCCTCGAACAGTGTGCCTTTGGGGCTGTAGCTCAGCTCCTTGCCACCATACATACATGGAGGGTTGGAAAGTCTGGGCAGTTCTCAGTGGGGTTAAAATGATAAGCATTTCTTTCTGAAATAGCTCAGGCATGGGAAACAACTGTCCTGTGGCAAATGAGCACCTGGGGACATTAAAAGTTTTGACCTTGAATGCAAATCATTAGATAAGGCTAGTACCACAGGCTAGCCTTCAGGGCCTGGATTGTTCCAATGTTGCTGTTATTTTAGATACAGTTGGAAATGAACAAAATAAGCATTTGCACCAAGAAGTACAGAAATATTCATTAATGCTAAAAATAGGGATCATTCAACCCACTGCCATTGACGGGAAACCTGACTGTGTAGGACAGAGCACACTTGCTCAAGAGAGTTGCCAAGATTATGCATCTTTATGAAAGCTAATGACCTCATCTCTCTCTTACTTTCTCCCAAAGGGTGACTGGTAGGTTTGAGTCACTGGCTTTTTGGTTAGCAGCTTAACACATAACCTTCTATGCTACCAGGGGTCCTAGTGAATAGTTACCAAATCCCGAACCCAATCCACTCTGAGTCAAGTTTGACTCAAAGCACCCTTCAGCAAGTTTCTGAGGTTATAAATCTTGAGAGGAAACTGCTCATCTTTCTTCTGCGGACTGGCTTGTGAATCCAAAACAAATGCATTAGCATCCCGGCTTTTAATGCAGTATATCACTATCACTCAGGCTTTTTAAAGTGTTGTTGTTGTTGTTGTTGTTGTTTTTGTTAGGTGCCAGTGAATCAAGTATGACTCATAGCAACCCCATGAACAAAAGATCTGAACCTTGTTCTTCTCTGGGCCAACTTCACATTTATGGACACACAAGAGCCCACTGTGCCAGTCACGGCAACAATCCACCAGGTTAAAGATCTTTCTCTCCACTGCCAACCTTCCACCCTTCCCAACATCATGTCCTTCTCCAAGGAATGGCCCCTTCCAGCAACATGCCCAAAAGTAAATGAACTGAAGCCTCATCATTCTTACCTCCAAAGAGCATCCTCTCCAAGACATAGCTATCTGTTCTCTTGGACACAGACCCCCAAAACCAAACTCTCTGGCACTGAGTTGATTCCAACTCATAGTGAACCTCTGTTGATCTTCCAAAGGAGTCAAATCTTAAGAAGAGAATCCTTACTATCTCTCTTCCCAGGACCCAATGGTGGATTCGGACAACCAGACATGTGCAACCTTTAGGTTAACAGTGTTAGACACGAAGTACTATGCCACCAGACTTTCTAATGGGTCATTCTGTTGTTGCTGTTAGGTGTCATCGAGTCAACTCTTACCCCAAGTATGTCTCCAGCAGTAAAAAAAAGCAAAGGCAAAAAACAAACAACAATTAAGTAAAGCCCTCCTTTGCAGCATTATCCACTATTATTAGGGAGATGCTACAAATGACCAATGCTGTTCATTTTGAGAATGATGGTATGCAACATACCAAACTAGTCTAAAGAACTGATGATGGTTTGTTCACTTTTGAGCCTGTATTTATAACCTGGTTGTTGAGTCTTGTAACATGCATTCTTCAAAGAAATAAGAAAGAAGATCCTTGGCATTGACCAAAGCATAGAAACAAGCAAAAACAAAAACAGAAACAAAAACCATGATAGTTTTCTCATGGACATTCACTGAGTGGGGTTTTTATTCTTTTATTTTTTCAGTTGGCATTGTTCCATATTGTACAAACTGCTGTTGTGTGCTGTTGAGTCAGAACCAACTCATAGCTGATCTTCCAGTAGGTTTTCTGAGGCTTCAAGTTGGACAGGAGGAAAATGCTCATCTTTCTTCCTCAGAGAAGCTGACGGATTCAAACTGTGTGTGTCAGGGCTGTCAAGGCAACTTCTTACCACGTGGCCACCAGAGCTCCTGAACTTAAGTTGAATCCACCATGATGTGCAGGAATCAGAAGGTTGTCACACTTCTTTATGAAAACTGTAAGCACTTAAATAAAAATTTGTTGTTGTTTTTGCTGTCCCTCCACCCTCTCAAGAATGACGTCCTTCTCCAAGGACAGGCCACTCCTTGCAACATGCCCAATGGATGTCAGATGGAGCCTCAGAATCCTTGTTTTTTGTCAATTCTTTCAGAGCAGCTTGAACTTTTTTCATCATCACAAGCTGTTGCTCATACGTTCTTTCATGAAATTCTTCTGTGTCTGCCACTCCTTTTGGTACAATGACTCTGTATGCTCTTTCCATCTTCTTTTAAAACTTCCTGGTTCATTTCCTTATGCATTGCAACTGAAGGTTTGAATTTGTTCTTCAGTTCCTTCAGTTTAAGAAATGCTGAGGCCCCTTTGATTGTATGACTCCAGCACTCTTTGCACAATTTCATTATAGTATTTTACTTTGTCTTCTTGCATTGCCCTTTGAAATAAAAATACACGTTCTTTAAAAACATGGTTTGACCATGCAAAATAAAAGCCTTACAATTCTTGAAAATCTGTAAAATCTGTGGAACACAAAAGAATTATAAACGCAAAGATAAGTACAGGTTCTAGTCACCATCTGCCCCCAAGTGCCAAACCTAAGACTTAATTACCTGAACTTCCCAAATTTTTCCCAGTGGTTTCAATAACATATGTGTAGTCACCTTTTTTCAGATCAGTTGCTGGGGTTTAGTGAGTTTGTTTCACAAGACCCTTTGGATTTAGAAAGAGCCTTAATTAATCCAAGGAAGCAGCTCTGGAAATCTCCAACAAAAGCACTGCCCCCATCTTCATCCATGTTTCTGACTATATTAAAACAAATCAGATATTGATACTCTGACTCCAACTACTTCCAAGTATCATCAAACCTGGTGAAGTTAAAAGGCACAAGCTGTGACAATGCTCATTAATTTTGATCATTTTCTTCATGACATCAGAGAACAAGCCTTAATTGGAAAGGTCATAGGTCTAGTGTTCCTGGTTATGCAATGAAGACTGGACACACCAACTGTCTTTTATTGAAATGAATTGAATAAACCATTGAAATGTTGTCCCCCGCCTTTGACAGTGCCTTTGTTGAAATGAGGAGTCAGCTGTTTCATGCTTAGATTAAAACATAATCATCTGCGTATTTACCTCAGATGCAAACTCCTGGAATAATGGAAAACCAACTTTCTAAGGGTGCAGCTCAGATGCGTGCATACATTTCTAACAAGCCATGCATGTGATTCTTATGTAGCTTCTATCATCTGAGGGATACTATCTTTGGTTGTATAGTATCATGGGTACAATAGAATTAGGAAACAAACCCAAAAATGTTTAAAAAGATATACAGTGGTGCACTAGGTTTTAAGGTTACATCTTTGATGCTTCTAATTTACAATGTTGTTACTATCTAGTTCATTCTAACTCACAGTGAACTTACACAGGATAAAGTAAAACTGTCCCACCAGGTTTTTGAGGTCTTAATCTTTATGAGAACAGAGTACCAGGTCTTTTCTCTTCAAAGCTGCTGAATCGGTTTACAGAGTGCTTTCGCCATTGCACTGCCAGAGCTCTAGCTGGCTTAGAAGAACTTAATAAAATGGGTTAGTGTAAAGTAGTCATGCATGAGCCTGGCAGAAATAGCTATTAAATACTTAGCTGAATCTGAAATCCTATGGCCAAGAGTCAATTTTCAGAAACCTCAATTCTGTTTTATTCTGAGTTTCCCCACTGTGCTAACAAAGCTCCTTTATTATTAACATGTAACCTTAACACCTTATAAACAAAGTAGCAAAGCAGCCCATAAGAAAAAAATCCATGATCCACTTCATTTACATATATCTCAATGCCCTGCCAACCTGGACCAAAAGGCTTCCGCTGATTCTGTCTCCCCTCGAGGAATTGCTACTGTGTTATTTCCCCCTTTCTGCGTTAAGTGAAAATCCTGACTATTCTAGTGTCTGATAAGATGAAGACGTGAGGTTTCTACCCATACCAAAAGGTGTCTCTCTTCTAAAAATCCAGAAAGCAAAATAGATGAACACCCCTTTTCTTAAGCACCCTTATGTAAAATGGAACTTCAACAGTATAACTTGTATAAATCTTGCTGTAAAATGCTGCCTTCAGGAATGTTAGGACAGGCTGGCCTGCTGTCTATCAGAATCTCCCTTTTTAACCTTTTCTACAGTATGCTGGAATAAACCACCTTTCTTGATTGTAACTGGAGTAGGGTAGTGGTAAGGGTTTATTGTTCAACATGGCTTTCCTAAGCCATTGATTTTGACTTTACTATGTGGATGGGCAGGAATACGTGAATAGAGTATGTTAGCCTATCCACAACGAAACTGGCTAGTCTCAACACTAAACTGAGCAGATTCACTGGCAGATTTCAAGATATCTCACCATAAACAAAGAAATAACAGAGAACACACAGTGCATGTTCTCATTCCTCCAGGACAAAGATTGAGTGACTCAGCCTGGGGCCTATGAGAGCAGAAGCCACAATTGCAGCCACAGTATAGAACCAGAGACCTGACACGAGACAGAATTAACCTTGGTACTGCTGCTGGAGGGAATGAGAGCCTTTGCCCAAATTTGCTGGAGGACTAGGTGGGAGAGAACCATAACTGGCAGGACTAAGAGCTCTCATGGCCGAGTGGCAAGAAGCTGTTCTGCAAACCTGAAGGCACACTGTTCGAGGCCACCAGCCACACCATGGGAGAAGAATGAGCAATTTCCTCCCATGTGATTAACTGTCTCTGAAAACCCACCAGAGTCAGCTATAGTTTTGTTACAACTCTACAATACACAACAACAATAATTTTGTGACACTGGCCTAAAGCTGGAAGGTTGAAGGTTAAAGGGCCAGAGAGCACTTTTCAGCCACTGTTCTGACCAACTGATTGATTGTATACTGCTACCAACCGAATTAAAGCCTTTTGAGTTCCCTAATAAACCACATTCTACTGTTCACAGGGTTTTCAGTGACTTGCTATTTAAAAAGTGGATGGTTAATGGTGCTTCCTGGGTTGCCTTAATCTGGGAGCTCTACTAAAACCTGTCCACCATGGGTGACCCTTGTTGCACATGAAACACTGATAACAAAGCTTTCAGTATCACAGCAACCCACAAGTTTCCTCAGTACAGCAAATTAACAGACAAGTTCTGTACTAATTAGAACAATGTATTCCCCAAATACAGCAAACTGACAGTTTAGTATTGTACCTCTAATAGCAAATAGAAGAGACTGTGCCACAGTGGATATGACTATTGATGTCACAAGGATTTTGGTTGAAAGTAAGAGTGCCAGAAGAATGTCTATTTACCAAACAACTATGAGATATCATCTCACCCCAGTAAGAATAATAAACTCAACAGAGCAGTAAACAACAAATGCTGGCCAGGTTGTGGAGAAACTAGAATCCTTATTCACTGTTGGTAGGAGTGTAAAATGGTGCAACACCACTATGTAAGGCTGTATGGTGCTTTCTTAAAAAGTTGCAAATAGAAATACCATCTGGCCCAGACATTCCACCACTGGGAATATACCCTAAAGAAACCAGAATTGCCACCCAAGTGGATAGATGCACACCCATGTTTTCTGCCATTTTGTTCACAATAGCAAAGAGCTGGAAACAACCCTCGTAAGTGCCCATCAATGAACAAATGGATAGAGAAGCTGTGGTATATACACACAATGGAATACTATGCAGCACTGAAAAACAAGAGTCATGAAATATTATCAAAATGAGTGACCCTGGAGGACATTATGTTGAGTGAAATAGCTTAGTCACAAAAGGATATATAATGCATAATGCCACTGTTGTAAAACGTGACTGACATTGGGTTGGGGGAAAACTAAGAAAAGAGGGGATAATTAATGTACATTGCATTGAAACAGATGAGGGCAAGAACTGTTTAAAAGGAATATATGATTAGGTATTATTTTCATGACAAGAATCCAGAATAAGAGCTGCATAGTAAAATGGACTGGGGACAGAGATGTATAACAATGAAAGAATGTTTTTTTCTTTTCAAAGAGAAAAGTGAGTTGGTGGGGCAGAGAGGAAAATGTGTGACAATGAATGAATGGAAATCCAAAGTCTCTATAAACTTTAATTGAAACTCACTTTAAAAAAAAGAATGACTACTTATGCTTTTTTTACTATACAAAGACACTGGACTATGTGGATCATAACATATTCTAATTCACACTGAGAAGAACGGGAATCCCAAAACACTTACTTGTGCTCATGTGAAACCTATACCTACATCAAGAGGCTATTGTGCAAAGACAGAAAGAGGCTACTTGTTGTTGTTAAGTGGCGCTGAGTCGCAGGCAACTCATAGCGACCCCATGAAGGAGAGTCCTTGATGCTTGGGTGTCTCACCCTCTCTCCAGGTTCATAGGGTTTCCAGAGGCAGGCTATTACACAAGTGGATGCCACTCCTCCTTCCAAAAGGGGTTACTACGTGGTTTAAAATTAAGAAAGGAGCGCATCAAGATTGTTTCGTCTCTCCATACCTATTCAAATCTGTATGCTGAGCAAATTATTTAAGGAGGTGGAATCTATGAAAAATAATGTAGCATCAACATAGAAGGAGGATTCACCAATCATTCATCTCTATTAGGCAGATGATACAATCTTGCTTGCTCAAAGTGAGGAGGACCTGAAGCATTTGTTGAGGAAGATCTAAGAATATCGCCTTCAATATGGACTGTATCTCAAAGTCAAGAGAAGAAAAATTCTTACCACTGGACCAACAGGCAACATGATGATAGATGGAGAAAAGGTTGAAGTTGTCAAGTATTTCATATTACTTGGATCCACAATTAACCCCTGTGGTATCAGAAGTCAAGAAATCAGGAGATGTATTTCACTGGGAATGTCTCCAAACAACAACCTCTCCAAAGCACTGAGGAGTAATGATGTCATTTTGAGGACTAAGGTGTATCTGATTCAGGGCATAGTCTTTCCAATCACTTGCTGTGCATCTGAAAGCCAGACAAAGAATAAGGATGAAAAAAAAGAATTGATGCCTTTGAGCTGTGGTGTTGGAGAAAAGAACTGAATATCCCATGGAATGCCAAAAGAACAGGCAAATATATCCCGGAGAAAGTGCAGACAGAAGACAAAGATGATACAGCTTCATCTCATATACACTGGCCATATTGTCAGAAGGCATTATTCCCTGGAGAGGGACATCATGCTTGGAAAAGTGGAGGGTCAGCGAAAAAGAGGAAGACTCTTAAGCAGGTGGACTGACACAGTGACTGCCGCAATGGGCTTACATGTGTCAGAAATTGTGATAATGGCACCCGGATAGGGTAGGGTTCAGATCTATTGTCCATAGGGTTGCTATGCGTCATACTCAACTTGACAGTATGTAACAAAAATAAAAATAAATCTCAAATCCTGAGTATGGTTCTGAGTGCTCTATGAGCTACTGCAATTGATTTTCAACCCAGTAGAGCAATAAGATTGGTGCTGGAGTCATAGGAATTAGTTCTGTTATGCGGATGACAATGATGGGGACAGTTTCCCCTCGTGATGTTACCAGAGGTCAGATATGGCTGTCCCCACATGGCCCCTGCTCTTTGTACAAGCAGTGACTTGTTTTTTAACCTACAACAAATGCAATGTTATGTGTACGAAGACCATATGGATTGGCTCTTTTAATTCTCAACTCTGTCCTAGCACATCTGGCTAGAAAGCTAAAAACATCATTTCTTGCCTTCACTGGAAATTAACTAAACTTTCAGATAGGATTTAGGTTAACCTAAGTCAGATACAACTCTGCAAGATAGGATATCTGCTGTTGTTGATGTTGTTATGTGCCACTGAGTCCTTTGTAACTCATAGCAATCCTATGTACAACAGCCCTGAAACCTGCTCTATCCTGTGCCAAGTTTATTGTCCCCGACACACCTAACCTCATTACTTTAGTCACTGTATCAATACATCTCATCAAGAGTCTCCCTCTCTTTCTCCATCCCTCCACCCTTTCAAGCATGATGTCTTTCTCCAAGGACTGGTCCATCCTTGCACCCTGGCCAAAGTATCTCAGACGAAGCCTCAGAATCCTTGTCTCCAAGGAGCAGCTTGGCTTTACCCTCTCAAAGATGAACCTGTTTGTTTTCTTAGCTTGTTTTCTTATACTCAATACTATTCTCCAGCACCACAGCTCAAAGGCATCAATTCTCCTTCTATCCTCCCTAGTTATTGTCCAACTCTCTGATGCATAACAAGTGATTGCAAAGACCATGGCCTGAATCAGACAATTAGTCTCCAGAGAGACACCATTGCTCCTCAGTACTTTGGAGAGGTCCCTAACAGAAGACTTTCCCATCGCAATATGTCTTTTAATTTCCTGGCTGCTGGTGCCAAGAGTGTTGACTGTGGAGCCAAGCAAACGAAAGCTGTGAACAATCTCAATCTCTTCACCATCCTTCTTGATTCTGCCAATTGGCTCAGTGGTGAGAATCTTTGTTTTCTTAATGTTAACTTTCAAGCTATATTGAAGGCTGCAGTCCTTGACCTTCTACAGCAAGTGCTTCAGGTCCTTCTCAGTTTCAGCAAGCAGGCTTGTGTCATCTGCATAACGCAGATTGTTGATGATTTTTCCTCCAATCCTGATGTCGTATTCCACCTCATTGAACCCACTTTCCCAGATGTTCTCTTCTGCATATAGATTGAAAAGGTATGGAGACAGAACACATCCCTGGCATGCACCCTTCCTGATTTTGAACCATGCAGTGTCTCCTTTCCTGTTCTGATGACTGCCTCCTGGTCCAAGTATAGGTTTTGTATAAGCACAATAAAATATTTAAGGAGAGGCAGAATATAGGGATTGAGTCACAGTGGAAGTAGTAACATCCTCTAGTCAGAAACAGTTAACAGCTTCTGCCTTGGCTATAGCAGTAATATAGACCTCAGCACTAAAAGGATTCTGGATGCTGGAAATGTTTTCAAAGATCAGAGTGCAATCTGCTTCTTCACTTCTCAATGATTTTATGAGCCACCAAAACCACTTCACCATATCCCTTTTTGTGTAAAGTAGCGAGAGTGGATCATAGTGTCTGTAATTAATCCCTAAGAAATACTGAGAGAAAAATAACCAAGTCACTAAATATTTCTTTCTCATGATTTTGGTATAAAATTCTTTGTTATTGTTGTTGAGTATTGAATACTGTCAAGTCAAAGCCAACTTATAGCCAACCCTCCAACACATTTTCAGACCAAGTAAAGTGATTGGAAGGAGACTGCCTATCCTTCTCATACGAGGTAGCTGGTAGATTTGAACTCTACACCTCAGGGTTTGAAGTGCAGCTTATTACCAATAGGCCTTTTGAGCTCCCTAATAAATTATTTATGCATGATTTATTTTAATTAAATATTTACACTCAGACTGTCATTTTCTTTTTTATTGTCAATCTGTGAGAATTTAATATGATTCCATTTCCTGAAGCACAGCCACACACTTTTTACATGCCCAGGACATGTTCCATTAGCAATATTTGATTGGCAATCCATGAGAATGTAATACAATTCTATTACCTAAAACCCAGCCACACATTTGCCTTCTGCATGCCCAGGACATGTTCCTCTTTGGTAACAGTACACTTCAATTTCAGACTCATTGCTAATTAAGGAGATGAAAGGGTGTGTTTGGTTTGTTTGAGAAAAAAATCAAAAAAGCAAATCAAAGCAAGGCAAGGATTTAAATCTTGGTGTGTTCACTTAGCATATTTTAACCAAAACCTTGAACAAAAATGATGAAGTCTTTCTGAACTTGAGTTTCCTTATGGCTACAACAATTCTTTTAGTATTGTTTTTTAAAGATCAAACAAGATTATATTATGTAAAGCATTCCATAAGATGATTGGCACAAATAAGATCATTACATGACTGCTAATGCCATAGCTGTTATTGTATCATTAATACTAACTCCTTAAACACTAAATTCATAAGACTAACCAATGTACTAACAGGGAATGTCACAATCCCCGTTTATGTTCTGACTCCCCCATAGATTAAAGATCAACACAGGAAGATGATAAAGTGAGGTTGTGAAACTGCCTCTGTAGTTAGATTTGGATGGGCCCTCATTTCTACCTGGTGTGGAAGTAAGACTGAGTTGTTTGAGTAAAGGGTCAATGTTAACCTAAATAGCAGGTTCAAAAGCCAAATTTAACCTTAGTAATAAACGCAAGAGAGCTTTGGAAAACAGTATGTTTACCCATGCAGAGAAAGGCAATAATATGCAGTCAAGAGACTGGGAGACACAGATTCTTGAATAAGACTGTCTAAATTCCAATCTCTTGTTCTGTCATTTACAAGCTGTATTGGTTTGAATGCTGCTCTTCCAAAATATATGCTTATCCAGAATCTATAAAGCTGATCCTACTTGTATAAAGGGTCTTGAAGTCAAGATCTTGAAATGAGATTTTCTCCAATTAGTGAGAACTCTAAATCAATAACAAGTGTCCTTAGAAGAGAAGAAAATAAAACAAAAGTGAAGAACATGTGAGACAGAAAGGGGAAGGTCAGTAGAAGACAGAGAGAAAGACTGGAGTTCAGCTGCCATAAACTACCTGGAGACACCAGAAGCTGAAGGAGGAAAAAACAAATTCCCCTCTCCCTCCCCCCAAGAGCTTTAGAGGAAATGCAGTATTGCTGACAGCTAGAGTTTGGACTCCAGATCTGTGAAAGAATCAATTTCTATTGTTTCCAGCCAACTATCCATGGTGGCTGAGTGGTAAGGAGTTGTACTGCCAACCCGAAGGCCGGCGTTTCAAACTCACCGGTTGCTCTACGGGAGAAAGATGGTAAACCTCTTCCAGTGTGATTTACTGTCTCAGAAATCCTGCTGCAGGGTCAGCTATGAGGCAATTGTGACTAATAACAACTACAACAACAACCCTCACTGGTGTCCAGTCAGAACTAGATATCACAGCTGACCCTCCCATAAAGTCCACAGGAGGAGATTGCCCTTTTTTCCCCCCTAGATGAGAAACTGGTGGATCGGAAACTTGACCACCTTATGAAGCACTGTAATACTAGGCTTGCGGTTTTCAAAAAGCTATTTGAACTTTTTGTGCCTCAGTTTCCTCTTCTGTAATATGAGCTGTAACATGTCACCCATTTCAAGGCTTCTTATGAGGCTTACTTGACATCATAGCGCTAAGGCACTTAGCACACTGTACTTAGCAGCAAATAAATTCCATCTCAGGTGACTCCATGGCAGGGGTGCAGGACAGAGCTTCTCCACAGCATTCTCAAGGCTGCCACCTTTAGGGACCAGATCACCAACCCTGACATCAAAATACCTCTGAAGGGGTTCCAGCGGCCAGCATGTCACCAAGAGTTGAGTACCAAGTTATTTACACCCAGGAACTTCTCTGTCTCCCTTTACATACTCTTACAAATGCTGCCAACAGTGAGCATCACTGCTCTCTTTCCAAGCCCACCTACCATGAGCATCCCCAGGAACATCACTTCTCACCTTGAAGGATGCTGGTTTAGTCCAAAAACCCAGGTAGCATCCTTGATTCCTTCTCGTCCTGTTTTCACTCCCAATCTGTCAAGTCCTATCAATTCTACCAGCAGAATAACTATATCTTGCTCCTCATCTTGTAAGACTCCAAGTGTCAAGCTTCCTCACTCTTGATTGGACGATTGTAACAGGAACACGTCTTAGAACATGACACTGTTAGAACCTCTGAATAACTTTCCATCACATTTAAAAAGAAAAAGAAATAAATCTGAGCAGCCCCAAGGCTACAGTGCCTAATGTAAGGGAGACCTACGCATCTATCTGCTTAGACTCTTGGACATCCTCTAGACTCACCATGTTCTCCCCACAAAACACCAAAGATACATGCTTTTCTCAAGTTCTTTGTACTTACTTCTGCAACCTCTTTAGTATTCTTAAAAATAAAAACCCACAAAACCAACACCACACACACACACACACACACACACCCAAACAACTTCTTAATCTCCACCATCAATTCAGATGTGGTCTTCTCAAAAAAATCTTCCCCAATAATCTGACTTTCCCTTTCCCTACTGAACCCATTCACTCCCAAACACTCTCACCTCTGAGTTTTGTTTTCCCCAATTTTTCATTCTTGAAAATGATACTGTTAACAGGATTCGTTGACTTTTTCATAAACTGCTTCTCCCAACACAGAGGACAAAGGTATAAGGACAAAGATTCTGTCATTCCAGTTCACCGTTTTGATCTCTAGAACCTTGAGCCTGACCTAACTCCCACTGCGAGGGCCTCCATATTGGTGGACTGTACTCCCTGCTGAGTGCTGGTAAAGTATCCACAAAGATGCTCCCACAACCAAGTATTCTTTTATGTCCTCCAGACTGCGATGGCAGAAACAGCTAAACCATTGGTAAAGAGAACTAACACAAGTGTAAGAAACTGGAAGAAATGAAGACTGGGTCACATATGGTACAATCCTCAGCAGACAGCATGTTACAGAATTGCAACTTAACCAATGACTTTCACTCATTATCTACGTCCTACAGAGTAGAGAAAACAACCCCCGACAGGGACTTCGAGATCTTGCTGTACTGTTCTGAGAGTGAGAGCAGTGTCAGGGATCCAAACCCCAAATCCACTGCCATCAAGTCGATTCTGGCTCATGGCAACCTTCCGTCTGGTTTCGGAGCTGCAAATCTTGACAGAAGGAGATTGCTCTTCTTTCTCCCACAGAGCAGCTTCATGGAACAACACGATACATTATGCCATCCGAGCTCCTTAAGCACATATCAGGTTGTTTGAGAATGAAGGACCTGTTTTGCTTATCAATAAGGTATAATTGACTTTTTAATTTTTCATCATGTGGTCAATAATTGATGAACTTTAATGATGACTATCTTAGTTACCTATTAGTGCTATAACAGAGATGGTTTTAACAAACAAGTTTGTTCCTTCACAATTTAGGAAACTAAAAGACAAAATTTAGGTGCCAGTCTAGAGATGAGAGGCTTTCTCTCTCTGTTAATTATACAGAAAATTCCTTGTCACCTGCAATATCTGTTGGCCCACACTCCAGTGCTGGCTTTTCTTTCTTGGTGGTATAGAAGTATCCTTCTTCTCTGCTCGCTTCTCTTTCCTTTTACCTCTTGTAAGACAAAAGATGAGACAGGCCACACCCAGGGGAAATTCCTTTTACATCATCAGATCAGGGCGATGATCTAATTAAAGTTGTCATATTCCACTCTAACCCTCTTACAACTGACCAGCTGACTGTATTATGGGGAATGATCAGATCATTACAGGTGGTTGTTGTTAGGTGCCATCAAGTCACATAAGACTCATAGTGATCCTATGAACAAAAATTCTGAGTTCTCTCCTATCTTTTGTCATCTTCACACTACGAGACACACTTGAGCAGAAGTAACTGTATCAAACCACCTGACTGAGTGTCTTCCTCTCCTTTTCTGACTTCCCACCCTTCCAAGCACCATGTCCCTTTCCAAAAAATAGCCCCTTCTAGCAACAGGCCTGAAGTGTGTGAGGCAAAGCCTCATTATTCTTGCCTCCAAAGAGCACTCTGGCTGCACTCTCTCCAAGACATATTTGTTTGTTCTTTTGGCCGTCCATGGGATGTTCAGTGCTCTTCTCCAACACCACAACTCAAAGGCACTAATTCTTCTTCCTTTAGCCTTATTCATTGTCCAGCTCTCAGATGCAGAGTAAGTGACTGAGAAGACCATGGCCTGAATCAGACACACCTTAGTCCTCAAACTAACATCATTACTCCTCAATAATTTGGAGAGGTCCCTAACTGCAGATTTTCCCAGCACCTCCTGATTTCCTGATTGCTGGTACCAAGAGTATTAATTGTGTATACAAGAAAGGTGAAGCTGTTGACAGTTTCAATCTCTTCTCCATCCATTATGATGTTGTCTCTCAGTCAAGTAGTAAGAATCAGTTGTGGCTGACATTGAGAAGAATGGGAGTCCCAGGGCACTTAACTGTCCTCTTGTGAAACCTAAACCTGGACCAGGAGGCTGTTATGCAAACAGAGTAGGGGAACACTGCATAGTTTAAATTAAGAAGGTTGTGTGTCAGGGTTCTATTAACTCTCCATACCTAAGTAATCTGTATACTGAGAAAATTATTCAAGAAACTAGACTCTATGAAAAGGAATGTGGCTTTACGATCAGAGGGAGATTCATCAATAACCTATGTTATGCAGATGGCATAACCTTGCTTATTTAAAGTGAGGAAGGCTTCAAGCACTTGTTGCAGAAGATGATGAAATGCAGTCTTCAGTATGGATTGCATGTCAATGTCAAGAAAACAAAGACTCTTACCACTAGATCATTGCATAACTACCTCTTATCCAACCTTATCAACAGTATAGAAGTTAAGATTTACAACAGGAGATGCTCAAGTAACACTGAGAATCACAACCAAGCCAAAATGATACATATTTTGAAGTTATACAATTCAATCCATGACAATGATATCAAGTGTAAACAATGCTGCACTAGTCTCTTTATTAAAAAAATAATAATGTTGGTTAACACTTCATTTATATCTTTAAACATTTCTCTAGCTCCACATAAAATGAACACCCAAACTCTTCCACAATAAATTCTCTGGACATCTCTCAAGAAGTTTACTTCATAAAGTTCTCTACTTTATTTAGAATTCAATATACTATGCAACTTGAACCTCCTCCCCATATCCCCATCAACATTTATAATGCTGCTATTCATTAAAGAAATTATACATGATAATTCTACATTTCAAACACACTTATGCAATATGACTTCACTTGGGAACAGATACGTCCAGAAGCGATGGCACAAGGTAAACCTGTGAACACATAGCTCTTTGCACTCTTTACCTGTAATCTCTACTCAAAAAGGAAAAAAAAAATTTCCCATAGACCTGAGTCTCTCCTCAAAGCAGAAGGTTGCAGCAACAATTCATTTCTATTTTGACAAAGAAGAAATTCAGCTAACACTGAAGAGTCATCTCATTGTTTGATGTCTTCCTCTTAAGTGGCTTGTTTGCAAGAAATAAAAGAGTTACATGCTTGAACCAGGTAAAATACTCATGAACCAGGTCAAATGACATCTTCTGTATCCCCAAATAGACTGAGCTTTTGTATTTTCATAGTAGTAACATACATGAATGAATGATACCATTTTTCCCCACCTCTAATTTCTCAATGTGACATGGATTTATCCTCAGTATTTTTTTAGAAACCATTATGGAGGAAGCTCCTGTTACAGGGCCAATTCTTAATTCAAAGCAACCCCTAGGATGGGGTAGAATTGCTCTAGGGGGTTCCAATGGTTCAAAATCCTTTAGAAAAGTAGAGAGTCACATCTTTCTCAAATCAACATACCAAGATTCCTCCTTTTACATGACCAAATCCAAAAAACCCAAGCCCAGAATATGGAAACCATTTTGACTCTTCCAAATGAGGTGATCCTTCATCTGGTCTTCAAGGCTATAAATCTTTACAGGAACATGCAGGTCCCCCCACCCATTTTTCTTCCATAGAGAAGTTGGTGGATTTGAACTGCCAACCTTCTGATTAGCAGCCAAATATGCTATGCATTACACTGTCATTGTTACGTACCATTGTTGTTAGGTGCCCTTGAGTCAAGTATGACTCACAGAGACCCTATGAACAACAGATATGAAGCCTGTGCTATCCTGTGGCAACCTCACAATCTCTGAAACTCAAGCCTATTGCTGTAGTCATTATGTCAGTCTACCTGTTTAAGGGTTTTCCTCTCCTTCACCATGCCCCATCCTTCCAAGTATGTGGTCCTCCAATGAAAAAACTCTCCTATCAAACAAGCCCAAAATACATGAGATGAAGCTTCAGCGTCTTTGCTTTCATGGAGTACTCTGGCTTCACCTTCTTCAAGATACGTGTGTTCCGCAAAGTAGCAGGATACAAGATCAACATACAAAAATCAGTTGGCTTTCTCTACAGCAACAAAAAGAATAC
>NW_006399828.1:3932400-3934700 GCF_000299155.1 Elephantulus edwardii
AAAAAAAAAAAAAAAGATACGTGTGTTCCTTTGACACTCCATGGGATATTCAATAGTCTTCCCCAAAAGCACACAGTTCACAAAGGCATCACTTTTTCTTCTGTCGTCCTTATTCATTCCAGTTCTCGATAGCACAGCAATGACTAAAATGATCATGGTCTGAATCAATGTACCTTACTCTGCAAACTAACATTATGTTATCAAGGTTTTAAATACAGTCATTCTGCAAATGGAAGAAACACTAAAGTTGTTGGTGTTAGTTAGCAGATTTCAACTCATGGAAATCTCAAGCACGATGGACAGGGATTTCCATCGTCTTGTCCTGTATCATCACCCTCACCATTTGTAGATCAGACCTTTGCAATCCATAGCGTTTTTACTGTCTAGTTTCAGAAGTAGATAATCAAGCTTTTCTTCCTAATCTTATCTCAATCTGAAAGGTCTGCTGAAATTTATTCAGTGTCAGACAAACATTACACTAATTTACGCGGGTGGGTGGCTTAGTGCTAAGGAGGTGCACTGTCAACCCAAAGGCATGAAGTTCAAATCCACCAGCGGCTCTGACAGAGAGAGATAGATGGGTGATCTTCTTTATTACAATTTACTGCCTCTGAAAACTGGTTGGAAAGTCAGCTATGGGTTGCTTCCAACTAGACACGACTTTTTTAAAGTTAAATATGAGTCCTAGGGTCGCCCAATCTGAGGCTGTCCAATCACTAGAGTAGTTAACAATTCTGAATGGCAATTAGGTATACAGCATATCATTTCTATGTTAAAAAAAGAAGGCAAGGAGAAGGAGAGTGAAGAAAGCTACAGGGTATTATTGTTTCCGGTCACAAAAGAAATTCAGGTTAGAAAACGTGAAATAAGTTGCCTAAAATTCCATGGTAAACTAGCATTAAGAGAAGTAAAATTCTAGGTACTTATTGCACAGAAGTCACAGTCTTTTTGTTCTCCCTTAAATAATGACTATATTTCTGTCAATCTGAAAATCACTTCACCTTACCTATTAGGGAAACTCAGGAGATGACTCATTAATTCAAGACGTGAAGACTCATTTCTGCCTTCCTAGTTCCAGACCTGGATTTGGAGTTAGGGTAACAGGCTCCAAACCTGGGCTGGATGAAGCTAATTCCACTCTGAATTACTTCTGTGACTAGATAAATAACAGACACAAGAATCTCTGCTCCAGGTAAATCATCTGGTGATTTTAATTATATATATTCAAAATTTTAAAATTTTGCCAAAGCAGGGGTTGAAAACAACCAAATCATTCAGAACGCATGCCAATTTGAGGGAGCCCTGCTGGTAAAGAGGTTAAAGGTCAGCCATTCAAACTCATCAGCTGCTCCATAGGAGAAAGATAGGGCAGCCTACTTTTCAAATGGTTACAGAATTGATTTACAATCTCTATGGGGCACTTCCATTCTTTCCAATAGGGTTGCTATGAGTTGGAATTGACTTGTCAGTACCGAGTTTCAAAGCACATTTGAGGATTGCATTATTTGGATAAATTGCTTCAATTTTCCCTTTCATTCTGGCAGTGGAAACTGCAGTTAAAATCCCTTTCTTTAAGGGAGGCACTATCATCGCTCTCTAACTCATTGCTATTAAGTCAGGACCAACTCATAGGGGGGTTCTCCTTTGGGTTTCCGTGGCCATAAATAAAAGGACAGAAGATGGCCATCTTTGTCTCTCGGAGCTGCTGATGGATTCTAACCACCACAGAGGTGTAACCACACCAAGCCTGCAGACTTTACAATCACAGCTCTCTGTGAACTCCACATCACTACTTCTCCTAAGTACTTTTCATTGAGTTGATGCTACTAACAATGCTGGCATTGTTCGCTGTAGTCCACAGCTAGCTCCAGCTCACGGTGACCTCATGTGGACAAAGCAGAGCTGCTCCATGGGGGTTTCAAAGCTGTGACCTTTTGAAAGCAGATCTAGAACTTTCCTTCCATACAACGTCTGTGTGGGTTTGAATCGTCTTTCAATAAACAGTCCAGTTTGTACCTACTTTTCTCACCCAGACGCCTACTAATAACAGTAAGCGCCATTGCATAAATGATTACCAACTGGCATTGTGGGTTAAATACTGGGCTGCTGACCAAACTCTATGAACATGGAGAAATGATGAAAATTATACAACTGTTCAGGTCTTTCGTTCATAGGGTCGCTATGAGTTGTCTATGACTCGAGGGCACCTAACAACAACATCAACATAGAGAGAGCTCTGTGGGCCTGATGGATAGAAAGTTATGCTACCAAGTCAAAGGTGAGTGATTTTAATCTGTGGC
>NW_006399828.1:3934805-3937424 GCF_000299155.1 Elephantulus edwardii
TTATTATTATTATTTTGTGTGTGTACTGTCAAACTGGATCTGACTGGTACAGGAGGAGATTGTCCCTCCTTTTCCAGCAGCTTCTTGCCACTAGGCCACCAGAGCTCCCAGTCAAACATTTTTCTAAGTGATATAGCACTGGTCTATCCATTTGCTATACAGAGGTAATTTGTGGTTGCTGCAACACGGATGAGTCAAATGCAATAATGGTTATGCATAGTGGACAGTGTTTGGTGGAGCTCCCCAGTTAAAACAAGCTTGGAAGTAGGAGTAGTATCCACTTCTGAAATAGCTTGTCTCCAGAAACTCTATGAACTTGGTGAAACAATGAAAGTTATACAACTAGGGTTTCTATGAGTTGTCTACAACTCTACGGCACTTAACAACAACCCCTAAACAAAAGAAGTGGTTTGAACCTAGTATGCTCTTTGTGGGAGAAAACAGCAGTACTTGTATGTCCTTGGAAACCTACTCTGTCTACTGAGTCTCTCTGAGTTGCTTTAAGTTAATAACAATACCAAAAAACAAACTCATTCCCGTGAAGTGATTCTGACTTCTAGCAACCCTTCATGACCAAACATACCTATTTCATGAGGTTTCTAAGACTGTTAATCTTTACATATGAAAACTGACTCATCTTTCTCTTGTAGAGTAGCTGGTGGCTTTGAACCACTGGGTTAGCAGCCCAACTATTAGCTATCAGTGTCCCTTCTAAAAAACAACAATAGTAATAACCAAGGTCACTGCTGCTGAGTTGATTCCTGGTCACAGCAACCCTCTATTGGATTCCTGAGGCTGCAGATATTTATGTGTGGAGATTATTGATGTTCCCTAGAAGTGGATGGTAGATTCAAACCACTAACCTTTTCAGTCCAACAAATAATGAACTGCAATACCTGGAATCCTTGTGGTTGTCAAGGACTGTCAAATTGGAGCCAACCTACAGCTGACATTCCAACAGGATTTCAGAGGCTGTCAGTGTTACTGGAGGAGATTCATCGTCTTTGTCCCATGGAGCAGCTGGTGGATCTGGACAGTGTGCCTTCGGTCTGGCAGTGCAATTCCTTACCACTAGGCAACCTGAGCTCCCTCCAGGAATCCTTACTGAATGTTTATTCTGGTGCTGCCTACCTGGAAAGCACTGGACTAAGCTATTTTCATGGGTTATTTCACTTACTTTTCATAACCACCCTTGCATAGTATTATTGTTCTCCTTGTTTGGCAGAAGGCGAAACTGAAGGTCAAGTGAGTTAAATGCTTAGCCAACCAGTACAAGTCATCAAACTAGGAGTTTGTTCTGTTAACCATAATGTCTCCGTGTTGTCGCTTCCCTCACTTGCTTTCTGGTGATGTCACGACTAACACTTTCAATTTCACTGAATTACTAATGAGTTAGATGGTAATGCTCCTGATAAGGGTTCTTTGACAATTGTTGGGTTCCCCTACTCTTCTAATATATAACATTAAAGCAGCAAATTATTGTTGAGTATCACTGTAAGTGGATTAATAAAGAATTGCAAAGCCGCAGTCACATGCAAATAATCTGGTAGCTTCAAATCCAAATGAAAGCATAAAGGCACCATTGTAATTAAATTATTTCCTGTTAGATCACAGTCACCTAAAACTATTGTTAAAAGCAGCAGGTAAGAAAGGGCAAAGCAAATTAATGAAAAAAGTTTCCACAGAATTTTTAATTTCTCAAGAAACTATTGTTTTTGTTGTTAGGTGCAGTCCTATTGTCTGCGACTCAACAGCTCTGAAGCCTGCCCTGTCCTGATTCTGACACACCTACCCCATTGCCCCAGTGACTGTATCAATCCATCTCATCCAGAGTTTCCTCTCCTGTGCTGTCCCCCCACCCTTCTGAGCATGAGGACCTTTTCCAAGGACCAGTCTCTCCTAGCAAATCCCAGACCCCAAGGAAAAGTTGGTTTCACCCTCTCCAAGACAGACCTATTTGTTTTCTTGGCAGTCTGTGGTATATTCAAAACTCTCCTCCAGCACCACGATTCTTCTTCTGTCATCCTTAGTCACTGTCTAGCTCTCTAATACTCAGCAAGTAACTGCAAAGACCATGGCCTGGATTAGGCACACCTTAGTCTCTAGACTAACATGTTTGCTTTTCAGTACTCTGGAGAGGTCCCTGACAGCAGATTTTCCCAGCGCAATTTGTCTTTTGATTTTCTGACTGCTGGTGCCAAGAGTGCTGACTGTGGAGCCAAGGAAGCTATAATTGTTAACAACATCAATCTCTTCTCCATCTATCAAGGTGCTGCCAATTGGCCCAGTGGTGAAAATTTTGTCTTCTTGATATTAAACTTTAACATAATTAAAAATATGTTTATTTTACTATGCCTTCTGCCAACAACTGCACAATTGCCTTGGACAGACATCCAAGTGCCAACAGTAATTCTTAATTTGACACACTAAGATGCCAGTTTCATACTAAATGCAGCCATGCACAGTAGAGTGTTGTGGGGTCTCCACTTGACAGGTAAGGAGACTAAGGCAAGCAATGGAGTCCAGGCATCTGCCTTGTGGGGGAGAGTACTGAAGGGATGATGTCAGAAGCAATGCATTGCTCACTAAAATTAGAAGCCTGCATCTCCACACATAAAT
>NW_006399828.1:3938125-3956478 GCF_000299155.1 Elephantulus edwardii
AATCAGGATGGGTGTGTCAGAGGCAGTGTGATTGGCACAGGATAGAGCAGGGTTTAGGGCTGTTGTACACAGGGTCGCTATGAGTCGCAGGTGACTCGACGGCACATAACAACAACAACAAGTCAGGATATTATCTATCCAAATTGTGTTTATATCCATGGAGCCCTGGTGCCATAGTGCGTAACATATCTGGCTAGATGAAAGTTCAACATTTGGAATCCACCAGCTGCTCAGAGGGAGAAGGATAGACATTTGTGTCGTGTAAAGATTTATACCTGATGGGAGGTGGCTTTTTGTTGGAACCTGCTCAAAGGCAATGGAGCTTATATTTCCTTATTTAGGGGATTATCTAAACATGGCACACTGTGTAGTGGTGGTTGGAGTCATAAGTGGAGTAAATTGTTAATGCTCTTGGCTGCTAACCAAAAGGTTCAAGTTCACCTAGAGGCACCTTGGGAAAAAGGCTTGATGCTGATCTACTACTGAGAATTCAGCTACTGCAAACCCTAAGGAGGGAGCACACACAGTCGTTAGAATTAAGTAGATTTGGCTTCTGAGCCTAACTCTTCTTCCTTCCTTCCTTCCTTTCCTTCCTTCCTTCCTTCTTTCCTTCTTTCCTTCTTTTTTAACACTTGAACACATTTTCATAATCTCTCTGAACTTAGGTTACTTTATTTTTTTAAACAAGCATAAAAAATATTTAGATTTTGCTAGAAATAAATGAGATGCACTGTGCCATGTGTGGTACAGTGTGTGTGCCACAGTGAGTAATCAAAATGAGCTGGCCTTATTACCTCCTCGTACAATAAACTTCTCTTTCTCTTCTTAAGAAGCTTGTCTTTTGTTCCACTTTGTAAATAGTTTCCTTTCACAGAAAGGGGAGAAAGGTAAAGGAGATAAAATTGAAAAAGAAACTTGTTTTCCCCTAATTTGCCACGAGTTCTTTTAAGTGCTAAAGAAGGTTATATATAAATTGGAGAATTAAACTATTATTCCCCACTGATGATTTTCACTCATTTATTCAGGGAAGCTTAGATCTAACACTGGGTTTACTTCCTAAAGCCTGTGGCTTTGTTGTAATGTTCCATGACCAGCTACTGTGACAGAAAAGGAAATAAAATGTCAGTTTCTGGGCTGTGTCCACACAGGCTATCTCATTTAATCCCCACGCCAATGCTACTAGAAGCAATTGCTATTTTAGAGTTGTAGTGCAGAACCACCACAGAGTACCCAAGCCAGTAAGTTTTTAGGGATGCAGACTCTTATATCTTTTTCCTGCAGAACAGTTGATGGATTTGAACCCCTGGCCTTGGTAGTTCACAGTTGAGTGATTAATCATCACTGCGCCACCAGAGCTCCCCTTTTAATGCTATTAAGGCAAAAATCCAAACCCACTATCGTCTGGTCTATTCTAACTCATCACACCCCAGCCTCCAAGGCTGGAAATGACTATCGAAAAGGAGACTGTTGTCGCATGAAGTGGCTGGTAGATCTGAACTGTAGATCTTTTACTTAGGAGTCCAACACATAAGGCATTGCACTACAAAAGCTCCCTTCAATATTATTACATTGTTGTTGTTGTCGTTGTTATGTACCCACCCATAGCTGACCCTTCTGCGGAACTCTACGGGAGAAGACTGTCCACATTTCTCTCTGTGGACACTGTGCAGTTACCATATTCCCATTTTAAAGATTAAGAAAGTCGTAAGACTCTTGTCTGAGATGGTATTACCAAATGTTTTGTTCCCAGTCTGTAGGTTTTTTTTTTTTATTTTCTTTTTATGGAAAAAGTTTTTTATGTGCACAGGGATTTAATCTTCAGAAGGTTCCATGCATCAATTTTATCCTCTTTAGATTGTGCATTTCTGGTTTTATTTGGCAGTCTCTTTATACCTTGGACTGGACTAGCGCTTCTAAGCTTGATCCCAGTTTGTCTTTTATGAACGTGATGGTTGGGTGCTTTACTCCCAGCACTCTGATCCACCTTGAGTTAATTTTTGTATATGGTGTGAAATGTGGGTCATTCTTCAGCTTTCTGCAGGTAGCAGTCCAGTTTTGCCAGCACCTTTTGTTGAAGAGGTTGTCATTTCCCCATTTGATAGCTTTGATTTCCTTGTTGAATATCAGTTGACCACAGATAGCTGGGTCTATTTCTGGGTTCTCAATTCTGTTCCATTGGTCTGTGTGCCTGTCACTGTTACCAGTACCATGCTGTCTTGGTTACCACTGCTTTATAGTAGGTTTTGAGGTCAAGGAGAGCTATATTCACGGTCTCTTGCCTCTCCAAATAAATTTTATAATTTCCCTTTCAATCTCCTTGAAAGATGAATTTGGTATCTGGATTGGGATTGTATTGAACATGTAGATTGCTTTTGGTAGGATTGTCATTTTCACCATATTGAGTCTTCCTATCCATGAATAAGACACATTTTTCCATTTCTTTAGGTCTTTTATTGTGTCTTTCAGAAATGCTCTTTAGTTTTCTTTGTATAAGTCTTTTGTATCTCTAGTTAGGTTCACTCCCAAGTATCCCAATTTGTGGTTGGCTATTATAAATGGTATTGCTTTATTTCCTTCTCTGAGTTCTCTTTGTTTACAGAATGCTCCTAGGCCTCCACAAGAAAAAGACTGATAACTCAATTACAAAATGGGCAAAAGACAGGAAAAGAAATTTTCACAGAGGAAGATATTCAAATGGAAAACAGACACATGAAGAAATGTTCCAAATCACTGGCAATAACAGAGATGCAAATCAAAACCACAATAAGGTACCATCTCACTCCAGTAACAGTGGCAAAGTTTAACAGGGCAGCAAGTAATAGATGATGGAGAGGATGTGGTGAGAAAGGAACTCTTATACGTTGTTAGTGGGATTGTAAAATGATGCAACCATTTTGGAAGGCAGTTTGGCTCTTCCTCAAAAAGCTGAGCATAGAAATTCCATATGACCCAGCTATTCCACTACTGGGAATATACTCTGAGAATATGAGAACTGAGGCACAAACTGAAATTTGTATACCATTGTTCATAGCAGCATTATTCACCATTGCAAGAACATGGAAACAGCCCCAATATCCAACCACAAACGAATGGATTGAGAAATTATGGTACATTCACACATTGGCATACAACGCAGCACGCAGGAGCAATAAATTTGTAAATTATTACCTAACTTGGGAGGGACTAGAGAGCATTATGCTAAGTGAACTAACACAGTCCCACAAGGATAAATATAGAAGATTGTTATTGTAGAAGGAATATCAGGATCCAGGATGCGTGGGAGAGGCTGGAAGCTGAGGGATATGGATGTGCAGGGAGAAGGAGGGATTACTCATTGGGTTGTACAATTTGATGGGTGGATGGGGTGAGGGAAATTGAAAGAATTTGTTCAAATTTGTAGGGAAAAAAATAAAGATTAAGAAAGTAAAAGGTCAGAGAGAATAACTACAGGTTATATAGCTGACAGGTAGTGGAAAAAAACAACTATCTCTAAGTAGTTATATATATATATATATATAACTGAGTCTAAAGACTTTATTCTTTCTCACCTGGCTTTTAATTTCACAAAGAAAATAATGTTACATTTAATTAAAAGTGAATGTGGCAAAAGTTAAAAAAAAATTACCTTTCCAATCATCAACAAAATACATTTACATGTGCAAAGCGCCAAAGACAAAATATGTATCTCCTTCTCTTTTTCTCCCATTGTCACTGAGTGGAAATTGACTCACAGCTGACCCTCCATTGGGCTTCAAAGGTGTCAGAGGCTGTAAATCTTACAAGAAGAGAGTACCTAGCTTTCTCAGAGAGAGTCATGGTGGATTTGAACCACCAGAAAGGGATGGTCTTTTCTGAATTAGCAGTGCAACTCCCTATGGACTACTACCCAAGTTAAAACTGGCTTTTGAAGTCAAAAAGAAGAAGAGGTTTTATTAAAAAAAAATCTGTGCCTCACAACCTGGGTGAAGCAAGCCATCAATCCACAGCACGCAACCCACATGTGCAGGGCGGCCGCTGTGAGCCACTCGACTGAGCCTCTAGAATTATGAAATCTGTGTTGCTCAAATTCTATCATGTGCAACTGCTTTTTACATCTGAATTGAATTTGTTTTGCTTTTGATGTTATTATAAATAGAGTGGGTATCTTTGAGGGATTGAATAAGCCACACAAATTCACTGTGGTTGTTATCCTTGGGTGTCAATTCTGGCAAGAAATCCTTCAAGTTGGCAGAGGAAAGGTTTCATCTTATTTTCCACATCTGTGTAATGGGCTTGGATTTTTGTTTTGTTGTTTTTTTTAAGACAAGAAAAATCTGTATGTACTTCCCAGGAGAATAGGTCTATTAATTCATTCATCTTGGAGCTATTTCTTCTCAGTCTCAATTGTCATGATCTATCTGACTTTGTGGAAAATAGGGAGAGATATTTGAAAAAAAAAAGTCTACACATTCAAGTGTCAAACACTGGACACATACTTGTGCACATTTCATTACTTCAAGCTAAATCACTTATCTGTGACATTTATGGAAAAGTGCAAAAGTGCTTTTATTAATTCACTTTTGAATTTAACAGTCTATTTAATTGTTTGCAAATTTAAAGGCCCAAGTTTCAAATGGATAAAAGAAAAGACGACTACCATTCCCTGCATACTGGTAGGCCAGAAGAGGTTGGGGTAGGAGGTAGGAGTTGTGTGGCTACTCTGAGAAGAATGGGAATCCTAGAATATTTGATTGTGCTAATATGAAACTTATCCTTGGACCAAGAGGCAGTTGTCAGAACAGAGCAAGGAGACACTACATGGTTCAAAATCAAGAAGGGGGTTTGTAAGGGATTTCTGTACCTTTTTAATCTGTATGCAGAACAGATCATCCGAGACGCTGGGCTATACAAAGAGGAATGTGGCATCAGGATTGGTGGAAGAATCATCAACAACCTGCGTTATGCAGATGACACAACCCTGCTTGCTGAAACTGAGGAGGACCTGAAGCGCTTGCTGCAGAAGATCAAGGACTACAGCCTCCTATATGGACTGAAGCTCAACGTCAAGAAAACAAAGATTCTAACCACTGGGCCAATTGGCAGCATTAGCATGGATGGTGAAGAAACTGAGACAGTTAACAGTTTTAATTTACTTGGCTCCACAGTCAATACTCTTGGTAACAGCAGTCAGGAAATCAGGAGACGAATTGCATTGGGAAAGTCGGCTGTGAGGGACCTCTCAAGAGTACTGAAGAGCAACAATGTCAGGCTGGAGACTAAGGTGCGCCTGATCCGGGCTATAGTCTTCGAAATTATGTGCTATGCATCAGAGAGTTGGACAGTGAATAGGGCTGATAGAAAGAGCTGTGGTGCTGGAGAAGAATGTTGAATATACCATGGACTGCTAGGAGAACAAACAGGTTTGTCCTGGAGGGGGTGAAGCCAGAGTGTTCCCTGAGAGTCAAGAATTCTGAAGCTTCGTCTGACATATTTTGGGCATGTTGCAAGGAGGGACTGGTCCTTGGAAAGGGACATCATGTTTGGCAGAGTGGAGGGGCGGCGAAGGAGAGGAAGACCTTTGATGAGATGGATCGATTTTGTGACAGGAGCGGTGGGAATAAGTGCGTTTGAGATGGCTAGGTTGGCACAGGATAGAACAGCATTTAGAGCTCTTGTACACAGGGTCGCTATGAGTCACAAACGACTCGATGGCACATAACAACAACAACAACCAGTTGTTCACACGAGAAGGATAGGAAGTCTAGGCAATCTTTTTCATTTAAGATTTGCAGTGCTGGAAACCCAATGGAACGTCACCATGCGTTTGAACCAACTTACACACCTGAGTTGGATAATACAGAGATAATAAGATATGATTACAGTACATACCATCAAGTTGGAACTGACTCATACTGACCTTATGAGTCTATACGTAGCCCTAAATACATTTTATAGGAAGAGATGGCCCATCTTTCCCCCTCAGAGTCACTAGTAAATTCAAATCACCAGAGAGATCCCCCCTTTGGGTTAGGAGAGCCATTCCCTGTGGACCATGTATGTTTCAAAACATGTGGATGTATAGATATTGACATTACTCTTATATATCACTGACTCAGAATTGACTCATAGGTGACCCTCCAGCAGGTTTTCAGGGGAGGTAAATCACATGGGAGGAGATGTGCCACCTTTTCTCCTACAGAGCAACTCGTGGATTTGAACTGTGAGCACTGAAGATGGCAGCACAACTCAATACCTCTAAGCCACCAGAGGTCCCTGATATATAGCTTCAAAAAACCACCAAGAATTAAAATCCCAAAAAATTTCATCCAAATACTTAAATTCTTATGATAATAGACCCCTTTTCATTTTTCATTAATCTTCTGAAATCCTTTCATTAGTGCCCCCACTTTGAGACAACCTGGGAACACAGAGTACCAGCCAGTCTCCTGTACTGTGATAATTTCTCTTTCTAACAGCAGAATGATTTCTGTGAGAAGATTCATTATCTGCTGAAAGGACAGATCAGAGATCCCTAGACAGGTCCAGCCAAATGGAGCAACTTTCTGAAAATCGCCAGCAATCCAAACCAAAGCAATCACAGAGGTTTTGGTTGTTCATCCAAAGTGGAAATCCCTAAAGTGCTGCCTCTTCCAACAGCATTCAATGGTAGGTTTACATAAAACCATAAAGAATGATGTGCGACTGCTGAGGTTTATTTTGCAACCCTTGGGTTTTTCTAAATCATGTCAGAAATTATTTCATGTGAAAACATCTCTACCCTTTCCTCTTCCCTCTCAGTAACAGTTCTGCAGGCAATAGAAGCCAGCCCAGTGCGTTCATCGGGGCAACAAATCCCAGGAGGGTGGCAGAGGCTTTTATAACACAACATACTTTCTCTGCAACACTCTTGTTGGAAGCCCAGGAATCTGTAATTGATGGGGTAGCATGGGGAATGGGACCCCAAGTAAATAATGGAAAATTCAGACCACAGGGCCAAAGAGGACAACCACTAATAAATCATAATTTTTAGAGGCAACTTGACTTTAACTATCACTCAAAAACTCACATTAAGAAAGAACATTTAATTAGGAGAATCTGATTCATAAACTCATCTAGACAGAAAGGTTGTTTCCTTCTGGCGTTTTAATGTTAAGGTAAAAAGAGGCCAAAGCTGTGAGCACCCCAGGGGCTGGGCTCAGAGGACAAACAAAACCAGCCCTGGCTGTGCTCTTTCCTCCCAGGTTGGCAGCCCGGGCCCAATTATGCAGCTGAGATGTCCTTTGTGAGAAGGTGAAAAAGCTTTGCCTTTATAAGTGCATGCTGAAGATGGGTTCCCACTCTGCCTTTTCTTGCCTTTCTGTATGGTCACCTTAGGGGGCAAAGACATTCTTTGCCAGACAACTCTGGGTCTGTGGAGCTGTGGTCTGTGCACTCAAAACTCAGAAAAGTCCACTTTTTAATCAGCAGAGCTCAAGAGCCCCAAGGCAACAGCTCCACCCAAGTTAAGTGCTGCTGAGTTGAGGCCAGCATCCAGACAAATGAATGATAGCTATTACTCTTGTGTTTAATTGTCTGAGTGGTGCCTCAGTTCCAAACTTTCTTGCCGTGGTAGCTTGCCAGATTCTACCAGCACTTAGGGCGACTGGCTTTATCACCATTGTCATGGTATCCTTTTCGAAGGAATCTGTTTGCTCTTGCTGGGGAAAGGCTCCAGCTGAACTTTGACATCTCGCATGGGCAAGGAGAAAAGGTCTGCCTGGTCTTCTGATTTCTCAAGAAAAGAGAACAAATAGGTTTATCATAGAGAGGGTGAAACCACGCTGCTCCTTGGAGGCAAGGATTCTGAAAGATTCTGACATACTTTGGACGTGTTATAAGAAGGGACCAGTCCTTGGAGAGGGACATCATGCTTGGGTTGGTGGAGGGACAGCACAGGATGGGAAGACCCTTGATGAGATAGTATAAATGTTCCACAAAACTCTCTTTCTCTGAGGCAAAAAAGCCGCCCTCTCCTTCTGGTTGCAGGTCTTTTGCCTTCTCTATCTCTTCAAAATGAACTCTTTAAAAAATAAAAAGTAGTAATTGTATTTTTTTGCTGTGGCTGAGATCACACAAAGCAAAATGTCCACCAATTCAACCGTTCTTACTTGTACAATTTGGTGGCAATGAGCACAGTCTCAGATTGTGCACGCATTCTCTGCCATCCTCCTCCAGAAGCATAGATCCACCACCTTATCTACTCTTTCCTGTTGACTTGATCCCTTGCAGATAGTTCTTCAAAGAACATGATGCTCAGGGCAGTTTGTAACCAATTTAGCTAAACTATCATAAGAATGTAAAATTAATTTTTAATCTTTGGAAAGAATTTAGGGGATGTATTTTCTTGAAAATTTAAAGAGAGTGTTAGGGCAATAGTTTGGGGGTTTCATCCAGTTATCTATGGCTCTAGGAAATTGGATTCAAGATTACATCTTGCTTGAGATTCAGACTCAATGATTCACCCAAGGTCACACACGTGGAGGTAGAGCCCAGAACAAGATTAGGTCCTCCACCTCAAGGTACTGAAGCTCTTTTCACTACATGATCTCTATTGTATATAGGTTTTGCAAAGCCTGTTGTCATATTTTGGAAGTGGATGGCCGGTCCTTCTTCCTAGTCTGTCTTAGTTTGGATGTTTAGCTTTCAGATATCTGACACACAAGGATTTTACTGAAAGGAGCAGATAAAAGGCACTTTCCCTTACAGAAATAACCAATGCATTCAGTCACTGTCTCCCCACACCAGCACATGTGTCTTGTCCCTTTTCTTTCCCGGCTACATCACCACCCCTTGCACTCCCGCCTAGTCTGTCCAGCACCCCTCTCTCCCCAGGCATCCCTTGATATGACGGTATAGCTAGCTAACAAGTCACTTCTCTGAAGTCTTGAACCTCACAGTGCTGCTGGTCTCTCACGCTGATGCCTGGGAAAATCTGCTGTAAGGGACCTCTCCAGAGTACTGAGAAACAATGATGTCAATCTAGAGACTAAGGTGGGCCTGATTCAGGCCATGGTCCACACTATGCATCAGAGAACTGGGCAATAACTAAAGATGACAAAAGAAGAATAAATGACTTAGAGTTATGGTGTTGGAGAAGAGTCTTGACAGGTACTCAATATACATTTGTTTAATTCATGAACAAAAAATTACTTCATAGTACTTACTCTACATAGTTGGTAAGGGAATTTAGCTGAAGGATCTTGAGCTGGTAGAGTGGAACCTTATGCCTTCAGGACTGCAGCCCAGCAACTTAACACCAGGCCACAAGCGCTGACTGAAAATACCATGTCTTGACTCAGATATACCTTGGTCCTTTGCTTTTTAATACCTTATAGAGGTCTTCTGCACCAGATTTACCTTTAATTTTAGTGTTTCTTCCTTGAGCACTAATCATGGATCCAAGCAAAATAAAATCTTTGACAACATTAATCTTTACTCCACATCATGTCATCCCATGGTGAAGATTTTTCTGTTTTATTTACCTGAAAATTGGGGTCTTTTATCTTCAGTAAATATTATAGTTCCTTTTCACTTGCAGCAAGCAAGGTTGTGCTATTTGCATATTGCAGGCTGTTAATGAGTCTTCTTCTAATCTGGATGTCACATCCGCGTATAGTCTTATTTTATAGGTAATGTTCCCATTTTTAATAGTAGTATCTGTCTACCTTATACCTATTCTACCATTGTTGTATTGAACTTGGAGTTCTGGTAGCCCGGCTGTAAAAAAAAATGCACTGTCAACCCAAAGGCAGGCACTTGGTTTGAATCCACCAGCTGCTCTGAAACAGAAAGAAGGACAATTTCTTCTATTTGTGATTTACAGTCTCTGAAAACCCACTAGAGGGTCAGCTATGAGTCAGTTCTGACTCAATAGCATATAATAGCCGTGGTACTTTGGAAAGAGATAACTAATAGTCTAGATCTCACAAGTTCATACTTGAACAGGAATTTTACCCTAAGAAACTTTAGAACTGATTTAAGACCATGAGCATAAGATTAGGTGAATGTTACAAAGACATAACTTGGGAAGAAGGGGTGGGAAGGTAAACTTCTGTATGAGTTACATTATGTTCTCCCAAATTACGTTTAAAGTCCTAGCCCCTAGAATACAATTTGTAATATTAGGTAATTTTCCTCCATTTACCATCAATATAAAAAAGATGAAGGAGTACACAGAGTCACTGTACCAAAAAGAATGACTGACACAGAAGTATTCCATGAAACAACTTATGTTCACGAGGCAATAGTGATGAAGGAGGAAGTGGAAGCTGCTCTGAAGGAATTGGCAAAAAACAAGGCCCTAGGAATAGACAGAATACCAATTGACATATTTCAACAAACATTTGCCACCCCAGAAGTGTTCACCAGGCTGTGCCAAAAAATATGGAGGAAAACCAGTGGTCAACAGTCTGGAAGAGATCCATATTTATTCCCATTCCAAAAAAAAAGTGATCTAACAGAAGGCAGAAATTACTGAATTGTATCATTATTAATATCACAGGTAAAAAAAAATCCTGCTAAAGATTATCCAAAAGCAACAAGAGGAGTACATCAACAGAGAACTACTAGAAACATAAGCTGGGTTTAGAAAAGTCTGTGGCACCAGGGACATGAATGTCAATGTCAGATGGATCTTGGCCAAAAGTAGAGAGTACCAGAGGAACGTCTACCTGTGTTTTATTGACTATACAAAGACATTAAACTGTATGAGTCACAACAAATTGTGGGTAACATAGAGAAGAATGAGAATCCCAAAACAACTGATTGTACTCATGTGGAACCTATACTTGGAACAGGATACATTTGTCAGAACAGAGCAAGGAAACACTGCATGGTTCAAAATCAGGAAAGGAGTGTGTCAGGGATGTGTCCTGTCTCCATACCTTTCCAATCTAACAGATCATTCAAGAGGCTGAACTTAATGAGGAAGAATGTGGCATCAGGCTTGGAGGAAGACTCATCAACAACCTGTGTTATGCAGATGACACAATCTTACTTGCCTGAAGCATCTGCTGCTGAGGGTCAAGGACTGTAGTCTGCAATATGATCTGAAGCTCAACATCAAGGAAATGAAGATTCTCACCACTGGGACAATTTGCAGCATCATGATAGATGGAGAAGAGACTGAGACTGTACATAATTACAGTTTGTTTGGTTCCAAAATCAATAATCTTGGCACAGCAGACAGGAAATCAAAAGATGAATTGCATTAGGAAAATATGCTGTCAGTGAGCTCTTCAGAGTGCTGAAGAGTAAGGATGTCAGCCTAGAGACTAAGGGTGCCTGATCCAGGCCGTGGTCTTCACAATTACTTGCTATGCATCAGAGAGCTGGACAACGTCCAAGGATGACAGAAGAATAACTGATGTTTTAGAGTTGTGGTGCTAGAGAAGAGTATTGAACACTCTATGGACTGGCAAGAGAATTAAAAGGTCTGTCCTGGACAGGGTAAAAGGAAGCTGTTCAATGGAGACAAGGGTTTTCAAACTTCAACTCACATACTTTGGGCATATAGCCAGAAGGGACCAGTCTTTGGAGAAAGATATCATGCTTGGAAAGATCAAGAGAAACTGCAGGAAAGGAAGACACCAGAAGGACTGACACAATAACTGGAATAATGAGGGTAGGTGTGTCAGAGGCAGTGAGATTGACTCAGAACAGAGCAGAGATGAGAGCTATTGTGCATAGGGTTGCTATGAGTCGTGGTCACTGGCACAGCACATAACAACAATTACATCCTCCATTTTGTGATTTGGTATAATTATTCTACATGTTGTAAATCCTAATCTCTGTGATGCTAATGAGACAAGATTAGAGAAAATTATGTTAATAAGGCAGAAGTAGGTTTTATCTTGTGATCTTTTCTGAGTTATGAAAGAGGTTAAACAAATGAGTAGAGATCAGAGAGTCTGTCTATCATCAAGAAAGAACCAGGACAGGTATACATTCTTTGGACCCAGGATCACTGCTAGCAAGCTCTGAGGCTCCTAGACTCAAGAGAAGACGTATGCATAGAGAGATGGAGGTCTTCAAGATACAGTTCACAGATGGCTGAAGCTCTTCCCCTAGAGCTGACCAAAAGAGAAAGCCGTCCCCTAGAACTGGAAACAACATGCCATGCTAGTCATAATTTTTTCATAGGTTGAGTTTTGTTTTTTGTTGGGTTTTGGGTTTGTTGGTTTGGTTTTTTTTATAAATAGACTGCCAGGTAATTCTTCCTAGTCTCTTTTAGTCTAGAAGCTCTGCTGAAACTGGTCCACCATGGACCATCCTGCTGGAGTGAAAGCCTGGGCCCGTGATATCACAGCAGCATACAAAACCCCGTAAGACAAAATGGCCAATGAGCTATGGACAGCTCTAAAAGGAAAATGTAAAAACAACTTTGTTATAAAGCAATAGTAAATAGTAAGTAAAATGACAACAATAAAACTCCCTAAACTTTAACTTTTCCCCTTAATGGTTGGTTCATAATGAGGGGACATTAGTTAAAACTGGCATTCAAATTAAGTAATGGCCACACCTAACTCAGTACCAAAGGAAGCTTAAATACTTCCTAGATACTTTTTCAACATGTATGCAGAGCAGATTATCCGAGAGGCTGGGCTCTATGAGGAGAATTGTGGCATCAGGATTGGTGGAAGGTCTATTAACAATCTCCGTTATGCAGATGACACAACCCTGCTTGCTGAAACTGAGGAGGACCTCATGCACTTGCTGCGAAGGGTCAAGGACTGCAGCCTTCAGTATGGACTGAGGCTCAATGTCAAGAAGACAAAGATTCTCACCACTGGACCAATTGGCAGCGTCAGGATGGATGACGAAGAGATTGAGATTGTTCACAGCTTCAATTTGCTCGGCTCCACAGTCAACACTCTTGGCACCAGCAGTCAGGAAATAAAAAAGCATATTGCGATGGGAAAGTCTGCTGTTAGGGACCTCTCTAAAGTACTCAGGAGCAACAGTGTCTCTCTGGAGGCTAAGGTGCACCTGATACAGGCCATGGTATTTGCAATCGCTTGTTATGCATCAGAGAGTTGGACAATGACTAGGGAGGACAGAAGGAGAGTGGATGCTTTTGAGCTGTGGTGCTGGAGAAGGGTACTGAATGTACCATGGACTGCCAGGAAAACAAACAGATTCATCTTGGAGAGGATTAAACCAAGCTGCTCCTTGGAGGCAAGGATTCTGGGGCTTCGTCTGACATACTTTGGACATGTTGCCAGGAGGGACGGGTCCTTGGAGAGGGACATCATGCTTGGGAGGGTTGAGGGACAACGCAGGAGGGGAAGACCCTCTATGAGATGGATCGATTCAGTGACTGGGGTAATAGGGATGGGTGTGTCAGAGGTGGTGTGGTTGGCGCAGGATAGAGCAGGGTTTAGGGCTGTTGTGCATAGGGTCGCTATGAGTCGGAAAGGACTCGACAGCACATAACAACAACAACAACAACAACAGTTAAGACCTCATATTTTACCAGTGTTTTAGAAGCAGATCATTTTAGAACTGAAAAGCACCTAGAAATCACCTCCTCTGACTTGCTCATTCCATTTGCAAAAACTGAAGTCCAGAGAGGTTCAAGTACCTTCTCAAAGTCACACGACTTAGTATCTGGGTTAATAAAAGAACTCCAGCCTCTAATAGTCAGACCAATGTGACAGCCTAGAAAAATGGTAAAATGCAGCCAAAGGACAAAGAGAGAAAGAGAGAGATAAAAAACAGTCTTCATTTAGATGACACACATTATGATTTTAAAAAAAGAACCATGAGACCTAATTATGAGAAAATCATGCCCTCCACCTCCTTTCTCTCTGGACAGAAAGGCATAGAAATGGGATAAGGTCAAGGCTCTAAAGCTCTCATCCCTTGCAAACGGACTTTAGTGCACATGTAATTAAGTGACAAGCAACACTTCCTGCTGCACCAATAAATCATCCTGGCTACCTCCACTAGTTCTTTGGAGACTAAGTCTATACAAAACAACCCTGAAAACCACCTAGACTTTAAGAGCATCTTGGAGCTCCCTCAATGTGTTTTATAAGTTGTCCTGGCTGCACAGGTGATGAACACTAAAAAGAGTCTCCTTCAGCAGTTCTTGACTCGTGTACTAGGGGGGAAAAAAAAGATAAAAGATCACTCCTGAGAGATCTATGTCCAAGTGTCTTACCCTAATTTATAAAAGTGAACGTTAAGGTAATCAAAGGAAGAGAAGAAAAAAAAAGTTGCATAAGGGTAAAAAAAAATGTCACTGCATGTTGCCTAGTAAAGACAACAAAGAAACCTGCACAAATGAATGCATGGCCTCACTCACAGAAGAGAGAGTGCAGAGGCTGGTGATAGGAAGCTGACCAGTGTTTCTATGAAAAGGAAAAAGAAACACTCTGATAATTCCACAAGGGGGATCTCACAAAGCAAAGGAATGGAAATACAGAACTAAATCAGTGATAATATTTGTTTTCAGCTGAGTTTCTCTTGTTCTTTCATTTTTGAGCTAAAAAACAAAAAAAACAAAACACCAAACCAAAAAAGAATTTAATATCTCTCCTGCTCCAACATCCAGGTATGTTATCTACCTTCATTTTCACACATTCCCAGTTTGGTGCGTTAATTGCAGTCAATAAACAGGTATCAGGTGAGAGAGAACAGGAGGTACTGATTCAATGGCAGATCTGGATTTAGAAATCCATGGTTTCTGCATTTTGCTTACTAAGCATCATTCATCTGCAGTAGCCCGTTTTCTCTAGCTTGTAAAGTTAGCAGGCAGGCAATTCTCTCCTCAGGAACAATAAATCCAGACTGTAAATAAGCAAGGCACCATGCTGGGATAAAGACATATATAAAATCTCATTTAGTCTTCACAAGCAGTATGTGAGAAAACTCTTGTATAACTCTTTTGTACAGATTACATTTTGTATAACTCTTGTGGTACAGATTACAAAACGGAAATGCCAAGCCGTTTAACCATATGCCTAAGGTCATTTATCTCACAGGTGGAGCAACAGGAATTAGAATTTCAAGCTCTAGAGTATAGGCTTCAGAGGCTGTGATTGTTAAGAGTTATCCCATTTGTTTTTAAGACTAGGAACCTACAATCCTTCCACCACATCTGATACACTCCCCAGACCTGGAAAGAGAAGAATAAATAGAATAGGGTTCTATGTGTGCAGGACCATGCAAGCAACCTCAATGTTCAGACTAGCTCCTTGGCAAAGATTTTTTTTTTCTTTCTCTAATGTTATATATAATTATGGAAAGATTTCAATCACCTATCATTTAGAAACAAATGTGAGTCATAATTTGCAATCTTCAAATCAGCAGTTAGACACAAATAAAAACTTAGCAATTTTAATTGGCTTGGCCCAAGTATTGAGATTTCCATATGGTTATTTTCCTTGTTTTATGTTAAATGTAGTCAATTTAGCACTTGGGTTTTAGAATCTTGGCAGAATAGACCAATTAAAAGCAACATAAATTAAAATTATTCAATGCACAGTGAGTTTAAGGACATGATTTATAAAATGCTCTTTTCTTAAATATGTTCATTTTTCCCTATAAAATGAGCTTGCATCTTCAGCCACATGGCAAACCCCATACAGACAAAAAAAAAAAAAAAGCAAATTTTACTTGGCATAAAGAAAATGAACCACCATTCTATCTGCTTCTCTTCTAAAAGATAATGTATCCCTAAAAATAGCTGTTTTTACTGTAATCGTTCCTGCTTCAGTATTCCTGAAATCAACAACACTCATGGAAATTCCAATAAACCATCTCCAAACTAAAATATAACTACAATACCAAGAAACATAGTGCCAGGTCCATTAAACCAATAGTACATAATTGTTACTGCAAAATATGTTGCCCCTATTGTTATTCAATACGCCGGTATGTCAGAGCATTATGCATTAAAAGTTGATTGAAAGATCTGGTCTTTCCAAGCCAGGATCATATTTTCTTTGGAATCTGCAAAACCTGCCAATAATGGTAAAATACAATGCTAAATCTTAAAAATGTAAAGCATGTTTATTTCTGCAAACTTGTGATAAAAAGTACTGATTCAATTGCTCTCCAGATGACTGCCCATGTAATCATTTTACAAATACTGAAGTTCATCACACGTGCTACATAAATGAAAGCATCATTAATCAACCCCAAGTGGTTGTGGATGGAACTTTCACACTAATTTAGCTTGACTGAAAGGCCAGAAGGCTCAGTGTCCCCATCAACGCTGAAGAGCTGAGAGGTTCAAGCTAGTGTTTTTAAATGTGATTCTATTTCACACCTTGGGTATGGAACCAGTTTCCTTTTGATACAAAACTGAGGTTGTCTTTACAAATGATGCAAATGTCTTGACTATTAGGGGATGATCTTTGCTGGGAAAGACATTAACAGGAGACTCAGAACAACTGCTGTTCCTTCTTGGTGGCTGACATTTGTAAACGACATCATTGCAGTGCTGCACAGAAAATTCCTTTGTAACTCTCGAATTTGAAAATTTTACTGTATGAAAGAGAATCTAATCCCCTATTGCCATTTTCATTTTCTTGAGTTCATGGTATGGCCAGTGTCCTCTTTTCCAACTGAAGGAATGTAGACTTGCTAGGAATATTCCTTAAGGGAAACCTTGACGGTCACTAGATGCCAGGGAATGAATGCTTTCATTCAACAAGGGCACTGCCCTCCTTCGCCCTGCAAGCCCTTTTAACATCACCAAGTTCCCCCAAAGGGCTTGCACTTTAACTTGGTCAAAACAGGTCACATTTCTAAAATACTTAGCTGTCTCAAATGTCCTGGTCAGCAGCACTGAGTCACTAATGCCAAAGCCTTTCAGGCTAGATTGACCTCTTTCTAGTTTTCAATGGAATTATTGCATGTAATCCGATTTACACAACCATTTCATCAAAGTGAGAAAGAAGATTACAGAGCTCACATTTGTTTTGCAAAGCAAGGGTGCAAGGATCATCAACTCTCCTGACTCTGAAGTGACTTGAGAGTCCATGGCCCCTCTATGGAGTGTTGGACATTAACCTGACCTGTCAACAGTGTTGTTTAACTAGGAAGGTTTGGGCTCCCTTCCTGAACTAGAAGGCAGCGGCTTCTCCACCCTGATAGCATCACCATTCACTTCAGAGAAGGCAAGGACTAGATTCCCCGCCCTGGCAGAAAGCTTACACAAAGTAGTAACACTGAAACTTTTCTTTTGTTTCAAGAATCTTTAACATTTACAATTCTCTAGTCCCAGGTTTTGCCTTAGTTGCTTCCTTTAAACACCAGGCTGAGATGCGCGCTCTGCCTGGCATCCTCCTCCTACACAAATCTTTCTGTAGGCACTGCTTGCCTCTCTCTTCACCAAAACCGGTGGGAGAGATTCCCTGCTTCCCGTGGAATACCTACTCTGTCCAAACCTAGCTATCTATTTACAATTTGCAATACTACACTCATATTAAAGTGTTTTCAGTGCAAGAATGCCTTCATTCTAACCTGATGATTTGTACAGATCTCCAACTGCACCCCTCGCCCCATTTTCAACCCCTAGGAACAGGAACGGGAGCACATCTTAAGGGGTGAAGTAAGAAGAGGCTTCGTGATGAAATAAATTGTGGACTGGGTGCCTTGAAAGGCTCTCCTCAATCAATAACGAGCTAAACATGGGCATTCAAGGGGGGAGAGTGGGAAACCAACCCAAACCCAACAAAATGCAAAACTACTACACACCAGAAATCTAGTTGCATTGCTGTTTTATCCCAGAATTCTGAGTTTAACGACTGGGCATTATCTCGGTAATTATTCCTGGCAGTCTTATTTTTAAAAAGAAAAAAAAAAAAACCAAAACAAAACAAAACCTTTTTTCCCCCTTTTTCTTCCCTATCTGGTCAAGAAAGAAGACGCGTGCTTAGTGGAGGTTTCACTCCTAGAGAAGGCTGCAGCGCTCACTAGAACCATAAACCAGACAAACGCCGCCCGCGGGGAGTGAAGTTTCCCTGGCGGGCCGGCAGGTCCCCCGCACGCAGAGTGCAGGCGCTCAGGGGCCCGGCTGCGCCACATTCCGGGGACTACTCCAGCGTCTGCGCCGCGTCCGCGCCCACCTGGGGGGCTGCCGGGATCCGGGAGCCGGAGCCGGCGGGCGTGGGGTGCGGGGATCTGTTTCATAACCTTCCGGAATCCAGCAAGGGGGTTGGGGGGGAGGGAATGTCTCCCATGTAAAGACATGCCTTCCGAGATAACTTAAACTTCCCAGCCGAAAACCCTAGCCTTTCATTTCGGAGCAACTGTGATTCCAGGGTGACAGCTCCAAACTTAACCGCTGCAAACTTGACACCAACTCCCTCTCATCACTCCCA
>NW_006399828.1:3956598-4015086 GCF_000299155.1 Elephantulus edwardii
AGCCAGCTCCGCGCGCCGCGCCAGCAGGTCCCGGGACGCGCCGACCTCCCCCGGGCTCCGAGCGCGATTTGCTGGCAGAGCCGGCGGGCGCCGGGTCGCAGCCTACTCACTTGTGTCTTCTTCATAAGGAAAGGCAGCGCTGCGATCCAGCCCAGGCAGCGGTGTGGCGACTCCGTTTAGATGTTCTGGAGCTCCAGCATATTGCACGGGCAGCGGCGGCAGATAGTCCACGCATTGGGTAGCCCGAGCGCAGTGCCCTCTCCACGGCCCGTGACTCCCACGGCGTTCCCAGTCCCGGCGCGAGGCGGCGAGTGAAGCCCGGCCAGCCCACCGCCAGCGCTTTTATATAGATCCCGCCCGCCCGCCTGCTCCGGACACGCCTCCTTCCCTTCCGGAGCCCTCAGGAGGCCAGACCCGAGCCGGGGTGCCGCGGGGAGAGCGGGAGGGCGCCGGGAGCTTGGTGAAGGCCCGGGAAGTTGGAAGTGGCTCAGCGCATCCCCTCGCCAAGGGCCCCCGGGAGCGCCGTAGCTGCAAGGCTCGGGGGCGCAAGGGTGCCCAAGGCGAAGCTTAGCAACCTGCAGCCGCTGCTCTGGCTGCGCGCGGAGCACGGCGAGTCCCAGGTCGGCCTGCCCGCCCCGCCGGGGCTCACCTGGCAGCGCCCAGGGACCCGCGAAACACCTCGGGCGCTGCGCTGCCTGCCCCGAGCTCCTTCTTTCCTGCGGAGGCGGTGCGGGAGAGGAACTCACTCGGTGCCAAGCGTTCACCCGCCAAGCCTCAGGGGGAAGGAAAAAAGTTTAATTCGAATCAAGAGTTAGACCATTGTCTTCCTTCCCTGCATTCCCCCCCCCCGCCCCAAACAATCACATTAGTGAAAAGATAATAATTAAAGGAATTGTTGACTCGAGGTTAAATACTGCTGAGGGAGAGGCTATTTTTCAGAATGATTCGCTGCAGTGTATTTAGAAATTCACAGTGAGAGGCGATAGATTATCAAGCATGCCAACATGGCGAGGGATTTTGAAAGCTGTGCTTTGCAAAAAGAAAGTCAGAAATGCGAAAATAGTAATATCCAATACCACTGTGTGGTGCATTTGATTATATACTAGATAACATGCTAAGAATTTTATATCTTTTTATATAAATTATCTCATTAAAGTTGTCTCACACAAGTAAGTATAGGTCCTATAAATTTCACTCCTGTTCTTATGAATGCTTAAAACCCATTGCTGTGGAATCATTCCAATTCATATATAACAATCCTATGAGAAAGATAGGACAAGGTGGAATTGCCCCATTTCCAAGGCTAGAATATTTAAGGAATAGATTGCCATGTTTTCTCAAAAAAGCTGCTGGTGGATTCACACCAGGGAACCTTTGAAAAGCAACTTTGTGTTTTATTCACTTTGCTACCAGGGCTTCTTCCAGATGCTTATAGCCCAACCAGCTAGTTGAGAAGATTCTCATTCATGGCAACCCTCCCGTGGATTTTTGCAGCTATAAATTTTTACTGAAAGAGATTGTTCCTCTTTCTTCAGAAAAGTGGCAGAAGAATTTGAGGGGCAGGTTGATGGTCAGCCTCTACTTTTATTTCAGAGGTCTGGAAACATGGCTTTACAAAACGTGTACTTAATACAACTGGTTTGCTGACTTTACAAAATTATCCTGTATTTATTGTTGCTGTTTATTCCTGTCGAGTCAAGCACAACTCATAGTGACCCTATGAGCAAAAGGCCTGAAGTCATTCTACAACTATCAACATTTATCAAAGTTCATAGAGTTTCCAGAGGCATGTTATTTAGGAAGTGGATGCAGCTCCTGCTTCTACGCCTGTCTTAAACTGGGAGCTCCACCAAACACTGTCCACCACGGGCAACCGTTATGACATTTGACACCCCAATGGCACAAGGTTCAGCATCACAGCAACCGGAGGTTATCTCAGTACAGCAAATTGACACACCAGTGCTGTACCACTTAGAAGAATGTTTCTTCTCTCTAGTCTACCTTAATTTGGGTGCTCAGCTTTTGAGGAGTATTTGACAAGCATTTTATCCAAAAGAGCTGATGAGAGTATGTAGGTAACAACAGATCAAGTTAGGGTTAGGGGCCCACCCCATCCACACATGTGTTTTGTTCCCACCCTCACCCCACCCTGTCAGCATCCAGCTCAATTCCTTCTCCCTGCCCCTCGAGCATCTCCCACTTCCTGCCCCCAACCAGTTCTGGTTTGATGGCTCAAGTCACAAATTCTAAAGATTAATAGTGTACAGATTTCACTGGAATGGCACATTTCAAATGCTTACTTGATTTTTACCAGAATTTTTTTTCAGGTTTTGTCCCCACAATCCTTCACTAATAAGGAATTTGAGCAATTAAGACAAAGCACATAATTTCAACTCTGTCTTATGATAAAGTTATATGTATTTATTCTTTGGATAAGCAGAAGTCAATAATATGGTACTAAAATTATCTTTAACAACCTAATTCTGTGTAAGAAAATATCAACAGAGAAAAAGAAAAGCTATATGCCTTTTTTAAAAAAAGCTATGCTTTTAAAAAAGAAAAAGTTCTGCATTTTGTTTTAATCATTCCTTTGAAATGTCTAATACTTATATCATGAGTCTGAAATCAACTTCAAAGGGAAAAATTAGTAAAACATTAAGTATAAGATAAAGTTGTTAGTACTCTGCCTTGTACTGTAATTCTCTCTTCAACTATTTTCACCATATTGGCTGCTACTTAAATAAAATATATGACCAGATTTTAAATAAATGGCTAGATTCTGCATCTTCAGAATTTAGATAGTATACAGAATTCATTCTGAAAAACATGTTAAAAGCATTTCAAATTGATTTTAAAAAGAAACTGTTAATGTCAATACTTCTTCGGAGCAAAACTGATAGGTGCATAAATTGAAGAATAAAAATCAATCACATGACTCACAGAGATCCCCTGTGCACCTGTGTAGAACTGTGCTTTGGAGAGCTTTCAATTACTCTGTAGAGTTTCTTTGCCTTTTGTCTTTGTCTTTATGGCCTCTTTTGTTTTAAAGGAGATCTCTAGGTCTTTCTTCCATGTTACCTCTGGGCAGATACAAACCTCTAACATTTCACCTGGTGAGTTTGCACCACCTGAAATTTAGGAATTAGGCATTTTAATTAAAGGCTTGGCTTATGGTTTTGCTTTCTTTTAGTTCAGTGGGATTTGCGGGGGGGGGGGGGTTGGTTGTGCTAAAAAATGAATATGCCAAACAATCCTGAGTGAAGAGGAAATAATAAATCCAGGGGTTTATTGTATTCGTTTTCTTTTGCTGTTGTAACGAATCACCACACATTTCATGGTTTAAAACAATGTAAATGTATCATCCTACAGCATGGTCTTCAGGTGGCCTGAAGTTTGGTGGTGCTCAAGTCCAGGTTACTGGTGAGCTCCGCTGTGTTCTCTCCCAGAGACTCTAGGGGAGAGTGTTTTCCTGCCTTCTCTTGATCCTCAAGGCTATCTGCTTTCCTTAGTTTGTGGCCCCCTTCTGCCTGCAGATTCAGCCTTCATGGCTCTAGTTCTTTTTTCCATTGATTTACTCCAATTTTTCCTTTTGCCTCCTCCTCCACTTTTAAGGGCCTTTGCAATTAAATCAGACCCACCTGGATAATCCAGGATAATCTCCTTACTTTAATATTGCTGATTAGCAACCTTAATTCCATCTGAAATTTTAATTCCCCTTTGGCATGTAACTGTCAAGCAATGTAACAAATTCACACATTCCAGGGATTAGAACATACACATCTTTATAAGAACCATTATTCTACCTACCACATACAAAAGTTTGGGGAGAACCAAGGGGAAAGTTTAGCTTCCATATCTCTCTATGCTTCCCTTCACCAAGTGCTTCCCTGCAAGTGGCTTCAGAGCTCCCTGCTAGAACACCTCCCACTCTATAGTTATAAAAATAAATACTGCTGGAGAAAGTGCTGTTACACTGTAGAGATTGTAACCAATGTCACAAAACACAAAGCATAATAATTGTTGAATGGAAAACCAAATTGCACTGCAAAGTTTCATTCAAATTCCAATAAAAGTTAATTTAAACAAAGAAATCTTGGAGAAAACAATTTTTTCTTTAAAAAAAAAAGTCTAGAGTATTAAATAATTGCTTTTACTTTCAACTGTAAGATTCTTGCAAAGCATTTTAAGCCAAAGTGGAAAGCAGTAGCAAATATGACAGTATTGGAAAATCATTCAACTCTAATGACTCCTCCCTGGTAATCCCAACCTTAATGCAACTAGCCCTTAGGTGCAATGTTGCTTTGCCAAAATCTTCCAAATAGCTGCATATATATTATGCACAAAGGACTTTCATTAGAGAAATGTATCATTGCAGCCTGTCTGATGGGAAGGAAAATGAATTTGGTGAAGTTTGGTTGAAGACAGAGAACTGTGGCTCATCCCATGATAGTGCCTGAAATAAAAAGCTCCTGTTAGTCAGATGACACAACCTTGCTCTCTGAAAGTAAGGAGGACTTGAAACATTTGCTGCAAAAGATCAAAGACTACAGTCTTCAATGTGTGTTCATTCTTAACATCAATAAAACAAAAATCGACAAATAGGTAAATAGTCAACATCATGATAGATGGAGAAAAGATAGAAATTGTCAATGACTAACAGTCAACACCCTTGGCACCAGCCACTAGGAAATAAAAAGATGTGTTACACTGGGAAAGTTTACTGTCAAGGACATCTCCAAGGTGCTAAGGAACAAACACATCAGTTTTTGAAGTCTAAGGTGTTCCTGATTCAAACAATGATCTTTTCAATCACTTGCTACTCATCTGAAAGTTAAAGGATGAATAAGAATGGCAAAAGTAGAATTTGATGCCTTTGAGGTGTGGTGCTGGAGGGAGAAGGGTGTGGAATATTCCATTTGGCCTGCTAAACTCAAGTATGTCCAAGGTGCTCCTTGGAGACAAAGATAGTGAAACTTAGTCTCACACACCTTGGGCATGTTGTTAATTAAGACAGGACAGTCTTCGGAGAAGGATATCATGTTTGGAAGAGAAGTTGGTCAGTGAAAGAGGGGAAAACCCTCAATGAAATCGCCTGACACAGTGATTGGGCTGGAGTGTGTCAGAGATTATGAGGCTGTCACAGGATAGGGTGGAGTTCAGACCTATTGTTCTTAGGGTCCTATGAGTCATAGCGGACTCCACAGCATGTATCAACAACAAAGACTGTGGCTTATCCCATGATATTGCCTGCAAGAAAATATTTTGTAGTGTGCCATGCACAACTATAAAGACGGTAAAGATCATTTTAGTTGGCATATTTTTACCTTTTGATCAGCTGTTAGGTACTGTCACGAACTCAAAGCAACCATATGAGAAAGAGATTTGGACCTTTACCTATCCTGCACCATCCGTGTCATCTCTGTTATGCTCAAGCACACTGTGATTGTCACTCTGTCACTCCGTCTCAGTAAGGGTCTTCCTCTCTTTTGAAGACTCTTCCCATCTCCCATCATGATGTCTTTCTCCAAAGCCTGTTATTGTGTGCCACTGGGTTGGAACCAAGTTCCCGAACATATCCCTAAAGTAAGTGAGACAAAATGTCACCATCTATGCCTCTAAGAAGTACTCCAGCCGCATTTCGTTCCAGACAGATTTGCTTATTCTTTTGGCAGTACGTTCAATACCCTTCTGCAACACTGCAATTCAAAGGCGTCAATTCTTCTGTCTTCCTTATTTATGGTCCAATTTTCAGATGCATAGGAATCAATTGAAAATGCCATGGCTTTTATCAGTTACACCTTAGCCTTTAAACTGATATCTTTACTCTTTAGAATTTTGGAGAGGTACTTGATAGTAAATAGCCCCAATGCAATATAACTCTTGATTTCTTGGTTGCTGCTACTATGTCTGTTCAACGCGTTTGACCGTGTGGATCATGACAAGTGTGGCTGACATTGAGAAGAATGGGAATTCCAGAGAACTTGATTGTGCTCATGAGGAACCTATGCGTGGAGCAGGAGGCTGTTGTGTGAATGGAGCAGGGGAGAACTGCATCGTTTGGAACTGGGAAGAGAGTGTGTCAGGGATGTATTCTGTCTCCATGCCTGTTCAATCTATATGCTGAGCAAATTATCCAAGAAGCTGTACTCTATGAAAAGGAGTATGGCATCAGGATTGGAGGGAGACTCATCAATAACATGTGTTATGCAGATGACACAACCTTGCTTGCTAAAAGTGACGAGAATTTGAAGCACTTGTTGCAGAAGATCAAGGAAAGCAAACCTTCAGCATGGATTGTGTCTCAATGTCAAGAAAACAAAAATTCTTACCACTGGACCAATAAACTGTGTCATGATGGATGGAGAGGAGATTGAAACTGTCAACAGCTTCATCTTGCTTGGATCACAATTAGCACCCTTGGAACAAGCAGTCAGGAAATAAGGAAACACATTGCAATGGGAAAATACGAAGTTAGGTACATTTCCAGATTAATGAGCAGTAGTGATGTCAGTTTGAGGACAAAGGTTCATCTAATTCAGGCTGTAGTCTTTCTGATTACCAGCTAAGAATCCAAGACCTGAACAGTGAATAATGATGACAGAAAAAAAAATTGACACCTTTGAGCTGTGGTGTTGAAGAAGAGCACTGAACATACTGTGGACAGCCAAGAAAATTAATAGATGGGGAGGGTGCAGCCAGAGTGCTCTTTGGAGGCAAGAATGATGAGGCTCCACCTAACATGCTTTGGACATATTGCTCTGAGGTGCTATTCCTCAGAGAGGGACATGATGTTGGGAAGGGTAGAGGGTCGGTGAAGGAGAGGAAGACCCTCAACCAGGTGGATTGACAAGGTGACTGCTGCAGTGGGTTCTTGTGTATCAGGAAGTGTGAGGATGGTGCAGGACAGGACTGGTTTCAGATCTTTAGTTCACAGCATCACTATGAGTCATACTCAACTCGATGGCACCTAACAACAACAACACTACAATGGCTATTGATTCTGGATCCAAATAAAATGATATTGTTGGCAACTTCAATCTTTTCTCTTCCTATTCTAATGTCTATTAGTCCAGTAGGATTTTTATTTTTTTTGTTCCCCTGATGTTGAGATGAAACCCACATTGAAGTCTTTCATCTTCTTCAGAAATGCTTTAAATCTTCACTTTCTACATGCAAAGTTGTGCTATATACATAATGGAGTTTGATGATGAGTTTTCCTCAAGACTGATGTCCCATTCTTCTTCTTAGAGTCCAGTTTTTCTGATTATTTGTTCAACATGCCAGTTAAATAGGTATGGAGAAAAGATACACCCTTGATGCACAGCTCTCCTGATTTTTAATGTATGCAATGCGCCCTTGTTCTGTTCAAACAATATCATTAATATCATATGTTACTAAAACATTGCTTGAAAATATTTTTAAATTAGCTAGAGTAGTTCTTCAACAGGGAACTGTCAGAAATTAAAGCTGGATGCAGAAGGGGCTGTGAAACAAGGAATATCATTGCTGATGTTAGATGGATCTTGACTGAAAGCAGAAGATGCCAAAAAACTGCTTACTTGTATTTTATTGATTATGCAAAGGCATTTGGCTTTGTGAATCATAAATAAAATATACTACTAACATTGAGAAGAATGGATTGGGATACCAGCTTTACCACTAGAATATATATTATATTTTATTACATTAGTTTCCAAGAGCTTCTTTAACAAAGTGCCAAATATTGAGCAGCTTATAAAAACAGAAATGTATTGTCTTGCAATTTTGGAGGCTAGCAATCTTAATTCAGGACATAAACGAGGCCACGATCTTTTTGTCAGCTCTAAGAGAAAATCCTTGTTTCTTTTAGCTTGAAGCTCTTTCAAGAAAATGCATCTAAAAAAAGAAAATATATCTTCATATGGTTGTCATCCCTCAGTGCAGATGTGTATTTTCTGTATCTTCTTTTTTATAAAGATGCCACTTAAATGGGATAAGAACCATCTCTTCTTCATTATAACCTCATGTTAACTGGAGATATATATATATATATATTCATTCCTTTTTATTCGATATAAAGGTCATGTTCACAAGTACTCTCAAGTTTAGAATTCAACATACTTTATGTTGTTGTTGTTGCATAGTGTCAAGTCAGGGCTGACCCATAGCTGATCCTCAAGGGGGTTTTCAGAGGCAGTTATTTGCACAGGAGGAGATTGCCCGTCCTTCTGGAGTGAAGGTGCTGGCCAATTCGAGCCACATGCCTTCAGGATGGCAGTGCAAATTCTTACCACTAGGACACCAGAGCTCCCATGACATGTTTTTGTTTTCTTTTTTATGTGTGTGTGCATGTACATTTACATATACACACATACATACACATAGCCCATCAAACAGATAATTTCAAGCCAATTAATTTACTGTTGCTTAGAAAGAATTTTTAAGCATCAATTTAGATAAATTTAATGTACAAAATTAAGACAATAATAAACAGTTAAAAACTAAAAAGAAGATCTATATGACAAAATCGTAAAATAGGCATGAGTATTACTAAAGTTTGCAAAATAGCAAGCTAATAATACTGAACATGAAAGGTAAGCTACCAAAAGGTAGGTTAACATAGGACAGGTTAGGCACATCTAGGGGGATGTGAGAATGAAAGTTAGGGAAGAAAGCTGGGTCTTCTGTGTAATTCTTCCTTACATCATCCCAAACTTCATTATTTTTTTTATTCTGTCAGATAAACAGCTCTAGGACTAAGGATACAGCTGTTGGAAGCAGAAATGGTGCCAAAGCAAGAGCCTGTAACTGCAAGAAGCATCAGCATCAAGAAAAGAAAACTCCCCACCACTAGTCTGATAGGCCACATCAAAACAGATGGAGAAAAGATGGAAATTGTCAGTGAGTTCATCTTATTGCATCCACAATCAACACCTTCAGTATCTACAGTCAAGAAATCAAAAGACATACTGCCTTGGGAATGTCTGCAGTCAGGAACCTCTCCAAAGTACTATAGAGCAATGATGTCCGTTTAAAGGTTAAGTGTGCCTGATTCAGGCTATGGTCTTTTCAATCACTGGCTATTTATCTGAGAGCTGGACAATGAATAAGGATGAAAAAAAGAAGAATTGATGCCTTTGAGTTGTGATGTGGGAGAATATTACTGAATATCCTCTCAATTGCCAAAAGCACAGAGAGATAAGTCATGGAGAAAGTGCAGCCAGAGTGCTTCTTAGAGGCAAGGGTGTTGAGGTGTTGTCTCACACATTTTGGGCATACTGTTAGGAGGGGCTATTCCTTGGAAAGAGATGTCATACTTGGAAAGGTGGAGGATCAGTTAAAGAGTGGAGGACCCTCCACAAGACAGTGACTGCAGCAATGGATTCAGAGATGATAATGGCATAGGACAGAACAGAGTTCAGATCTGTTGTTCATTGGGTCACTATGAATCGTACTCTACTCAGTGGCACTTAACAACAACACAATAATAGACTAGCACGTACCTTCCCACAATCAAGAAAAAACAGAGATTGAAATGGAATACTCTTGTATTGTGCTTGAAATAGGACACTAACTGTTGATGACTATGGAAACTCTATGAACTTGGAGAAATGGTGATAGTTATAGAGAGGCTTCAAGTCTTTTGTTCAAAATGTCACTATGAGTCATTATTAGATCAATAGTAATAAATAACAACAACCACCAATATTGTAGACTGGTTCCTATTCATGGTGACTTTCCATCAGACTTCTGAACCTATAAATCCTAACGAGAGCAGACTTCCTCATTTTTCTCCTTTAGAGCAGCTAGTGAATTTGAATTGTTTCTTGATTTACACATAACATAATACCTAGCACATAACCCACAATCCTGTGTTACTCTATGTAACCCTACCTAACTGAAATGGACAAATGCAAATGAGTTGAAAAGAATCACTTGCTACACAGTTTCCAGCTTTATGGACTGACCAATGCTAAATCTGGTGTTCCATTCAAGGTAAAAATTTTGAGTAAAAATAAATAACAGATGGAAGGAAAGAGAAATTATATTGTATTGAGATATGCATCAGGGGAAATCCAACATTGTGCTGATAACTCTAGAGAGATTTAGAGTAAAGGAATAATCTTCTCTCAATTAAATGTTATCAGAGTCAGAGAGAGTAGAGCTAAGACAGGCTTTGGAGAACTTGAGGAGATCAGGTAGACACCTGAAGAGGACTTAAAGGTCTGTTTCCCAGGTAATCCCACCCTGAGGACTCTCTGCCCTACTGAAGGACTAGTTGTTAGTGAATGTTTTGAAATGTTGAGATGACTGGAAGGGGGGAGTTATTCTTTCAATTATGAAAAGACCAATGATTAGGAGAGTAAGAAGGTGGCCTGTAATGCAATAAATTACTTAATATGGTTTTTGCAGTCATAATCCTCCATTTTATGATGCACCATAAATCTTGGCTTCAGTGGCTATAGTTAAGGTCTCATTCTGGAACAAGTGGTTTGTTGTGTTAATTAGACAGGATTGGCATGAAGTGTGCCTTGAGTTGCCATCTAACTGGAAGAAGTGATTTAAGTTGCCACCCTTAGTTGCCTTGGGGGCGTGGCCTGCATCCAACATAGAGGAACACTCTCACAGAGCGTTGCTCTGGATCATACACCTGGCTCATCTTCATCTGACCTCTGGTTCTTGGGACTGAAGCCAGCAAGTGACCTGATTCACAGGGTTTGCAGTTGTCAGGTCCACGTGGGAGAGGCCTCCAGACTAACACTTGACTCAGATTATGCCTTACTAGCCTTGACAACCTTTGGAAGCATTCCCTTAATGGTTTATAAATTCTGTAGGATTTTACTTTGAATTACAGAGCCTCAGATCAAGTCTATAAAAAGGAGTATGGAGGGGAGGAACAGTCGATGGCAGCTGATAACATGGTAGAGAAGACTGGAAAAGTTGCACATCTGCGTTATCTTTACCACGTGCCTCATTGGAAGCAGCTTTGTGCTGATCCTTATAAAAGAAATTATGTGTGCACAGTACTGAAGGGAGACAAAAGAATGAATGTGACATGAGAACTGAGAGCGTGTGAGCTATTGATCTAGTCAAATGAATTTGTATGACACCAATACAAAGGAATGGCTGAATATGTTGGACCAGATTTAAAAAAAAACAACAAAAAACCCACACGTTAGATATATCAGAAATCCAGTTCATTTTCTTTACATTCAACCCAATCTCCTACTGTGTTCTTCCTCTCTTCTATGACTAATTCCCTATTTCTACCCTGTTCCTTCTTAGTGTATCTCCTTCTTCCATCTCCACAGAGCTATGCCTAGAAGTTCACTAATATCATCATTGACTTTCTCTTTTATAATTATGTATCTTTTGTTTATCTAATAATTCTGCACTAAAGCTTTGTATCATTAATGGATTTGATGGGTTAAGCATTAATGATAGAAGACCAGAGGATGTGTAAAATGACATCAAGAATATTGTATCTGGAACCCCCTCCCCACCAAAGATTATTAAAAAGACAGGAAAGAAAGAAAAAACAAAATGAATTTCAATAGAGACTCTGAAACTTGCTCTTGAGCATAGAAAAGCCAAAGTTAAAAGTAAAAATGGAGATGAACAAAAGATTTTTTTTTTAAAGACTCTAATTTGCAACCTGGAATTAGGAAACCTGAAGAGAAGAGCATACTCAGCACTCCATAAGCTGAAAGAATGGAAAAAAGTCAAATTTTAAGTTGCAAAAACTGAAGGATTCTATGGGTAAACATTGAATGATGCAAGAAATAACAAAAGGATGTGGAAGAAATACACTCATTGTATCAAAAAGAATTAGTACACATTGCAATATTTCAGGAAGTAGCATATGATCAATAATCAACGGTACTGAAGGAACAAGTCCAGGATGGACTGCAATCATTGGCAAAAAAATAAGGCTATAGGAATTTATGAAACAGCATTTATAGTATTTCACCAAACAGATGAAATTCTGGACATATTCATTTGTCTCTGTTAAGGTATGTGGGAGACAGCTACCTGATTAGGTACTATTGAGTTCCATAATTGTGCCCATTTGTTTTTTAAAAGACAACCCTGAAAAGTGTTGAAAATATTATTCATATTAAATACAGATACAATCCTGCCGAAGGTTATTACAACATGTGTGAAGCAGCACATCAACAAAGAATAACCAGAAATTCTAGGTGGATTCGGAAGAAGTTGTGAAACAAAGGATATCATTACTGATATCAAACATATCTTAATTGAATGCAAAGACTATCAGAAAGATATTTGCTTGGGTTTTATTGACTGTGCGAAGGAGTTTCTGTGGATTATAATAAATAATGGATTGCATTGAAAAGAATGAGAATTCAAGAACACATAATCATGCTCATGTGAATCCTGTATATAGATCAAGAAGCAGATATTGGAAGAACAGAGGGATACTGCATCATTTGAAATCAGGAAAGGTATAGATCAAGTTAGTATTATTTTTTGAGACTTCTCCAATTTGTATGCTAATCAAATAATTCTGGAAGTTCAAAACTATAATAAGAAGAATGAAACATTAGAATTGAAGGAACAAGTAACCTCGATTATACAGATTATATAACTTAAATTGCAGAAAGCAAACTTGAAGTATTTACCGAAGATGATCAAGATGATTAAGTGTGAATTCACCATCAAGAAAATGAAAATCCTCATTACTGCAGCAATACGCAGCATCATATTAGGTGGGGAAAAGAATAAAGTTGTCCATGATTTAATTTTTTTAAACATTTCACCCCATGATTTAATTTTTTTAAAAAATTCCCTCCATGATTTCATTTTCATTGGATTCACAATCAACATTTATGTTACTATCAGTCAAGAAAACAAAAGATGGATTTAGCATATCTGTTCTCAAGGACTTTCTTAAAGTACTAAAGAACAAGAATGTTAATTTGCAACCTGACCAGTCATAGTATTTTCAAGTACTTCATATGCATATGAAAGTTGTGCAATGAATAAGTAAGATTCAAAAATAATTGATGCCTTTGGATTTTGGTTGATGAGTTACATTAAATATACCATGGACTGCCAAAAAAAGAACAACAACAAAAAAATCTGTCTATATAACCCAGCTATTCTACTGCTTGGAATACACCCTGGAAAAATGAGAACTGAGGCACAGAGACTTGTGCACTAATGTTAATAACAGCATTATTCACCATCACAAGAACATAGAAACAGACCAAATACCCAATCACAATAGAATGGATTGAAAAATTATGGTACATTCACACAATGGAATACTATGCAACTCGTAGGAGCAATGACTACCTAACATGGGAGGGGCGGAAGAGTATTATGCTAAGTGAATTAACTCAGAGTCATAAAGACAAATACTGTATAAGACCATTATTGTAGAGCATGTACAAGGATCCAAGGGGGGGAGTGTTAATCATAGGGTCACACAATTTGATGGGTGGAGGAAGGGACTGGTAAGGTCCAATGTGAAGCACAATGTATATGAACTTTATATGTAAACCAGTAAAAATCTATTACCTAACTTGAGAGGAATGAAGAGCATTATGCTGAGTGAATTGACTCAGTCCCACAAGGACAAATACTGTATAAAACTATTATTGTAGAATGAGTATAAGGATTCAAGGCGGAGTCAGGGAGAGGGAGAGGGTGGAAATATATGGGTGAGGAAGTGCGGCGAGGGGAGATTAATCATGGAGTCAGACAATTTGATGGGTGAGGGGGTGATGCAAATAGGAAGGATCTGGTATGGAAAACAATATATTTGAATTTTGTAAATAAACTAGTATACAAAAATTAAAAAATGCGTCTGGAAGCAAGTGCAACCAAGCTGCTACTTAGCAACAAGAATAATAAAGTTCAGTTAAGAAAATAATCAATTAGAGAGGAAGATACTCAATGAGATGAATTGACATAGTGACAGAAGAGTGGTCTTAAGCTTGAGCAAGATTGTGATACTAGCACAAGATAGGGAAGGTTTCAGTCTGTTGCTATGAGTCGTAGTCATCTACACCCAACAACAACAATTTTCAATATGTCTCTGGAGAGTCGTGTTAGTGGAAATTTTCTTCCTCATTGCTGTTGAGTTAGAATTAGTGAACGACTATCTCTCCATTGGGTTCCTAGGGCTATAAATTACATGGAAGGAGATTGCACCTCACACAGAGCTTCTGGTGGATTCGAACTTCCAGAAAGGTGTCCCCTTTGGGTTCCCACGGAAAATTCCAAAGGGAGAGCTAGCATCCAAAATTAAGGTTGATGATAAGTTCATTAGTAAGTCAGAGTAGAAGGAGTGCTATCTCAAGACATTCCTAAAAATAAGTGCTTGACAATGTGAATGAAAGACTGTGTGAAATGCAATGTATACAATTTTGTAAGCACACCAATATAATCTGCTTTAAAAAAAAGTATTTGGCAGGAAGCACGAGGTCTCCACCCAGTGCCTTGTCAGGAAGAAAACAACAAGAAACAAACAATGAGCTGCTTGTAAATATGATTAAAAGGCAGGGCCATGTCCCAGTTAGGGATCACTGGTGATGTAGTTTGTAGGCAATTGTGCTGCTAATCAAAGGATTCTCTGGAATTGTGACTCCATTAGCAATTCCTTAGGAGAAAAATGGGCTTTCTCCTGTGAGATTTACAGCTCTGGAAAGCAGTGGATGGTCAACTAGGAGTCTGTACCACCTTGAGTACAATGAGAGGAACTGAGGGAGAAAGAAAGAGAAAGAGAAAAAAAGAAAGAGAGCATCCCAATTGTAGAGGAAAGGTGAGAAATGGGGAAAAATTCCTAGTCCAATGAGTTTCAGAGTGTTCAACATTCAACTCATTGATAAGAAAATTCTTTTACAATTATGCAATTTTTCAATGTCCATGTGTTTTTTTAATTCCTTTTTTAAAAAAATTTGTTACTAATTTCAATGAAAATTTACAGAGACTTCGATTTCCATTTATTCATTGTTGCACTTTTCTCCCCTCCCAACCCTTCCCCTCCCCAGTACACTAACCTCTTAGAAAAGTAAAAGAAAAATTCTTTCGTTGTTTTACAATCCCTCCCCCCACATCCACTCCACTATACAGCCTTCATTCTGGACTCCCGTCATGACAAAAATATCTTATAACATATCCCTTTTAAACAGTTTTCTCCCTCAACTGTCAATGCAGTATACATTATTTATCTCCATCTTTCTCAGTCTCCCCACAAGCCCGAGGTCATTCCTGTTTTACAACAGTGGCACCATGCAGTATTTATCCTTTTGTGACTGAGATACTTCACTCAGTATAATGTCCTCCAGGGTCACCCATTTTGAATAATATTACATGAGTTCCTTGTTTTTCACTGCAGCATAGTATTCCATTGTGTGAATATACCACAGCTTCTCTATCCATTCGTTTGTTGATGGGCACCTGGGTTGTTTCCAGCTCCTTGCTATTGTGAACAAAGCCAAGATAAACATGGGTGTGCATATATCAGCTTGGGTGGCAGTTATGATCTCTTTGGGATACATTCTCCAGTAGTGGAATTGCTGGGTCAAATGGTATCTCTATTTGCAACTTTTTGAGAAAGCGCCATACTGCCTTCCACAGTGGTTGCACCATTTTACACTCCCACCAATAGTGAATAAGCGTTCCAGTTTCTCCACCACCTCACCAGCATTTGTTGCTTGCTGTTCTGTTAAATTTTGCTATTCTGACTGGGGTGAGATGATTTGCATCCCTCTTAGAGGTAGGGATTTTGAACATTTCTTCACGTGCTTGTTAGCCATCTGAATGTCCTCTTCGGTGAAGTTCCTGTTCATACCCTGTGCCCATTTTTATATTGGATTATTTACTTTTATCTTGTTGTGATGCTCAAGTCTTTTGTAAATTCTGGATATAAGTCCCTTATCTGATATGTCATTACCAAATACTTTTTCCCAGTCTGTGGCTTCCCTTTTAACCCTGTTGGAGAAGTTTTTGGATGTGCATTTGATTCTTTTTTTTCTATAATTATATTTTATTAATGCATTTGATTCTTAGTAGGTCCCATTCATCTGTTTTATCTTCTCCTGGTTGTAGGTTTTTCAGGATACTTGGAAGACTGTTTATGTTGTGGATTAGGACTTCTAGGGTTCTTCTGAGCTTTTCTTTAATGAAGTCCATGTATTCCCCCCTCCCCACATTGGCCTAAAAGTTAGAAGAATATAATATTGAATGAGCTCTTAACTTAAATGTCAGGGATTCAAATCCACCAGCAACTCCACAGAAGGTTGGTAATCGCCTCCTGTAAATATTTACAGCCTCAGATACCTGATGGAAAAGAGCCGTTAGTCAGAAATGGTTTATTGGCAGTGGGGTTTGTTTGGTTTTTTTATGGACTGTGAGAAGAATAAACAAATCTGTCTTAGGAAATGTAAAGCCAGTATGTATGCTTCTTAGAAGCAAGAACGGTGAGACTTTTTCTTGTGTACTTTGAGCATGCTATCAAGAGGAACCACCTTCAGAGAAGAACAGCTTGTAAAGTAAAGGCTCAATAAGAAAAACGAAGACCTCCAAGAATATACATTAACACAATGGCCGCAACTATGGGCTAAAACATGGCTAAAATGTGTGGATGGTTTAAAATAGCGAAGTGTTTTGTTCTTTTGTACATAGAATTTCTGTTTTTTATTAACTAAACACAACTAACAATCATTGGAAGGAGCCTCTGATCAGTTGCTGTTGTTATTGTTATGTGCCGTCAAGTCACTTGCAACTCATAGCAACCCTACGTACAACAGCCCTGAAACTTGCTTTATCCTGTGCCAACTTTACTGTCTCTGACACACCTACAGTAATTACTTCAATCATTGTATCAATCCATCTCATCGATGGTCTCCCTCACTTTCTCCCTCCCTTCACCTTTCCAAGCAAGATGTTCCTAACCAGGGACTGGTCCCTCCTTGTAACATACCCAAAGTATGTCAGAAGAGGCCTCAGAATCCTTGCCTCCAAGGAACAGGCTGGCTTCAGCCTCTCTAGGATGAACCTATTTGTTCTTCTGGCAACCCATGGCATATTCAACACTCTTCTTCAACACCACAGCTCGAAAGAATTAATTCTCTTTCTATCATGCCTCCAGAAACTCTATGACTTTGATAAAAGTCGATAGTTGTAGAGGAGCTTCAGGTCTTTTGGTCATAGGGTCGCTGTGAGTCGTGCTTGACACGAAGGCATTCATCAGCAACAATTATCATCCATAGTCATTGTCGAGCTCTCCAATGCATAGTAAGCAATTGCAAAGACTATGGCCTGGATCTAGCACACCTGAGTCTCCAGACTGATGTCGTTGCTCTTCAGTACTCTGGAGAGGTCCCTGACAGCTGACTTTCCCAACACAGTTCATCTCTTGATTTCCTGCCTGCTGGTACCAAGAGTGTTGATTGTGGGGACAAGCAAACTAAAGCTGCTAACTATCTCAATCTCTTCTTCATCCATCATGATGTTATTAATTTTCCCCAGTGGTGAAAATCTTTATTTTCTTGGCGTTGAGCTTCAATTCATATTGAAGGCTGTAGTCTTTGATCTTCTGCAGAAAACACTTAAGATCTTCCTAAGTTTCAGCAAGCAGGGTTGTGCAACCTGCATAACACAGATTGTCGATGAGTTTTCCTCCAATCCTGATGCCACAATCCACCTCATAGAACCCAGCCTCCTGGACGATCTGTTCCACATATAGATTAAAAAGGTATGGAGACAGAATATATCCCTGGCATAAATCCTTCCTAATTTTAAAATTTTATTTTATTATTTTGTGTGTGTGTACCATCAAACTGTATCTGACTGGTACAGGAGGAGATTGCCCCTCCTACAACAGAGCATCTGGACAATTTGAACCGAGTACCTCTGGGATTGCAGCGCAGCTTTTTGCTACTAGGCCACCAGAGCTCTCTACCCTTCCTGATTTTTAATCATATAGTGTCTCCTTACTCTGTTCTGGTCCAGGTATGGGTTTTACACAAACACAATCAAATTTTCTGGGATTCACATTCTTCTTATAGTCAACCACTATTTGTTGTGATCCACACAGTCAAATGCCTTTGCATAGTCAAATGAAACACAGACATTCCTCTGGTACTCTCTGCTTTCAGCCAAGATCCATCTGACTTTAGCTGTAATATTCCTAGTACCACAGCCTCTTCTAAACCTAGCCTGCACATCTGGCAGTTCTCTGCTGATGTGCTGCTCCAGTTGTTTTTGGATATTTTTCAAGAGAATCTTGATTACATGTGATACTAATGATATGTTCAGTAATTTCCACACTGTCGGGTCACCTTTCTTTGGAATGGCAACAAATATGGATCTTTTCCAGTCAGTTGGCCAGTTGGTTTTCCTCCAGATTTCTTGTCACAACTTGGTGAGCACATCCAGAGCAGTGTCTGTTGAAGTACGTCAGTTGGTATGCCATCAATTCCTGAGCACTTGTTTTCTGTCAATTCTTTCAGAGCATCTTGAACTTCTTCCTTCATTACCACAGGCTCTTCCTCATACGTTGTTTTGTTAAATTCTTCTGTGTCAGCCAATCCCTTCTGGTACAGTGACTCTGTATACTCTTTCAATCTTCTTTTAATGCTTCTTTGATTATTTCATATTCTGCCTGAAATTGTTGGGTGATTTAAGTCAATATAGATTCACAGAAATTCTATGTACAAAAGAATAAATAGGTTCCTGGTCAGTACAACTGTCTTAATGCTGAATGATTAGCTGAAACATTGAAAGTTCTAATCCATTCAGATGCACCTTGGAAGGAAGTTATGGTTACCTATTTCAGCCAAAATTAGCCAATGAAAAACTTCCAGACCACAAAATTCTGATCTTGTGGTGTAGCAGACTGACTGAATGGTAACTGGTAACGACTGCTAGAAAATTATATAAAAAAATAAAAAATCTGACCTTTACTTGTTTTAAGGTTACTATTGCTTTGAAGCAGATTTAATTTTTAAAAAGTCATCTTATGCATAAGAAACATTTCTCGTTTATTCAGTTCTTTTGACTAACCTGTTTTGGATCTTCCAATCTTCTTCTTAAAAAATACCATCTCTTACTAAAAGTGGAAAAGGACATCACATTGGGAAAGGTGCAGTGTCAGGGAAAAAGAGGTAGATCCCAACAGGTTGTATTTTCAGTGACCGTAACAAGGGCTAGAGCATATCAGAGGTAGTGAGGATGGAGCAAAGTTCAGATCTGTGGTTCACAGGGTAGCTAAGAGTCCCAGTTGAATTGATGGCACTTAACATCAACAACAGAGGGATTTCCTTATTATAGTGACTGTGAGGAAGGAAGAGAAACATAAGAATCACTCCTTGACCTTCTAACTTTTTTCTGCTGGGACATCTTTAATGGTTTTTCTTGCTTTTGAAGTAAATATTTTGTAACCCATAAATACCTAGGTAAAGTGTTTTAAGCCTTCAAAAGCTGGCATATCTCAGCTTTCCCAAGTCATCTCATACCAAGTTCCCATTGCTCTAGTGGGAAAGTCTCTGTGTCTCTCATCTTTTCTTCCTATGCCTTTGCATGAGTCTTTGCACATACTTTCTCTTTCCATCACATCATCTCTTCTTTGTCTAGTGTATATTCACTTATCTTGAGTTTCCCACACAATATTTCCTGACCTTCTTCATTTGATCAGTTCTCCTCTTATTATAATCTCAAGGACGAATTCCTTCTGTGCACCATTTTCCAGAGTTTAAATTTTGTATTTGCGTGTTTGATGAATGCTATTAACAATGACTGTCCTTGTTCACAAGCTTTGCGTTAGTACCTACTACTGTGAGAAAAGGGAGCACTCGTGGCCTAATGGCAAGAAGCTGCACTGCAATCCCTATGACAAGCAGTTCAAATCCACCACCTTCTCCACAGGAGACGGATGGGCAATCTTGTCCTGTGCAATTAACTGTCTCTAAAAACCCTCCAGATGGTCATCTATGGATCAGTTCAGACTCAATAGTAATACAACAACAGTGAATCTCATGTATTGGTTCAATGCCAGATAAAAGCCAGCAGGATCTTAAATGAACCTATGCCATTAACTTTTCACAACAATCATATAAAAGTGATAACTTTTCTATTTTATGTGTTGAAGACCAAGAAAGGTAAGCAATTTGTTCAAGATCCTACATCAAAAGCATATGAATGATAACTAGGATTTTTTTTTTCTTATCAGCATGTTTTTGTTTCTCTTCTGCCACCAGCATTTCACCTCTCTATTCCTTCTCTTTTAGGAGAAGTTGTCACTTAAATGTTCTATTTTGCTCACCTTTCTCCATTTAAGGTCTGGCAGTTCTGTTACAGGGATGGTTATATTACCTAAGGTGTGCTAATGTTACTGTACTGAAGAATTTTTCTGCCTGAGCTATTGCAAAAGATCCTATGGAGTTGCCAAGCTGCTAGCTACCGTAATGTGAAGCTTCCTCCCTTTAAACTCACACATCATTATCTACTGATGAATCATCATCATCATCTACTCAAACTCATAGAAATCCTCCATCATTTTTCCCCCAAGGCTATAATTCTTTATGCAGGTGACTGCCTATCTTTCTCCTCACGAGTTACTAGTGGCTTTCGATTAGCAGACAGACACATTATCATTACACCTTCAAAGTTCCTTACACCTTTGCTCTACAGGTGTGTTATTGTAGCAGCCTTGACAATGAGTCAAGACAGATACCCGTCCAAAGTTCCTAGTTTCCAGGGAATATTATCAAACTCATGTGATTGGTATAGTATTTGCCTGGTTATAAAGATTAGCAAACATCGCCAACCATAGTAAATATTTATATCGTTGCTTATTATTATTGTTAGCAGTGGCTGAATAATTTTTTATTAATTATGATCCCAGGTGACAGAGTAGAATGATAGTCATCCTTTTTTTGTCTTTACACAGTGTCTAAAAATATATTTAAATAAATTTTAAGCACTGTATAAAGAAAGATTAATTAAAAATCAACAATTGTTACACTTTAGAGGAAAGCTGACGTTGAATAATAATAAAAAAATTATACGTATTTTGCGTAGGAAACTCTAGAAATGTCCATAATATTAACATTGAATATTGTATTGAGTGTTATAAATAAGTATGACCTATATATCAAATAGTGGTAAAAAGCTGCACTGCAATCCTAAAGGCTTGCAGTTCAAATCCACCAGCTGTTCCATGGAAGAAAGATAGGCAATCTCCTCCTGTGTTAACTGTCTCTGAAAAACTACAGGAGGGTCAGCTATGGGTAGTCTCAAACTCAGTATACAACAACAGTATATATCAAATGGAATTTGATTGTCAAAAATTAGACTACATGAAAACAATTTGAAAATAGATTGATAGATACGTTGTTGTTGTTAATTGCCTTCGAGTGGAGCATGACTCATAGAGACCCTATAAACAAAAACCTGACGCCGCTCTACAACTATTGGCATTTATCAAAGTTCATAGAGTTTCCAGAGGCATGTTGTTTAGGAAGTGAATGCCACTCCTGCTTCCAAACCTGTCATATCATGTTTTTGGTTGAGTTGCCTGTGATGTATAGTGACTCTATGTATAGCAGCTCTGAACCCATCCCAGTCCTGAGCCAGTCTTACTAATTCTGACACACCAACCCCCCCCCCCATTGCCCTAGTCACTGAATCCATCCATTTCATCTGGGATTTTCCTATCCTGCACTGTTTGTCCACACTTCCAAGTATGATGTCCTTCTCCGAGGACCGATCTTTCCTGGCCACGTGCCCAAAGTAAGTGAGGTGGAGTTTCAAAATCCTAGCCTCCAAGAAGAGACTTGGTTTCACCCTCTCCAAGACGGGCCTATTTATTTGTTTTCTTGTCAGTCCATGGTATGTTCAAGACTCTTCTCCAGCACAACTCCAAGGCATTTATTCTTCTGTCATCCTTAGTCATTGTCCAACTCTCTGAAGCATAACAAGTAATTGAGAAGACACACCTTTGTATCTAGACTAAAACCATAGCTCTTCAGCACTCTGGAGAGGTCCATGACAGCAAATTTTCCCAATGCAATTTGTCTTTTGATTTCCTGACTGCTGATATTAAGAGTGTAGATCGTGGATCCAAGCAAGCTGTAATTGCTAACAACCTCAATCTCTTCTCCATCTTTTATGGTGCTGCCACTTGCGCCAGTGGTGAGAATCTTTGTCTTCAGATGTTAAGCTTTAATCCATAACGAAGACTACAGTCTTTGACCTTTTGCAGCAAGTGATTCAGGTCTTCTTCAGTTTGGGCAAGCAAGATTGTGTCATCTGCATATTTTAGGTTTTTAACAAGTCTTCCTCCAATCTTGATGCCACACTCGTCCTCATAAAGCCCTGCCTTCCGAGTGGTTTGGGGGTTGGATGCGTCCCTGACACACTCCTTTCCTCATTTTGAACCATGCAGTCTTTCCTTTCTGTGTTCTGAGAACTGCTTCTTGGTCCAAGTATAGGTTTGGCGTAAGCATAATCATGTAGAAGCTTTTCCTCCATTTTTCTGCCTGAAAACTCCTTTTCATCTTGCAAAGCCTGGTTCAAATATCACTTCCTTTTTTGAATCAGGGTGGTAGCTCATTTCTCATGATCTCATTTAGGTTTAAAGTTAACGGGATGAGTAATTTGCAGTGCATGAGTCCTCGCTAAGTGAAGGAGAGAGAAGGATGCTCTTTAAAAAGTTCTGAGTAAAGGAATGAAAATAAGCTATGAATATTCGAGAGAATAAAGCAAGCAGAGAGTATGAGCTACAGCCAGATAAAGGTTAACTCTGCTTTCATGTTATGTTTTGCCATTAAATGTGTATTTAACAGAATCATTTTGATGAAAATGTTTTTTAATAGGTTGCTGTGACGCTAAACACTGTGACACTGATATGTCAAATATGATAATGGTTACCCATGGTGGACAGTGTTTGGTGGAGCTCCCAGTTGTAAAGCAGGTTTGGAAGCAGGAGTGGCATCTACTTCCTAAACCACATGCCTATGAAAACTCTATGAACTTGGAGAAAAGACCAACAGTTATTGAAAGGTATTAGGTCTTTTGTTCATAGAGCCACTGTGAGTTGTGACTGGATGGAAACCAACAACAACAAGTGTTGAAGCCTAGCTTCCAAAGAATTAAGATCAAAGAGTAAATATCCTGTCTTTGTTTATAGTAAACAGTAACTTATTCTGAGTAAGGTAGTGAGTTTTGTTTTTGTTGTTCTTTTATCAAAGACCTGAAAATCTTTCCATACCAACAACAGATTGGAAGGTAAAAAATAGAATGACAAGGCATTTGGGGAATTTATATTAAAATTTTTTTAATTAATTTTTTATTGTTATTTTTCAAAAGCATACTGAAAGATTGGGCTTTCATTCATTCATTGCTGCAGATTTCCCTCCCCCCTTTGCTCCCTGTCCCAGTCCACTTTGTAATATACTTTTGTTCCAGATTGTTGATTGTCATACATATAACGCCTAATCATTCCTTTCACACAGTCCTTCCTCTCATCTATTCCAGTGCCGTGTTCATTATCTATCCACTCTTTTCTGTTCTCCCCACCCCATCCTCCCTTGTCAGTCCTATTTTGTAACAGTGGTGTTATGCAGAATCTGTCCTTCTGTGACTGAGATAGTCCACTCAACATAATGTCTTCCAGACTTACTCATGTTGTGTAGCCTTTTATAAATTCATTGTTTTTCAATGCTGCACAATCTCCCATTGTGTGAATGTACCACAATTTTACTATCCATTAATTTGTTAGTGGGTAGTTAGTGCTTCCAACTCTGCTAATGTGAATAATACAGCAATAAACATGAGTACGCATACATCTATTTGAGCTGCAACTCTGGTTTATTTAGGATATATTCCCTGTAGTGAGATAGCTGATATTTCTATTTCTAACTTCTTGAGAAAGCAGGAAATGTTTTTAGATTATCCAGAGAATGATTTTTTGACAAATTGAAAAGGTGGAATTGATTTTCTGAGTGAGGTGTATGTTGTGTGAACTCATAATACTATACTCTGCATCCCAGAATAAGAAGGCTATTGAAAACGTATGTTAGAGGCTCAAGTATGATGCAATCAATAGCCTATATAAATATGATCATGCTTCTTTCTTTACTATGAACATTTAAATGATATTAAATACATTGTATGGTTTTGCCTAATCTTTCTACTATGGCTTTCACATCTCTCTCATGCTTGTGTTTGAGATAGGCTAATCTAGGTTGGTGTATTTGCCAGTGATCTTATCTTTCCTTTTCTGGTTATTTGGCTTAAAAGAGATTTGTGGCTCCAGTCATGACAATGTTCTTTTTTATATTCTACTGTTGAAATGCCTGTTCTCCAATGAATCATTTAAATGAGAAGTTTCTAGAGCATGGTTAGTTTCCTAATTGACAAATTTGCTCTGTGCCACACTTAACTGACAATGTTAATAAAGAACATAGTGCCCTAGGAAAACGTACTATTTTGAAAAGGCGAACTCTGGAATTAAGCTCTATTAGATGTCCTGGACTCCTGCAATGTCAGAGAAACTGTGACGTATTTGAGACTTTCTTTGATTGAGGGCAACGGTGGTGGGGTTAAGGAATGCCTGTGTATACCAGGTGACTTCCACAGTCTGAACAGTCCTTGCAGAGTGTCTGGGTTTGGTTTTGCTTTATTTTGGTGGTAGAAGTGCAGCTTGCTTAGACAAGTGGCAGCTTTTTCACATCTCCCTTGAGCGTCATCAGACCGCTTATCAAATTTGTAAAAACACATTTGTTAACAATGTACTTCATTGTCTGTGTTTTCCCTCAGCTAAAAACTGGCTGTTGGCTATGACCCCATCTTCAGAGGTTACAAGGATCTTGACCAGTTTTCAACCTATTCTCCAAAGGCCTTGAGAGAGCGATGGCTCTTGAATTTAGAGATTCAGACTGTGGTTGTGCAGAGAGCCCCAGACATCCCCATCTTTAGCTACATTCCCCCTCCATGCTCATTTGCTTGCCTTCTTCTCTTTACTCAGTTTCTGTTCAAGGCTGCCCACTCGAGGCTGAGTCTCCCACAACCATACCCAGGCACACCAACTTCCTTATTCTGAGGAGCACACACTTAAGGTGAAACAGTAGTAAAAAGTGATCATTTCCATACTACTAAATTTTTAAAGGTATGGTCACAACAAACTGTGGCTTACTCTGAGAAGAATGGCAATCCTAAAACACTTGATCGTGCTTATGCAAAACCTCTACTTAGACCAGGAGGCAGTTGTCAGAACAGAGTAAGGAAATACTGCATAGTTCAAAATTGGGAAGGGTGTGAGTCAAGGATGTGTCTTATCTCCAGATCTTTTCATCCTCTATGGGAAGCAGATTATCTGGGAGGCTGGAATTTATGAGGAGAAGTGTGGTATCAGGATTGGTGGAAGACTCATCAACAATCTGTGTTATGCAGATAATGCAACTGTGCTTGCTGAAACTGAGGAAGATTTGAAGTGCTTGCTTAAGAAGGTCAAGAACAGCAGCCTTCAATATAGATTGAAACTCAAAATCAAGAAAACCAAGATTCTCACCATTGGGCTTACTGGCAGCATCATGATAGATAATGAAGAGATTGAGATTGTTGACAGCTTAAGTTTGCTTGGCTCAACAATCAACACTCTTGGTACCAGCAGCCAGGAAATGAAAAGATGAATTGCATTTGGAAAATCTGCTGTCAGAGCCCTCTCCAAAGTACTGAAGAGCAACAGTGTCAGTCTGGAGACTAAGGTGTGCCTGATAGAGGCCAAGGTCTTTGCAATTACTTGCTATCCATTAGAGAGCTGGACAATGACTAGGGATGATAGAAGGAGAGTTGATGCCTTTGTGTTGTGGTGCTGGAGAAGAGTATTGAATATACCATGGACTGCTAGGAGAACAAACAAGTTTGTCTTGGAGAGGGTGAAGCCAGGCTGCTCTTTGGAGGCAAGGATTCTGAAGTTTTGTCTGACATATTTTGGACATGTTGCAAGGTGGGATCAGTCCTTGGAGAAGGATGTCATGTTTGGGAAGGTGGAGGGACAGCACAGGAGAGGAAGACCCTCAATGAGATGGATTCATTCAGTCACTGGGTTAATGGGGTTAGGTGTATCAGGGATAATATGATTGGCAAGGGACAGAGCAGGGTTTAGGGCTGTTGTACATAGGGTCACTATGAGTCATAGGTGACTGGACGCCACACAAGAACAACAATAACAACAACAATAACAACAACAATAACAACAACATATGTTTATATTTATTTCTTTGTTGTAAAGGGACAAGATACTCAAAAAAGTGGAGGGTCAGAAAAGAAGAGAAAGACCCTCTAGCAGGTGGATTGACATGATGACTGCTTCAATGGGCTCTAGTATGTCAGGAGGTGTGAGGATGTCACAGGATAGGACAGCGTTCAGACAACAAATGAACGGATAGCGAAGCTGTGCTATATTCACACAATGGAATACTACACTGAACTGAAAAGCAAGGAACTCATGAAATATTGTTCAATATGGACGACCCTGGAGGACATTAAGCTGAGTGAAAAATCTCAGTCACAAAAGGACAAATACTGCATAGTGCCACTGTTGTAAAATGAGACTGACATAAGGGTTGATGGGAAGACTGAGGAAGATGGGATAAATTATGTATACTGCATTCAAATAGATGAGGGAGAGAACTGTTTAAAGGGGATATATGATAAGGTATACTGTCATGACAGGAGTCCAGAATGAAGGCTGCATAGTGGAGTGGACTTAGGGGGAGGGATTGTATAACAACGAAAGAATTTTTCTTTTACTTTTTAAAGAGGAGAACGAACGGAGGAGGCGAGAGGGCAGGTAGAAAAGTGTAACAATGAAGGAATGGAAATCCAAAATCTCTGGAAATTTTCATTAAAATTAATAATAATAAAAAAATTTAAAAATGGGGTTGGACTCCACTCGACAGCACCTAATAACAATAAAATAATGCATGCTTAAATATAATTGATTATTGCTATGATAACTTTCATTTACCTTAAAATATGCAGTGTGGTATTATGTGAGTTTTATTTCAATGAGAAGGATAACAAAATTTCATCTCACATACTTTAGGCATGTTGTTAGAAGATAGCAGTTCTTGGAATAGGGCACCATGCTCGGAAGAGTAGAGGGTCAGCAAAAGGGAGAAAGCCCCTCAACAAGAGGAACTGGAACAGTGACTCTACCAATGGCTTGACTATATCACAGATGTTGAGATGGCGCAGGATAGGGCAAGGATCAAGTCTGCTGTTCATCAGGTGGCTATAAGTTATATTTGACTCAATAATACCTAGCAACAATGATAAAATTTGAGTAGTGATACATTCCTAAGGTCTATCAGTATTCTGTTTGAGAACCTTAGCACTAGAGTGGCCAGTGCCTTTCTAACTGGAAGTCTCATGTCTTAGTGAGTGCTACTGCAAGTCCAAGAGTTTGGTTGGTTTTGTTGTTGTTATTTTACTGAATGATATTATTTGTACCTAACTTAACTAAGGTTTTATAGGCTGTAAATTTTTATTGAGGCAAACTGACACATCTTTCTCCAGAAGAGCAGGTGATGGATTCAAACCATTAACTTTTCTGTTTGCATTCCTCTCTATGACAATAAATTCAGGGACACTGAGAGCCTTCAAATATGGAAATGCTGCTAGGACTTGAACTCCAAACACATAAGCTCATTGTAGTTTGTAAGAATTTCTAATGATGTTGCATTTGTGGACACATTTCATGCACCACTTTAATGATACCATTTAACTAGGGCTTTATCAAGTTTTAAAGAGCTTCTTGCATAAATTGATTTGTGTCTGCTTGTTAATGTTTTAATTACTTGATGATATCTACATGTGTGACATTACTTGACCTATAATTTGCTTTCAGAATGATCTGGTATATAGGCTTCATCCATTTCAGATTTCTTCAGTGACCATATTTTACACCACAAGATACTCCAAGAACTGTGTGTGCTAAATTGATGTAATCATGTATGAAGCACTTATCATGTTAAAACTTCACATAGATTGTTTCACCTTCATAGTAATCTGTATAATATATTCACACAATTACTCTTTGTTTTGGGTGTTAGTAAACTACTCATACTTAGTATGGTGCTAATTGTGATAAGAGAAAGAAGTGAAATGATCAGATCTGCTTATGAGATAGGTACAATTAACTTGTTTCATAGATGAGGAAACTAATGTACAGGGTAGTTAAGTGACTTATAATTATGATGTTTTATTACATCCTTTATGGTACTTGGCTGTTAAATAGAAACATTTATTAAGGAAGAAGTGAGTTAAATAGTTCTAATACATCTAAAATGTGTACATTGCAGAGTTTCCATATGTGATTGAAAGGTAGAGAATAATTTTGTCAAGTCCTAGGGCATACTGAATAGCTACAGGGACTATTGGATAATTAGAAACTTCTCAAAGCAATATCCTCAGCGTGGAAAATGTCCTTAAGGAGTTTGATTTAAATGACTGATTTCATGACAATGAAGCTCTCCTAAAGCAGAACAAGGTTCTTTTATGTGGAGCAGAGGAAATAGTTAGGCTAGTACAGAGCCCTTTCAAGGCAGTCATTGGAAGCTGAAGATTATCTGGACTGATTTCCCCCTAATCCCTGTTATTGGGTTTCTGGTTAACCGACCTTAGCAGAGCTTGTACAATATCATCTCTGTAACCTTTGTGTTTGGCAGTTTATCTTGATCAACTACCGGTGCAAAGTGAGAAGCTGCCTTTCTTCTGGTTTCTAAAGGTGTTAACTCAAAAAAGAGAAACACAGAAGTTTGCATTAAGCAGATATGAGATAATCAAGATATTAAAGCACCAGCAGTGGCCGTAACAAAAATTCTAAGGGGATAAAAGAAGTGTTCTACGGAAAAGGCTCACTGAAAAACGTCACATCAGAGAATGCTGTGAGAGAGTGCTGAAAGTTGGCTAAAAGCCCATAGACTTTTTAGAAGTGCAAAGTTTTCTATTGGAACTTCCACAAAGGTGGGTTGGGGTTTTTTGTTTGTTTGTTTGTTTTTTTGTTAGTTTTTAAGTTCATCATTATGCTGAGACAGTCCTCTTGATTCAAATTTATCAAAGATCCAGCGTTACTGAGGAAGATAATCTTTGTACTCTCAATAATATAAGTGAAGTTGAGGAAAGAAAAACTATATAAACCTTCCTTGCAAAGAAAATAGAGTACATTGGACTTTGGGAGACCAATTAAATGAGGCAGAAGAACTGCTAGACACTAGAGTGGGGCAAGAAGAAAGGAGTGTGCAGGAGGAAGTTGTAAAACACAAAACAACTTATAACCACTAACTAAATAATGTGTTGTTGTTTGCTGTCAAGTCAGAACCATCTCTTCACTGACCCTCCAGCCGGTTAGTAGGGCAATTCAGTAAGGATGAGTCCCCAGAGCTCCCTCAAGACAAATAAAGTTTGCTAAGAATTAGATGAGGAAGAGCACTGTATTTTCTGATGCGAAATCAGTGTTGGTAGAATGTTGATGTAGAAAATTGTGTCTGCTTGAAGAACATTTGTAGATAGATAGGTCAGGCACTCAAACCCTACGGAGCACTGGTGGCCTAGTGGTAAGAAGTCACACTGCAATTCCCAAGGCCGGAATCCACCTGCTCTCTGAAAGGTTGCACCATCTCCTCTAGAGCAACTTACTGCCTCTGACTGGAAATTAAGCAACAACAACAACTAAATAAAAAGAAGAGGTACATCTAATACTTGCTGTATCTGAAGAACATTCAGCTCATTCCTTTATTGCTAAAATTCTAGAAAGCTTCTTTCCAGAGCATCAGCTTTCAGGTTAACTAATAAAAGCTCACGCTACTTGTCTTATTGCAGTGTTGGACTCATATCTGTGGCCAATTTTCTACTTGAGTTTGGATGACTCAGCTTCTCTAAGTCCAAGAAGTCCCATCAATAAAATGGTAATAATGCTAAAGTCTTCTAAGGAGTGTTGTCATACTAAAATGTCTTGGCGTTGTCAATCCACCTCACTGAGAGTCTTCCTTTCTTTTGCTTCCCCTCTACCTTCCACAGTATCATGTCAGTTTCCAAGGACTAGTTCTTCCTGACATATGCCTGAAGTAATTGAGATGAAGTTTTGCCACCCTCGTCTCTAAGAAGAACTCTAGTTGCGCTGCTTTCAAGATAGATTTGTTTGTTCTACCAGAGCTCCCCACAACTATTAATTGTTAGACTGTTAACAAAAAAAAATAGGTCTGAGCCCACCAGACACTCTGAGGGAGAAAGATAAGACAGTTTTCTTTCCTTACGACTTATAACCAGGGAACTGCTGAGACAGTCCTACTTTATCTTGTAGGGAGGGTCGTTGGAATACACTTAATGGCATCAGTCTAAAATTATTTTCTTCATGATTTCTTATATTGGGTTGTTTTGACAAGACTGATATTCTTGGAGGTTTTTGACCTGCCAAATAATGACCATGATTACTATATATTCTCAGTTGATAATACAAAGATTATCTTCATTGAGTCAATTGGCCACATCATGATAGAGAGAGAAGAAATTGAGGTTGTTAACAATTTCAGCTTGCTTGGATCTATAATCAACACTCTTGGCACCAGCGATTAGAAAATCAAAAGTTGAATTTCTTTAGAAAATCTGATGTCAGGGGTCTTTTCAGAGTGCTAAAGTGCAAAGATGAAAATCTAGAGAATAAGGTGCTGAAGATTCAGGCCATACTATAGTCTTCTTAATTATTTGATATGAATATAAAAGCTGAACAATGACTTAATGATGACAGAAAAAGAATCAATGTCTATGAGTTTTGGTGCTGGAGAAGAGTATTGAACATACCATGGACTTCCAAGAGACAAAAACAACTCTGTCCTTGAGAGGCTGAAACCAGGTTCCTCACTGGAGGCAAGGATTTTAAAACTCTGTATCACATACTTTGGGCATGTTGCCAGGAGGGACCAGTCCTTGGAGAAGAACATCTTATTTTGAATGGTGGAGGTTCAGCTAAGGAGAGGAAGATATTGGATGAAATGGATTGACACAGTGACCCAGGCAATGGAGTCAGGTGTGTCAGAGACAATAAGATTGCCTCAACATAGGGTAGGGTTGAGAACCCTTGTTCATAGGCTGACTGTGAGTGATAGTAGACGCAATGGCACAACAACATTCTCAGCTGTTGTTGAGTCTGCTCTGATTCATAGTGATTTTTTTTGGTATGCTTTACTGGCTGTCACAATATATTCAACATTCTTTGCCAGTACCACAATTTGAATGCATCAATTCTTTTATCTTCTTTTTTTGTTAATATACCTAAATTTTTTTAAAACTTTTAGGAGACCTTTTGTAGATTTGCCTAATGAAATACAACACTTGGTTTTTGACTGATGTCATGGATGTTGATCAATGATTTAAGTAGAAGGAAATAATTTTACTCAGTAACTAGCACCTACCTAGTAGGGAGCTCTGGTGGCTAGTGGTAAGGTGCCAACCCAAAGATATGCCGTTAGAATCTACTAGCTGCTCCATGAGAAAAATTGCCAATATCCTTTCATGCAATTTACTGCCTCAGAAAAATCTACCAGAGAGTCAGCTATGAGTCTGTTCTGATTTAAAGGTACACAACAATAGCAACAGCAAATCTAGTACTGACATTTTAATAATTAAGTAGTAATTAAGGATCATAGCCTTAGAGATTGGAAAAAGGGCAAGAGCTGTGTGGGAATGGCCATATCTGACCTCTACCAACTTCACGAAAGGGAACTGTCCCTATCAACAACATCAACAACACAAAACCAATTCTCATTAGGCCAGACATATCCCCCACACTCCCATACTTCTTTTTACTCATCTCAACAGCAATCTTACTGCTTTATTGGGTCCAAAATCCTATGCAATAGCTCACAGACCACAGAGAACGGTATGAAGGAAGTTAAAGGTTATCATCTAGTTTAGCCACAGAATACAGTCAGGACAGCTTCTGAAATGTGCTCACAAATGCCTCAGCCTTAAGCTCCTAAGCTTTTTAGATCAGTATTAAAAGCTCTCAGTTCTGCCTATTATGGCTTTTCCCACCTATATCCCCCTGTTGTCCAACAATCTTGGGCAAAAGCTCTTTTTATTAAAAAATTTCCATTCATTCATTGTTGCACCTTTCTCCCCTCCCAACACTCTCCCTAGTACACTATCATCTTGGAAAAGTAAAAGAAAAATTCTTTCATTGTTTTACAATCCCTCCCCCAAGGTCCACTCCACTATGCAGCCTTCACTCTGGACTCCTGTCATAATAAAAATACCTAATCACATATTCCTTTTAAACAGTTTTCTCCCTCATCTGTTTCAATGCAGTATGCATTATTGAACCCATCTTTCTCAGTCTCCCCCCAACCCCAAGGTCAGCCCTGTTTTACAACAGTGGAACCATGCAGTATTTGTCCTTTTGTGATTGAGATACATCACTCAGTATAATGTCCTCCTGGGTCACCCATTTTGAATTATATTGCATGAGTTCCTTGTTTTTTTCAATGCAGCATAGTATTCCATTGTGTGAATATACCACAGCTTCTCTATCCATTCATTTGTTGATGGACACTTAGGTTGTTTACAACTTCTTGTTATTGTGAACAAAGCCGCAATAAACATGGGTGTGCATATATCAGCTTGGGTGGCAGTTATGGTCTCTTTGGGGTATATTTCCAGTAGTGGAATTGCTGGGTCAAATGGTATCTCTATTTGCAACTTTTTGAGAAAGCCCCATACCGCCTTCCACAGTGGTTGCACCATGTTACACTCCCACCAACAGTGAATAAGGGTTCCAGTTTCTCCACAATGTTGCCAGCATTTATTGCTTGCTGTTCTGTTAAATGTTGCTCTTCTGGCTGGGGTGAGATGATATCTCATAGTGGTTTTTGAGCAAAAGCTCTAAGCTCTGGTTAGACATAGTGGTCTCCAGTTCCCATCTCATGTCATTCTGAAGGACACACCACATTCTTTTGCTTCTTCTTTGTGAGTGGAAAACTTCTCTATTTCTGCTACTGTATCCACTCAGTTTAATGGACTAGCCAATCCCAGTGGATAGACTAATAGAGTCTATTCACATATTCCTATCCATTCACTTGGCAAAGTAAATTTAATGGCTAGGGAAGCCATTTTGAAAAATAAACCCTAAACATTACAGTGATACATTGGTTAAGGACTCAGTTGTTAACCAAAAGGTTGATATTTTGAACCCACTGGTCATTTCATGCAGGAAAGATGTGGCACTCTGCTTCTGTAAAAACTTAACAGTTCTACTTCAACCTATGGGGTGAGAGTCAGAATAGATTAAATACAATGAATAGATTATAGTAGCTGTGCAATAAATGGATGACTGCTAAACAAAGGGTTGAAGGTCTGAGTTCAGCTTTCTGAAGAAAGGTCCAAAAATCTACTTAAAAAAAAATAAAAAAGAAATCGTGATTTGGAAATATAAAATACAGTTTATCCTAACTCATATGGTGTCATAAATCACTCAAGGAGAAAAATGTGGTATTAAAACAGAAGGAAGACTCATCAACAACTTGCATTATGTAGATGACATCATCTTACTTCCTGAAATTGAGGAGACCTTGAAACACTTGCTGCAGACGATCAAAGAATATAGACAAGCTTCTATTTGGAATACATATCAATATCAAGAAAACCAAAAAACTCACCACTTGACTGATAGACAACATTATGATAGATGACGAAAAGATTGAAATTGTCAGTTATTTCATTTTACTTGAATTCACAATCAGCATTCTTGGGACCAGCAGTCAGGAGATTAGGAGATTTATTGCATTGGGCAAGTCTGCAATCAAAGATGTCTCCAAATATCTGAGAAGCAGTGATGTTTTAATCACTTGCTATCCATCTGAGTGCTAGACAATAGTTAAGGATGAAAAAGAAATTGACGCCTTTGAGCTATGGTATTAAAAAAAAAAAACCAAACAACTAATGACTACCCCATGGAGTGCAAAAAGAGCAAACAGATATGTCTTAGAGAAAAGCACAGCCAGAGTGCTCCCGGGAGGCAAAAATGACAAAGCTTTATTTGTATACTTTGGGCACGTTGTTACTGTTAAGTTTCAATCTTTTCTCCATCTATCCTGATGTTGCCTCTCGTTCAGTGGTGAGGATTTTTGTTTTCTTCTGGAGACTAAGGTGCTTCTGATACAGTCTATGGTCTTTGCAATCACTTGTTATGCATCAGAGAATTGGACAGTGACTTAGGAGGATAGAAGGAGAATTGATGCCTTTGAGCTGCGGTGCTTCAGAATAGTATTGAGGGTACCATGGACTGCTAGAAAAACAAACGGATTCATCCTGGGAAGGGTTAAACTGGGCGGCTCCTTGGATGCAAGGATTCTGAGGCTTCGTCTAACATACTTTGGACATGTTGTAAGGAGGGACCGGTCCTTGGAGAAGGACATCATGCTTGGTAGGGTAGAGGGACAGTGCAGGATGGGAAGGACCTCTATGAGGTGGATTGATTCAGTGACTTCAGTAATCAGGATGAGTGTGTTGGAGACAGTGCGATTGGCACAGAACAGAACAGAGTTTAGGGCGGTTGTACATAGGGTCACTACGAGTGGCAAGTGAGTCGATGGCATATAACAACAACAGCAATGTTGAGATGCAGATGACACAACCCTGCTTGCTGAAACTGAGGAGGACTTGAAGCGCTTGCTGCAGAAAGTCAAGGACTGCAGCCTTCAATACAGATTGAAGCTCAACATCAAGAAAACAAAGATTCTCACAAATGGGCCAATTGGCAGCATCAGTATGGATGGTGAAGAGATTGAGATAGTTAACAGTTTTAGTTTACTTGGCTGCACAGTCAATACTCTTGGTAACAGCAACCAGGAAATTAGTAGGTGAATTGCATTGGGAAACTCAGCTGTGAGGGACCGCTTGAGAGTACTGAAGAGCAACGATGTCAGGTTGGAGACTAATGTGCGCCTGATCCAGGCTATAGTCTTCGCAATTACATGCTATTTATCAGATAGTTGGACAGTGACTAGGGATGGTAGGAAGAGAATTGATGACTTTGAGCTGTGATGCTGGATAAGAGAGTTAAAAATACCATAGACTGCTAGGAGAACAAATGACTTGTCTTGGAGAAGGTGAAGCCGGAATGCTTCTTGGAGTCAAGGATTATGAAGCTTTGTCTGACATACTTTGGGCATGTTGCAAGGAGGGACTGGTCCTTGGAGAGGGACATCATGTTTGGGGAAGTGGAGGGACAGTGCGAGAGAAGAAGACCCTCGATGAAATGGATCAATTCTGTGATTGAGGTGGTGGGAATGGGTGTGTCCGAGATGGCGAGGTTGGTCCAGGATAGAGTGGCATTTAGGGCTCTTGTACATAGGATTGTTATGAGTTGCAAGCGACTTGATGGCACATAACAACTACAACTACAATGTTGAGATGCAAATCCATTCCTTGGAAATGGACATTATGCTTGAAAAGGTAGAAGGTAGGTGAAAGACAGGAAGATCCTCTGCAGAATAAATTGACAGTGACTACTATAATGGACTTGAACATGTCATAAATGATAAGGATGGCACATGATAGGACAGAGTTCAAATTTGCTGTTCGTAGGATCTTTATCAATAATACTCGATTTAGTAGCACCTAACAACATATGGTGTTTTCAGAAGTCATAGACAACTCAATGACAACTGATTTAAGTATACAGTAAGTATTGCTGCTGTTATTGTTGTTAGATGTGATAGAGTTGTCTCTGACTCCTAATGAGCTGATGTAAAACAGAACAAAACCTTGCCCACTCCTCTGCTAGTCTCACTAAGTATGCTTAAATCCACTGTTAATGTCACTACATCAATTGATCTCGTTGAAAGTCTTCTTCTCTTTTGCTGTACTTTTCCAAGTATAATGTTCTTCCCCAACAACTGGTCCTTTCTGATATTGTGTGTAAAGTATGAAAGGCACACTACAAGGTGAAGTTGACTCAATGAAGAAAAATCCTATCCTCATGATGAAGAGCAAAATACTCACTAAACCCTGTTTTCCAGAAAAGAATGCTGAGGTAAAGAGATCTAGAGATATTGCCTAATAAAGACAGGGTATGAATAAAGTGGTCAGCTCTGCAATCTGGTTTTCTGAATCTGCCCCAGCGGGCAATTGCATTGCTAACCAAAGGAAATGCCTCTCTGGCAGTTCAAATTCACTAGCTGCTCCACAGGAGAAAAACAGGCACTCCCCTACTGGGCAATTTGCAGACTCTAAAAAGCCACTGGAGTTTGAGCTATGAGTCAGTTGATGGCAATAAACTTGAGCTTCAATCTCTCAGACACATTTTCACTGTCATATGCCCCTGATAAGCCATTTAGAAGTCATTTGTTAGGGTAAAATCTAAGGTAAGAAATAAACAATCAAAACAGACTTTGTTTTTTCTTCTATTTTGGTTTACAGTGTTTTGATATCCTTGCCTCATTGTTTTAATTTATAATGCTTGGAGAAGAATAGAATGAACACGCTTGTGCTAAATTAGTGTGTACACAATCCATTTTGAGCTTTGAACTGATTTCAGACCCTTAAAAACAGAAAACTTGCCATTTCTTAGGAGAAGGCAAAAAAAATCTTGTTTTTAAGGTCACTAATCAAAATTTGTTAACTTTAAATAGCTAACGGAAGAAGAAATATTTTTATTAATGAAACAATTGGAATAACAAGAAAATTACCCAGTATTCTTGAAAACATTCCTATCAGAAAAAAAGAACTGTTTTTCCCCCCTAAAGCATTATATGTATAAAAAAACGAATGAAGAAGTTTATCTTTTGTTTTTCAAAGAGAGGAGCGAAAGGGGGGGGGGTAAGAGAAAAAAGTACAACAATGAATGAATGGAAATCCAAAATCTCTGTAAATTTTCATTAAAATAAATTTTTTTTAAAAGGAAAAAAAACCCTAGTAAAATAGTTTTTTTTTAAATCCAGTCCTGATTTCAACTCCTTATCACTGTTTAGAAATGATAGAGACACAAAACATTTTTACAAATGTAATATACTAATTATTTACTATTTTAATTTAGTTCAGCTCAATATGATACATATTTTTCAAATATGATGCTAGACTTTGCGATGTCTGTTGTCTCTGCCTTTGAGGAATTCAACGTCTGGCCTTTGTTGTAATAAAAACGTATAACTGTTAATTACTAGTGTCCTCTAATAATTTACCCAACACTCTGCCAAGAGTTTTGATGGTACTTTTTTAATTTAATTTTTCCCTAAATCTGTTGGAAATAGGTTTTGTTTGTTTGTTTGTTTTGTTTTTCACTTGCCCCTCTTTGTAGATGAGAGAATAATGACTTAGATGAAGGAATGTATCCAGGGACACATATCTCATAAATGATTTAACTTCTGCTGTTAATAAGTATACTAATGCAAATATGCAGCCATAAATCAACATACACACACACCCAAATATGCACACACAAACTATTAATCTTAAAGATTATGTGATAGTACCAGCACTGTTATAAAAAGGATTGGTCATGCATATTGTTAAGTGCTCAGTGCTAAGTGAAAAGTTGTCAGTGCAAACTCTTCCAATCGGTTCAGAAAAAAGATTTGATAAATTGCTTCTGTAAGCATTACAGCTGAGAAAATTATTTGGGACAGTCCTATTCTATCATACATGGTTGCTATGAGTCAGAAGCAACTCAACAGAACCCAACAAAAGCATCATTATTGTGCTAAAGTAGTGATGTATTCTTAACCAGAGAAGGATGTAACATCCTTCTAAGTTCCAAGTTCAGGTTTTAAGTATTCTGGTCCAAACGCTGCATTCTTGTTCATTTCTTTAAAAGATAAATTATAGACAAATTGATACTTAAATTTTAGGTTGATTTCATAATAAAACTCATGCTAAGCTTTTGATTTCCCTAGGAAATTACAGAGATAAATGCTTTTACTATTCTCAGGTGCATATTTCATGAAAAGATCTTGAGCCCACCTAGCCAAAAGATCTTAGAATCATCATGGGGGTGTGCCACAATAGACCTTTGCTCCCTAGAGTTTTCAGTGACTGATGTTTTTGGAAGTAGGTTGTCATATTTTGCTTCCAAGGCTCTTCTGCATTTAAACTTTCAAACTTTTAGTTAACAATCAAGTGTGTTAATGGTTTGCCTCACTCTTGCTGTTGTCGTTAAGTTCTGTAAAGTTGGAATCGATCCATAGCTGACTCTCTAGTGGATTTTCACAGGCAGTAAATCACAGAGAAGATTACCCATCTTTCTCCCATGGAACAGCTGATGGACTTGAACCATTTACCTTTGTATTGGCAGCATAACTCTTTACCACTAAGCCATCAGCACTTCCTTGCATCACCATAGGACTTCAGGGGAGAAAGAAAATATTCGAAACCAAACTCATTGCCATTAAACCCTTTCTGACTCACTGACCCTTGATCAGTAGCTGAGGTTGTAAATCTTTATGGGAGGCAAACCACTAACTTTCTCTCACAAAGCAGCTAGTTTCAAACCACCAATCTTTCGGTTAGCAATATAATATGCAACATACTGCAGCATTAAAGCTCCTTCCAGGAAATAGTTGCTTTTGTTCTTAGCTGCCATTGAGTCTACTCCAACTCATAGCTCCCTACGTACAATCAAACAAAATCCTGCCTTATCCTGTGCCATCCTCATAATCTCTGCTTTGTGTGAATTCACTTGTTGAGGGTTTTTCTCTCTTTGCTCAACTTCTAATTTTCTTAGCATGATACTCTTCTCCGGGGACTGTCGCCTCCTGATAACATGCTCACAGTATGTGGGTCAAAGCCTTATCATCCTTGCTCTTAAGGAGCACTCTGGAAAACAATATTACTGTTGTGAGGTGGCATGAAGTCAGCTACCCCTCAAAACAGCCCTATGAACAACAGATCAGAACTTTTTTCATTCTCTGCAACACTCAAACCCACTGTCATACTCAAGCCTATGTCAATCCATCTCATTGAGAGTCTCCCTTTCTTTTCTTGACCCCCTACCTCTCCCAGCGCAATGCTTTTTTCCAAGAATTGGTCCTTCCTGAAAACATGCCCAAACAATGTCAAACAAAGTTTCACCACTGCTGCCTCTAAAGAGCACCCTGGGTGCATTTCCTGCAAGACAGATTTGATTGTGCGTTTGTCAGTTCATGTTATAGTCAGTACTCTTCTCCAACAACACAATTCAGAGGCAATGATTCTCCTTTATTCTTCCTTATTCATCATCTAACTTTCAGATGCATATGAAGCAATTGAAAATATCTTGACTTGGTCAGGTGCACCTCAGTCTTTAAACTGACATTGTTCTTTAGCACTCTGGAGAGGTCCTTGAGAGCAATTTTTTTTTCAAATGCAACATGTCTTTTGATTCCTTGAGTTCTAATTGCATGGGTATTGAATGTAGACCCAAGAAAAAGGAAATTGGTATGTGGCAAACAATCACTCTCTCCTTGCTATAGAGTTGGAACAGACTCGTAGCTGATCTTCCTGTATGTTTTCTAAGGCTGTAATGGCAAAGACGAGATTGCTAAATTTTCTCTCCGAGACCTAGAATGTATCTTGTTCAAGACTGTTAGTCTGTATACGTAGATCATGATTTAACTTGCTAATACAATACTTTTATTTATTTATTAAAAATTACCTTCCCGGTTAATTTTACCTGGACATTTTGTCAGAATATTTCTTATTGTCATCTCTTTAATTCTGATATTGGTTTGAGTGTTCTTTAATTTCTAGTCAATTTGACTAAAGATTCTTCAACACTATTGATCTTCCCAAGTAATTTGCTTTTGGCATCGTTGTTTTCCTGGATCCCACTTTATAATATTCTATTGCGATTCTTATTATTTCTTTTCTCTACTAGTTTGAGTCTAACATTTGCTCTTCTTTATCCAATATCTTAAATTGCGAACCGAGTTTATGTCTATTTTAATATGAGTTGTAACCTGTACCCAGTTACTATCGAGGTAACTCCTACTCATAGTGACCCCTTAAGACAAAGTAGAATTCCCAATGCAGTACTCTTTAAGGAACTGAGGTATCATTCTTTTACTGTGTGACTAGTAGGTTTGAGTTGTTAACCCTTTGGTTAACAATTTAGACAGGCACTACTGTTGACTCTGTTAGGTACGGTCAAATTAGCTCCAGCTCATAACAGTACAATGTACATTGTCATAGGATATTGCCTTATAATTTCTGCTATGCTTAAATGAAGCCCACTGTTGCAGTAATTGGATGAATCCATTTCATTGGCAGTCTTCTTTCACTTCACTTTGGTTGATCATTGACCCAAATAAAATGAATAACAAGTTCAATTTTTTCTCCATTTATCATATTGTTGGTTATTGATCCTGTTGTGAGAATTTTTATTTTTTTGTTGAAGTATAATCCGTTCTGAAGACTGTAGTCTTTGATCTCCTTCAGTAAGTTCACCCTACCTTCAGCTTTGGAAGCAGGAGTGACATCCACTGCCTAAACAGCATGCTTCTGGAAACTCTATGGACTTTGATAAATGATGATAGTTATAGAAAGGCTTCAGGCCTTTTGTTCTTGGGGTCGCTATGAGTCGTGCTTGATTCAAAGGCAATCAACAATAGCAAGTAAAAGCAGCAAGTAAAATTGTGTCATTTGCCTAAAGCAGTTGATGATTATCAAGAAATAGTGAAAAGGTTTTATTCCTTAATTTATTATTCTTTATTGAAGGGTGACAACTAAATTTTGTGTCTTAGTAATATTTGCCAATGCTTTACTTGGTTGTGCTTATGTGAAACCTATACTTGGACCAGAAAGCAATCCTCAGAAGAGAAAACATTGCATGTCTGAAAATCAAGAAAGGAGTGCATCAGGGATGTGTCCTGTATCCATATCTTTTCAATCTATATGCAGAACAGATCATTTGAGAGTCTGGGATTTATGAGGAGGAATGTGGCATCAAGACTGGAAGAAAACTCATCAACAAACTATGTTATACAAATGACACAACCTTGCTTGCTAAAACTGAAGAGGACCTGAAACTCTTACTGCAGAAAGTCAAGGACTGTAGTCTTCAATATGGACTGAAGCTCAAAATCAAGAAGACAAAGTTTCTTACCAGTGGGCCAATTGACAGCACCATAATAGATGGAGAAGAGATTGAGATTGTTAACAGTTTCAACTGGCTCAGATCCACAATCAATACTCTTGGCACCAGCAGTCAGGAAATCAAAAGACAAATTGCATTAGGTAAATCTATTGTCAGGGACTTTCCAGAGTACTGAGAAGCAATGATGTCAGTCTAGAGACTAAGGTGCACCTGATCCAGGTCATGGTTTTTTTAATTACATGCTATGCATCAGAGAGCTGGACAATGACTAAGGATAAAAGAAGAATCAAAGCCTTTGAAATATGGTGCTGAAGAAGAGTCTTGAACATACCATGGAATGCCAAGAAAACAAATAGGTCTGTCGTGGAGAGAGTGAAACCAAGTTTCTTATTAGAGACTAGGATTTTGAAGTTCTATCTCACATACTTTGGGCTTGTGGCCAGGGAGATATATCAAGCACAGAAGGTGGAGGGACAGAGAGGAAGAGAAAGACCCCAGATGAGATGGATTGATTCAGTAACTGGAGTAATGGCGATAAATGTGTTGGAATCACTGAGAGTGGCTCTGGACAGAGTAGGCTTCAGGACTGTTGTTCATAGCGTCGTTATCAGTCGCAGGAGACTCTATGGTACATAGCAACAAAAACATTTAAATGAGTACCTTAACTCTGAAAAAAACAAGATATATTTGCATATCTATCTGACTTTTTCTTTCTATCTAGTTAATCTATCATACTAAATTACTTCTCAATGAAAATGATAAGTGATTGGTTGCTTTTTGATTTGTGAGATTTTTGTGTTTTGTTTTGCTTAATCTTGCTACAAATAAATTCAAATCCCTGAAAAGTTCTCTTCCAAGAATTCTCAGTAATTGGATCATGTGGGCATTCACCGTTTTCTCCTCTCTTTTCTAGTTCTAGTCTTCCTTTACTAAGTATTGGGGTTGTAGCTGGGCCTTGCCACCTTTGCTGGGCACTATTGAGCCTTTTCAGGATTCTGTCACTTTAACATTAGACAGGAAACTGGAGTTGTTCTGTTGACTCCACCCACATGGGCTTGAAACCTTGGCCTCCTTGCATCACCCATACCTGGCTCACCTGCTTTCTACTGTTCTGATACTTTCCAGTGCTGCCTTCCAGGGCTCTCAGTCTAGATGTGGATGATACTCTGTTGCAAGTAGGAAACTCTTTTGGATTATACTTTTGCAAAAGACAACCTAGAGTCTGATTTTTGTTGTTGTTATGTGCTGTAGAGTTGCCTGAGACTCATGTCCACCCTGTGTATAAGAGCCCTAAACCCTGTTCTATCCTGTGCCAACCTCAGTGTCTCTGACACACCTACTTTCATTACCCTAGTCACTGAATCGATCCATCTCATAGGGTCTTCCTCTCTTGTGCTATCTCTCCACTCTCCCAAACATGATATCCCTCTCCAAGTACTGGTCCCTTCTTGCAACATGCTCAAAGTACATCAGATGAAGCTTCAGAACCCTTGCCTTCAAGGAGCAGCACGGTTTCATTCTCTCCAGGAAACTAAGGTGCGCCTGATCCAGGCTACAGTCTTTGCAATTGCATGCTATGGACAATGACTAGGATAATAGAAAGAGAATTGATGCCTTTGAGCTGTGGTGCTAGAAAAGTGTTGAATATACCTTGGACTGCTAGGAGAACAAACAGATTTGTCCTGAGAGTCTGATTTCAGATATTTGAGTGAAGAAACATTTTTACCTACAGCTTTGCTTTCCTCTCCCAAACTACTTAATTCCAAGAGTGGCAGACATGATCCCAGTGAAGGTGAATTAGGAGGCAAATATGAGTTACACAGACCACACTATTTAAATGAGGAGGATCATTGCTGAATGAGCTTTCCAGAGCATGTGTTTATGTGTGTGTGCAGGTTCTGTTTTAAGAAAGTTCTTTGGCCCTGCTGAACACCAGGATAGATTGTATGTGCCTTAGAAGTGCATTTGGAAGTAGGAGTTTTATTCATTTGAATTGTTGATATTATTACTGTGATGTTATTGTTGGTATTTATGCCATTGAATCAGAACACATTTACAGCTAACCCTCCAGCGGATTTTCAGAAGCTGTCAGTTTCACAGGAGAAGATTGCCCATCTTTTTCCTGCAAATTAGCTGGTGGATTCAAACCCTCTGCTGTTTGGTTGGAAGGACAACACCTTACTCCTAGGGAACTAGAGCTCCTTGTAATAATAAAATGGTCTGATTGTAAAACTATATATATTGTTTTAAAAGGATGATAGCAATATGAAAGCATGCATATGTGAGAGATTGAAACAAAGGAGGAAGAATGACAAGGAGACAAAGGGGGAAAAAAGAGATTAAGAGAAGAGCTGTAAAACAAGCAGTGGAGCCTATTTTCGTTACAGCTGGTGGCCTAGTGGCGAGAATCTGCACTGCAATTGTAAAGGCACATGGTTCGATTCTGCCAGCTGCTCCCAAGAGGAGGATGGGCAATCTCCTCCTGTGTGATTACTGCCTCTGAAAACCTGCTGGAAGGTCAGCTTTGGGGTTGGTGCTGACTCATGGTACACAACAACAACAACAAAGACAGGGTTTTAAAAAATTACGGTTTGGTTTTCGTTGCTATTTAAATCCTTGCATTTCCCTAGTAAAGCCATGATAGTCAGGTGTTTGCTGTGGGTTTTGTGCACCCTCCACCTGGAACAAGGAGGTGACTGCAGGAGATGAACACACATTTGGGATGAGGGAGAAAACCCATCCGTACTTAGTAGGAGCACAACAGTGGATGAACTTGTGGAAAAGTGCACATTCCAACAGATCGTGGTGGTGCAGTGTGTGATGTGTTGCCCTTCTAATTGGAAAAAGAATTCACGTTTCGAATCTACCACCTCTATGAGAGAAAGACAAGTAGTCTATTTCCTTGATGATTTACTGCTTGATGAATCCCAGCAGAGGCTCACCATGAGTTGAAACAAATGCCCTGGCAGTTTTCTTTTTTCTCCTTTTCAAAAATATTCTAAACTTTTTCAGAAATTTTGAGAATATTAAATCTCGGTCTGTGAAATGAGTAAAGCAGTTTTAGCTGATTCCTTAAAATCAGGTGACCTCATTTGACCTCGGGCTTGGCAATAATTTCAGGTTTGTTGGGGCACCGAGTAAGGAGACTTAAAACTGGGGAAAGACCTTAGCTTGCTCTCTTTTTTTCTCAGAACAAGCAGCCTCTTAGTTCCTCAGACAAGCCCACAACCTCAACTGGAATAAAGCTTAGATTCAAGCCGCGTTCTTTGCTATCCCTAGTTAAGAAAAACAACAGCAAAAATTCCAGTGAGTCACTTTTTATTTCCTTCCAATGCTTTTCTATCCTTGAAAGAGTCACCTCTATTGCCAAAAATTAGCTTTCTTAAGCAGAGAGCATGTTGTCTTTATTAAGAATGCCAAAGGGTTACATAAGCGAAGTTGTTTCTTAAAAGTGGAAGGGTGTGGTTGAAGAGATAAGAAATGTACAATCCACCTGTAGACTGAGATTTATTCCTCAGAACAAGAGGGAATATTTATCACCCGTACTAAGGTCGCCTAGCGGTAAGGAGCTGCTCTGCTAACCCAAAGTCAGGGGTTCAAACTCAGCAGCTACTCGGTGAGAGAAAGATGTGCAATCTCCAACCCTGGGATTTACTGCCTATGAAAACTAGCTACAAGTCAGTTCTGGCTCCACAGTTCCTAACAACAGAGTCAGTGAAGTAGCTTTTGGCAGAGCAGAGTGCCGTGAAGAGAAGTAGCAAGAAGACAGCGCAAGTTAAAAGGAGAACTAAGAATTTACCATACTGAATATGTAGGTGGATTTGATGTTGCATCCAAAGAAATCAGTTATGTGTTACCCTGCAAGCTTTCCTTGTTAAACCAAACAATGGATTAGAAGCAGGGGTGTGCTGATAAGTGGTTAACAGACCCTTTAGGTGGATGGAGGGAAGGGAGAACCCTGATTTGGTGCTTTGGTCAGTTTCACTGGTACAAAACTCCTACCATGACTAATTTCAAGTTCCCAATGTGAGATCAACAAACAGGCTTGCAAAATTCCTGAAAATTTAACAGTCTTCTCTTGGGAGCTAATATGACCTAGTTCATCACGGTCTTTACATGACCATGAAGATTTATAACTCAGGAAAGGGTAATCCACCCAGGTTAAGAGAGCAAGGCAAGGAGAACAATTGACAAACGACTTGCATTCAGGCAAGGCATCTTAACACTAGGCATGAGTACCATTAGTAAGAAAAAGCTAATTATGTTATTGACAATCATTTGAGCCAAGACTTCTCTCTGTTCTTTCCTGTAAGGGCCAAAATTGTTTTCTGTGGTAGTAGGTTTAAGGTAAATAGAGGCAAGTTGGAGTGATTGCCAGAGTGGGAAATATAGCCCCTGTTGGTGGTGTTAAGTGAAAATTGAGTTAGCTCGACACAGTGATCCCACCTACAGTCCAATCCGGAGCCAGCCTTGAGCAATCTCAGCTGTGCTTAAGACCATTATTGCAGCCACTATCAATCAATCTCTTTGAAGAGTTCCACAGTTTTCAATTACCATCTGCTTTATCAAATGTGATGTCATTCTCCAGGGACTAGCTCCTCCCAATAACATGACCAAATTATGTGAGATGAAATATCCTCATTTTTGCTTCTCAGGAGCATTCTAACTGCATCGTCCAAGACAGATTTTTGTTGTTGTTGTTGTTTTAAATGTCAAGGGAGCTCTGGTGGTTTAGTGGTAAGAAGCTGCACTGCTATCCCAGAGCCTTGCAGTTTGAATCTACCAGCTACCCCACGGGAGAAGGGTGAGCAATCTGCTCCCGTGAGATTTACTACCTCTGAAAACCTGCTGGAGCGTCTATGAGTTGTTCTGACTTGATGGCACATAATAAAAACAAGTTTATTAAATATTCCTTAACATAACTATTCAAAGGTAATAATCCTTTTTTGGTCTTCCTTATTCATTATCCAACTTTCACAAGCATAGAAGGCAAGCTATTTCACTAGTGGAAAAAATTTGGCAATACCATTTCCAACAAGGGTCTCATATCCCTGCAGGATTCTGTAAACTTTTGATATGAGACCCTTGTTGGAAATGGTATTGCCAAATGCTTTTTTCTCCAGTCAGTAAGTTTTCTTTTTACTCTATTGGAAGCAGGAGTGGCATCCACTGCAGAAATAGCTTGCCTCCAGAAACTCTATGAACGAGGAGAAATGATGAAAGTTATGTAAATATTCAGGTCTTTCATTCATAGGGTCACCATGAGTCGTCTACGACTCAATGGAACTTAACAAGAACAACAACAATAACTATTGGAAAATGTTTTTGATGCACACAGGGATTTCATCTCTAGAAAGTCCTATTCATCAATTGTATCCTCTCCAGATTGTGCATTTCTGGCTACTTAGGCAGTCTCTCTATACATAGACTTGGCTGTCTACGCTTGATGCTAATTTATCTCTAATGAACTTTACCGTTTGGGGCTTTACTCTCAGGTCTCTGGTTCACCTTGAGTTGATTTTTGTGTATGGAGTGATCAAGTATGAATTTTGAGAAGCATGGGCTTAGTAAAGGGTGTTGTGGAAGGAAATTATTTCTCTCTACCTAATTCAGGAATGAAGTAATTTAAAAACAAACAAACAACCTCTTGTAGTCTTGCTTTCCCCTCCTTCCACTTATAAATATTGTGTTTACTTGAAGCAATTTATCATAATAAGATGCCATTTATATCCTGATATTACAGGTTAATCTTTAATCTACATTCTGGGGCAGAATATTTCAGTGTTGAAACTTAAGACTTTATTATCTGGCTCTTACTTTTTATAATTTTAGAGGGCTTTTTATAATTTTAGGGAGCTTTAGAGGGCTAGTGATAAGGAGTGGTGCTGCTAATACAAAGACGTGGTTTGAATTTATTTCTGGAGAAAATTAGCTCATAAAGTAAAATGAATTATACAATGACACAATAAATATACTTTATATCACTTATGAAATTCTTTGTAAAGGACAATTCCTTTCAAGGTCTGGCCATTGGGTACAGCTATAGTAGTGGGACTCCCTGCCAATTACTTATTGGGCAAGAGAAGCCTAGTGAAGCCTTCCACGATGTCAATAAAACAGTCGAACATGGTCATTAAAATGATCCATTTTTTTTAGAGAGTAAAAAGATACATTTTTTAAATGAAAATACTCTCTTTCCTTTCAAGTGATTTCCCTCTCAATTTTATATAGGAATATAATTCTGGAAGTAGAGCTTTTTCTACAGGGACACAAAAATTACAAAAGCTGTTGGCCACATGAAAAAATATTCTATATCAAATTATTGAAATATTAGAATTAGAAAATTTGTGATTGGATTCCATGTCTCCTGTAAGTGGAAAATCTTGATAAGGCAATAAACACTAAAAAAAAAAAACCCCAAAACAAACAAACAAACAAACTGAAACCAAAAAATTAAAAGGTACTCTGTTTAATCCTACTATTTGTTATATTTCTTATCCTGAAATTATTGACCTGAGTTGCTTCTGCTTTTCACATTATCAAGCCTGTCTTAGCTAAACTAGAGAGTTCAGGCTTACATCTGTATTTGCAAACTGAACTAAAAAAAAAAAAGTTTCCTAACATTTCACATGGGACAGACTTCAAAAATTCTCTTTTTTATGAAATCCATAAGCATGCCTAAAAAGGGTGAATTTATAACATATATACTTATGGCAACAGTCCCTTATGAATCCACAACATATGGTGAAGAATTACAGAACTCTTTGCTCCTTAAAGGGAAAAGTGATGAAACTCTTTCTAACATACTTGAGACCTGTAGTTAGAAGAGGCTAAGATCCTTAACAAGATGATTAGAAACAGTGGCTGGAACAATGAGTTTGAGTATAGCAGGGACAGTGAGGACGGCACAGGATCGAGCAGGGTCCCAGTCTGCTTTTCACTGGGTAGCTATAAGCTGTGACCAACTCAATGGCACCTAACAGCAACAACAACAACAACAACAACATTCTTTCTCCAAGGAGCTCTAGGGACCTAGTCTATAGGGAATTATGTTGTTAACCAAAACTCCTATCTCTCTGGTGATTTGAAACAACCATGAAATTCATGGGAGAAAGATGGGCAATTGTGTGACTTAAGGTCTCAGAAACCCATTGCTGAAGAATCAGCGATGAGTGGGTATCATTTGATGGTATTAGGTGAGTGAATGGTTCTCTATATGTATGCTTTTCTTTTCTTTTTTTTCTGACAAGAGTCTGAGGCTATAGGTATGGTGTCCTATTTTATCTTGCATTTTGTAGGGAGCTGCAAGTCAAGCTAGAATCCTGCTTCGCTAGGTCATTTGCTGGCTACTCTATATAGAACTGTGGCTCTCCTTGTCATCCCCTCATGTGCCATTGTTTTACTGAAAACATGTAAGTTATATTATATACCCTATATCCTACTTATATATTTGCCTGTTGTCTGTTTTCTCCCCAGTGTAAGTAAACCATAGGAATACAGAGTTATTACCTTTCATATTCATTGCCCTGTTTCTGTCACCTAGAGCTGTCCTGACACTTAGTAGGTACTTAATAGTAACTGAATAAATGCGTAACATACAAGAGACAAGTATGTAGAGTCAAAACTGTATCAGTGATTACCAAGAGTAGGAGAAAAGGAATGGAGGGAAAAGACAAGCATTGTTTGGGTAGTTCTGAGCTTCTGTTAAGGGTAATGGAAAAATTCAGAAATTAATAGTATTGGTGGATGAATAATAGAAGTAATGTTACTGAAAAGTGATTTAGAACTTTCTGGGGGGTTGAGTTCATAACTAGTAATTAGAGTTATATAGTGGCTAACTTAACAAAAAATGAGATGAAGAGAATTTTACAAAGGGCTATTGTTTATTGAATTCACATATCATTTGTTTCATCCACTACTTTAATAATAAATGTTTTCGAGGAGTTTTTATATACAAGAATGTACTGCATGCTGAGGTTGGTGCAGAAATATATTTAGTAGCTTTACTGGTTTCAGCAGGGTATAGAAATGATGTATGCTACTGAAAACATTCATGAAATACTGAGAAAAGATTGGAGTTGTCAACTATGTCATCTTATTTGGATTCACAACCAATACCTTTGGTGCCATCAGTCAAGAAAACAAAAGATGTATTGCATTTGGAAAGTCTCTTGTCTAGTGCCAAGTTTTACATGCAGTAAATACCCAAGTTTTGGTCCTCCTTTGCCTGGGTAAACAATTGAGCCAAGCTAAAGACAGTAAAAAGATAGAAAGATTGGCCAAGGATGAGTATTCTGGTTTTAGCCTGGTCTATTCTACTCAGAAATTATAATCCTAGAATAAGTATAATCTTTGTTACAACACACAGTAGAGAGGAATGATGAGGAGACAGAACGATGTTGAAAGAAAAGAGAGATTTATTAGAAAAGATAAGTATGGATGGAAAAAACTGTTGCATCACACAAATTGTGCCCTTGTAGCTGGCTGGCTCCACACTTGGACATGTTTCTGGATGTGAATCTGGGCCAATAAGACAAACTGGTAGGCAGTCAATGGGAGACTTCCAATCTGGGCTCTACCACTACTACTATAACTATCCACGTTCCTCTACATAAGAGGTTCCTTCATAAGAGATTCTGAGATTACCAAGAAGAGAGGGTGTGATTCATATTGCATATTTAGTTCTTTGATAACTTAGAATATGCTTACAAAACCTGTCATTCCCAGATTGTGGAGATTAGAAGTAAATTAACCAAATTTATTCCTTATATGAATGCCAAAGAAACTCACTTGTCAAGGTGAAGTTATTCTAAAGTGTGAATGTCTTGATGCACAGAATCTTGAGAGACTGAATAATTATGAAATCTCCACTACAAACATTGTTTTTATCAATTTTACTGTAATGTTGTTCTTTTTTTAATTTATTTTTTTGTAATGTTGATCTTATATAAGGTGTGTCTTTCTGATCATTTGCTATGCATCCGAGAGCTAGACAGTGAGTAAGAATAACAGAAGAAGAATTGATGCTTTTGAGCTGTGGTGTTGGAGAAGAGTGCTGAACATTCAAAAAATAACAAACAAGTATGTGTTGGAGAGGGTGCAGCCAGAGTGCTATTTGGAGGCAAAGATTATGAGGCTTCATCTCATATACTTTGGGTGTTTCCTTGGAGAAAGGAGGAGTCATTCCTTGGAGAGGATATGATGCTCAGAAAGGTGGAGGGTCGACAAAGGAAAGGGAGACCCTCAACCAGGTGGACTGACACAGTAACAGCCACAATAGGTCCTAGAGTGTCAGGAAGAGCGAGGACGGTTCAAGATAGGGCAGGGCTCAGACCTGTTGTTCATAGGGTCCTTATGGATCATACTTAAGTCCGTGACGCCTAACAGCGACAACAACAGGAGAATGTGATGGGTGGTTTCAGACTGTTCTTTGTGAAATTATTTTTGGGACAGTCTCTACTATGCCTATCAGGATCATGTGGCATCTAGGTCCAATGTTCCTGGTTCTGACCAATCAGAATCAGTCAAGGCTTCATCATTTGGCATGATCTCTGCCCTATGTTGGCTCACATGTATGTATTCTCAGGCCTTCTTTGTCTAATTTACATCAGCCTTAACACTATCTTCACTCAGCCTCTTCTGACTCTGACCTTAATACTGAGGAGCAATGATGTAAATTTAAAGTCTAAGGTGCACCTGATTCAAGCAATAATCTTTTCAATCACTTGCTATACATCTGAAAGTTGGACAGTGAATAAGGAGGACGGAAGAGTTGATGCCTTTGAGTTACGGTGTTCAAGAAGAGTACTGAATAACCCGTTGACTGACAAAAGAACAAACAAATATGCTTTGATCAAAGTGCAACTAGAATGCTCCTTAGAGGTAAAGATGGGGAAATTTTGTCTTAGATATTTTGAGCATACTTCTCTGTCTGCTGTTGTTGTGTGTTGTGTTGTGATTGTTAGGTGCTATCAAGTTGAATATGAACCACAGTGACCACATGAACACAGTGAACCAGATATTAACAACTCTGTCCCATCCTGTGCTATCTTCATGCTTTCTGACACCCTAGAGCCCATTGCAGCAGTCATTGTGCCAATCCAGATGGTTGAGGGTTTTTCTCTCCTTTGCTGACCTTCTGTCTTTCCAAGTATCATGTCTGTCTCCAATTAATAGCTCTTTCTAGCAACATGTCCAAAGTATGTGATTTGAAGCTTTATCATTTTTGCCTCCAACAATCACTTTGGTTGCACTGTCTTCAAGACATTTTTGTTGTTACTTGGGCAGTTCATGGGATAACTGTTCAGTTCTCTTCTCCAACACCACAGCTCAAAGTCATCAATTCTTCTGTCATCCTTATTCATTGTCCAGCTCTCAGATGCATAACAAACTATTGGAAAGACTATGTCCTGAATCAGACACATCTTAGTCCTCAAACTGACATCATTGCTCCTCAATAGTTAGGAAAGGTCCCTGACTACAGACTTTCTCTCAGTGCAATAAGTCTCCTGCTTTCCTGACTGCTGGTACCAAATGTATTGATTGTGGATCCATGTAGGATGAAGTTATAGACAATTTCAATCTTTTCTCCTCTCTCATGATGTTGCCTATTGGTCCAATGGTAAGAATTTTTGTTTTCTTGACATTGAGATGCAATTCATGTTGAAGACTGTATTCTGTCTTCTAGGAAGCCATTAATTCGTTCTAAGTGGTAGTGAGAAGAAGATGGTTGTTGTTTTATGCAATGGAGTCAGAACCAATGCAGCACTGACCCTCTAGCAGGATTTTAGTGGCAGTAAATCTTATGGGAGGAACTTGCTCATCCTTCTCCCGAAGAACAGCTATTGGATTAGAACTGTGTACCTTTGAGATTGAAACATAGTCTCTTACCTGTAGGCCACCAGAGCTCAATGACAAAGAGGATTAGGGAAATATCAAAGGGAATAGTTGTTGTTGTTAAGTGTCATCGAGTCATATATGACTCAGAATGACACTATGAATAAAAGACCTGAACACTTGTATAACTTTCATCATTTCTCCAAGTTCATAGAGCTTTCAGAGGCAAGCTATTTTGGAAGTGGATGTCACTCCTGCTTCTAAGCTTGTTTTAATCAAGGAGCTCCACTTAACACTGTCCACCATGGGTAACCATTATCACATTTGACAAATCAGTGTCACAGTGTTCAGCATCACAGCAACCATGACTTAACCTCTGTACAGCAAATGGACAGACCGGTGCTGTGCCTCTAAGAAGAATGTTTGTCCAAAATCCATTAAAATCAGGCCTGAGGGCCACAGATTAAAATCACCCACCTTTGGCTTGGTAGCATCACTTTCTGTCTACTAGACCAACTGAGCTCTTTCTATGTTGTTTTTAAGTGCTATTGAGTCATAATAATAATTAAATAAATATTTTAGAGGTGTACAGAATTTGTATTTGATGTGACTGATTTATGATTAGAAATAAGGAATGGCTATGAAGAATCTAATACATATCATGATGACTTTAACTGGCACAAGTAATAAATAAGATAGAAGAAATGGCTTCAGTGGAAGGAAGGTAGAAATGAAAACAGTTCTATGTTGAAGTAGTTACTGAAGTAGCCTCTGACTTATGGCAACCCCATAGATATTAGAGTAGAACTGTATTCCATAGGGGTTTTAATGGCTGATATTTCAGAAGCAGATGGCTGGGATCTTCTTTTGAGTGCTTCTGGGTAGATTTGAGCCGTTAGCATATCAACTAGCTGCAGGATACGCTGTTGATAACCTCAACCTGTAACTTCGTGTAGAATGTGTAGACTTGCTATAATCAGATTACTGAAAGCTATTTCAGAAGGAGACAGACCTTTAGCTCAGTGTATAATGTTGTTATGTACTGTTGAATTGACTAGGACTCATCGTGAGCCTATGAACAATGGCTCTGAACCTAGTCCTATCCTGAGCCAACTTCTTCATCTCTGACACACTTGATCCCATTGCTACAGTCACTGTGTCAATCCATCTCATTTAGGGTCTTTATCTCTGTGCTGACCCTTCACCTTTCCAAGCATGATGTCTTTCCCAAGGATTGGCCCCTACCAAAGTATGTGAGACAGCGATTCACCATCCTTGGCCCCAAGGAACAAATTAGAGTGTCTTGGAGGCTCTTAAACTGACAGTCTCCTACTTCATAATGTGTTAATCTTGTGTGCTGCGAAGTCAGAAGTGACCCAGACCTGACCCTTCAGCAAGTTTTCAGAGGCAGTAACCACACAGGAGGAGATTGTCTGTAATTCTCCTGCAAAGTTGCTAGTGGATTTGGACCATTGTAGTTCAAGTTTTTATCACTAGGCCACCAGAGCTCCCATACTTCATGATAGATTTTAATGCTCTTCTTAACAATGAATGTGAAACCATTCTTCCTCTAATTGTCATTCCAAGCATAGTAGATTATATAATTGTCTGATTCAAAATGGTCAATACCAGCCATTTCATAGTTTACTAATGCTTATAATGTTGATCTTTATGTTTCCAATTCCTCTTTGACAACTGCTAGTTTTCCTAGATTTATACTTCATATATTCAACTTTATAGTTTTAATGAATGCTTGCAACTATTTCTCCTCATTTTAAATATTACTTCATCAGCAAATTAAGTTCATTTGTTGGGTGAAATCTTAATTCCATTCATGTCATTAAGGTAGATTATTTTGAATTGGTAGCTCTTTTCTTGTCTTATTTTGAGAGCCTTCTAACCTGAGGGTTAGATCAGATGGTGTTGTTATATCAGGCGATGTTCTTCTATTATTCATAAGATTTTAATTTTTTTAATTTATTAGTTTGCTTACAAAGTTAAATATAAATTGCATTTCACACTATTCTTCATTCACACTGTGTTTCATAAAATCATTCTCATGGATGTTTCATAAAATCAGTCGCCATTAGACCTTGCCCATCATAATCCATTTTGCTGAGATTCTTCCCCTTTCCTCGCCTCCCCCCTCCACTCACTAAACTGTGTGACTTGTGCTTTCCCCCTACCTGTCCTCACTGCTTTGCTCACCCCCTTCCAACCCCCTTGAGTTCACATACATGTTTTAATAGTTATCTACTATTGTTACAATTATGATCTTATATAGTATTTTTCTTATGAGACTGCATTAGTTTACTCATCAGAATGCTCACCATACTTCAAAATTATTGTTCCCGAGTGCTGCATAGTATACCATTGTGTGAGTGTACATACTTTCTCAAACCATTTGATTTCCTTGTGCTTGGACATTGGGGCTGTTTCCATGTTCTTGTGATGGTGATTAACACGGCTATGAACATTGGTATACAAATCTGTTTATTTCTCCATTATAATTTTCTTGAGATATATTACTAGTAGTGGAGTAGCTAGGTCATATGGAGTCTCTATGTTCAACTTTTTGAGGAAACCCAAACTGTCTTTCAGGGTGGTCTCACCATTTTACAATTCCACCAACAGTATATGTGAGTCCCCACCTCTCCACATCCTCTTCAACGTTTATTACTTGCTGTTCTACTACTGCAGTGAGATGGTATCTCATTGTGGTTTTAATTTGCATTTCTCTTATTGTCAGTGATTTGGAGCAGTTCTTCATGTGTCTGTTTGCCACTTAAATGTCTTCCTCTGTGAAAAGTCTTGCACTCAGAAGATTTGTAAGGGTTTGTGATTTCTAAAGTGATGTCCAGTGCTGATTTTTAGTTTGTCTTAGTTTTGAAACTGTCCACCCTGGATGACCCTGCTGGTATTTGAAACACCAGAGGCACTATTATGCTGTGGCACAACTATTTTGCTTATATCCTGCTATTCAAATAATATCTAAAAATAAAAATGTTAATAAAACTGAATAGTATACTATTATTCTGGTAGTTCTCTGTCAGTGTACTGTTCCAGTCTTTTCTGGATAATCTTCAGCAGAATTTTTCTTGTGTGTGATATGAGTGATATTGTACAACAATTTTCATACTCTTTTGGGTCACCTTTTTTTGGAATGAAAATAAATATGGATTTCTTCTAATTAGCTGGCCAGGTAGTTGTCCTCCAAATTTCTTAGCACAACTTGGTTACCATGTCTAGGGTAGCATCTGTTTGTTAAAATATGTCAATGGGTATTCCATCAATTCCTAGGCCTTTATTTTATGCCAAGTCCTTCAGAGCAGCCTGAAGGTCCTCCTTCATCACCATTGCCTCTTGAACATATATGGTTTTAAGAAATTCTCCTTGTCAGACAATTCTTTTTGCTACAGTGATTCTGTATACTTCTTCTATCTTCTTTTAGTACTTACTATATCATTCAATAGAAAAGGCTGTGGCACTAGAGACATTTTTGCCAATGTCAGATGGGTCTTGGCAGAAAACAAAGAGTATCAGAGGAATATCTGTCTGTGTTTCATTGACTGTGCAAAGGCATTTGACTGTGTAAATCATAACGAATTATGGTTAATCTTGTGGAGGATGGGAATCCCAGAACCTTTGATTGTGCTTATGTGAAACCTATACTTGGACCAGATAGCAGTCCTCAGAATGGAGCAGGGAAGCACTGCATGGTTTAAAATTGGGAAGGGAATGTGTCAGGGATGTGTTCTGTCTCCGTACCTTTTTAATATTTATGCAGAACTGATCATAAGGTAGGCTGGATTTTACAAGGAGGAATGTGGCATCAGGATTGGAGGAAGACTCATCAACAACCTATGTTACACAGATGATACAACCTTGTTTGCTGAAATTGAGGAGGACCTGAAGCAATTGCTGTAGAAAGTCAAGGACTGTAGTCTTCAATATGGATTGAAGCTCAACATCAAGAAGACAAAGAGTCTCACCACAGGGCCAATTGACAGCATCATGATAGATGAGGTTGTTAAAAATTATAGCTTGCTCAGCTCCACAATTAACACTCTTAACACCAGAAGTCAGGAAATCAAAAGAAAAATTACATTAAGTGACCTTTCCAGAGAATTGAGAAGTAGTGATATCAGTCTAGAGACTCAAGTGCTCCTCATTCAGATCATGGTCTTTGCAATCACATGGTACACATCAGAGAGCTGGACAATACTAAGGATGACAGAAGAAGAATTGATGCCTTTGATTTGTGGTAATGGAGAAGAGTATTGAATATATGATGGACTGACCAGAGAGCAAATTGGTCTCTTAGGGTAAAACCAAGTTTCTCCTTGGATGCTAGGATTTTGAAGGTCTAGCTTACATATTTTGGGGACATGGCCAGGAGGGACCAGTCCTTGGAGAAGGACATCATGCCTTGGAAGGATGGTGGGACAGAGAAGAAGAGGAAAACCCTGGGTGAGATAGATTGACATGGTAAATAGGGCAATAGGAGTGTGTTGGAGTGAGACTGGCTTAGTATAGGGCAGACTTAAGAGCTATTGTACATAAGGTTGTACATAACAACAAGGAGTACTACATGGGAAAAGGATATCATTACTGATATCAGATTTATCTTGGTTGCAAGAGAATGTTCCAGAAATTGTTTACTTGTGTTTTATTGACCATGCAAAGGCATTTGACAGTGTAAATACAAATATAAATAAATTATGGATAATAATGAGAAGAACTGAAATTACAAAACACTTATCTGTGCTCATGTAGAATATACACCTAGACCAACAAACAATTTTCAAACAGAATATGATTCTGCATAGCTTAAAATCAGAAAAGATGTGTGTCAATTTTGAATCTTTTCTCCAATTCAGTATGTATGCTGATTAAATAATTTGAGAAGCCTGCTTATTTGAAGAAGAATGTGGCATCAGAAATTGGAGGAAGGCTCATCAAAGACTTGCATTATGCCAATGACACAACCTTGATTGTGGAAAGTGAAAAAGATTTGAAACAATTACCGAAGAAAAGACAGGACTACCACCTTAAAGACTTAAGAGTTACACTTTAAAATAAAAAAAGTGAAAGTTTTCCCCACTGGACCAATAGGCAACAACACTATGATAATTTTCAATGATTTCATTTTACTTTGATCTATAAACAATACCCATGTGTAAGATGAGTGCAGGTAGCATGGGGATGGTCAAGTCCACTAACTCCACAAAGAGGCAACATCTCTATCAACAATATCTATAGAACAAACCCAGTTCCTTTAAGGACACACATAGCCTTCCATGCTCCTGCACTTCTACTAAATCCAACAATAATCTTATTGCTCTGTTGTTGTCAGATGTCATCAACTGGGATATGGCTTATAGCAACCCTATGAACAACTGATCTGAACCTTGTCCTAGCCTGTGCCATCCTCACAATCTCTGACATACCTGAACCCATTACTGTAGTCAAGCCACCTAGTTGATAGTCCTCTTCTCTTTGACCATCCCTCCACCTTCCCAAGCATGATGTCCCTCTCCTAGGAATAACTTCTCTTAGTAACATGTCCAAAGTATGTGAGATGAAGTTTAATTACAACTGTCATCAAGGAGCACTCTGACTGCACCTTATTCAATGCATACCTGTTTGGTCTTTGGAAGTCTGTGAGATATGCAGTACTCTTCTCCAACACTACAGTTCAAAGGCATCAATTCTTCTGTCATCTTTATTCACTGTCCAGCTCTCAGCACCATAGCAAGTGATTGAAAGTGTTTTTGTTGTTTTGTGCCATTGAGTAACTTGCTACTCATAGTGACCCTGTGTATTACAACCTTAAACCCTGCTCTATCCTGAGCCACCCTTATAATCTCTGACACACTTACTGCTATTACCCCAATCACTGCATCAATCCATCTCATTGAGGGTCTTTCTCTCTTGCGCTGTCCTTCCATTCTCCCAATCATGGTGTCCGTCTTCAAGGACTGGACCTCATTCCAACATGCCCAAAGTCTGTCAAACGCAGGTTCAGAGTCCTTGCCTCCAATTGATGAAGCTTCACCTTCTTTAGGATAAAGCTATTTGTTCTCCTAGCAGTCCATGGTATATTCAATGCTCTTCTCCAGCACCACAGCTCAAAGGCATCAATTCTCTTTCTATCATCCCTATATCAGTTTTATGATTCATAGCAAACAAGGAATTATGAAGACGTTGGCCTGGATCAGACACACCTTGGTCTCCAGACTGACATTGTTGCTCTTCAACACTCTGGAGAAATCCCTGAAAGTAGACTTTTCCAATGCAATTCTTCTTTTGATTTCCTGGCTGCTGGTACCAAGAATGTTGATTTTGGAGCCAAGTAGACTGAAATTTTTAACAATCTCAATCTCTTAAACATCTTTCAAGATGCTGCTAATCAGCTCAGTGGTGAGAACCTTTACTTTCTTGATATTGAGCTTCAATCTATATTGAAGGCTGCATTCCTTGACTTTCTGCAGCAAGCACTTCAGGTTCTCCTCAATTTTTAGCAAGCAGCATTGTGTCATGATGCCACATTCCTCCTCAGAGCCTAG
>NW_006399828.1:4016131-4043030 GCF_000299155.1 Elephantulus edwardii
ACTGCAGACTTTCCCATTCCAATACATCTTCTGATCTCTGGCTGCTGGTATCAAGAGTATTAATTTTAGATATAAGAAAGATGAGTTGTTGACAGTTTCAATCTCTTTTTCATCTCTGATGATACTGTTTGTTGAGCCAGTAGTGAGAATTTTTGTTTTGTTGGTTTAAGATGCAATCCATATTGAATTAATTATTTATTTGCTACTCTACTGGGTCTGAAATATGTTGCAGTGGTCACCGTGACTTCACAGAACCATACTCACAGTTATAGAATATATTGGGGAAGATAACAGGCTATGATTCAATTTAGCACCATGACATGATTCCTCAGTCCCAACAGCTTCTCAAGGATGTTCATAGGCCCTTTGATCTTCAACTTCATGGCTTAAGTCAGTGTCACAAAGTTCCCTTAGTCCTGCCAATTATGATATCTTTCCTCAGTTCTTCAGGAAACTTAGACAAAGATTCTGAGTCCAACTCCATGGAGCAGTAGGCCAAGTTGACTCTCTCATCTTGATTTCTTGTTCTTTCCTGAGGCATCTATCATTCTTGTGTTGATCCTGGTCTGATTGGTACAGGAATCTCTGATCCTAAAGGATGCATACTGCTTCCTCTTCCTTGTTCATATTGTTGTCGTGTTGCTGTTGTTGCCGTTGATTGCCAGCATGACTCATAGCAACCCTATGAACAAAAGGCCTTGGAGCCTTTCTGTAACTATCGTTGTTTTTCTCAATGTTCATAGAGTTTCTAGAGGCATGATGTTTAGGAAGTAGATACCACTCCTGTTCATATTGAGATTCCCAATTTCTGCTGCTTAAATCACTTAATTTTAACCTAGTGGATAGAGTGATTTGTTTTGTGCAATCAAGTTATAAACTTCAGTATGTTTGCAGAGGCTTTAAAATTTATGAGAAGAAACTGCTCATCTTTCTTCAAGGAGCAGATGGAGAATTAAAATCATACACTATTGGGGAATAAGGGGTGTGGGGAGAATCAGCACAATTCCTTACCCCTAGACCATCAGAGTTCTCCTAGTGGATAGACTAAAACATCCTCCCACCTGTTCCACCTATCCATACGGCAAAGCCAAAGCCAATGTCTAGGAAAGTAATATTGCACAATATATCCTTTACACTATACTATGACAGTCAAGATATTAAAATGTGTATTACATTTTTCAATAGCTTCATGCAGATATGAAAGTTGATGCCTTTGAGTTGTGGTTTTAGAGAAGAGTATTGGCCAAATGACAAATTGCCAAAATAACAACCATATCCTTAGGAAGTCCAATTAGAATGCTTCACAGAGGCAAGGCTGTGAAACATTGTCTCATGTTCTTTGGATATGTTGTCAGAAGGCATCAGTCCTTGGAAAAAGATATCATGCTTGGAAATGTTGTTTTGTGCCATCAAGTCAGATCTGAGCCATAGCTCACCCTCAAATGGGTTTTCAGAGACAGTAAACTGGGTAGGAGGATATTGTCCATTGTGTTCCCATAAACAGCTCATGGATTCAAACCACATGCCTTTTGGTTGGTAGTGCTGCTCCTTACCACTAATCCACCAGTTTTCCCTTTGGAAATGTAGAGGGTCAGTGAAAGAGAGGAATATCATCAATGTGATAGATTGGCACAGCACTTGTGACAATGGATTTGAGCATGGCCGAGAGCTGAGGTTGACATACGATAGGGCAAGCTTTTAATCTGTTGTTCATAAAGTTGCTCTGAGTTGCAGTCACCCTGACAGTGTTGAACAAGAACAATAGCATGGTTTTTTGTTTTGGGGTTTGTTGTTGTTTTTTTTTTTTAAATTTCAACATAAAGAGGATGATGACAAAGAATAAAAGCACTCTTAGGATGGAATCCTGAGGGACATTAATGTTTCAAATGGAAAAACATTAATTCTCCAGAGTATTACTATGAGGGTGCCAGTTACATTAAAAGTTATCTAGTTCCCCCTCCCCCCTTTGAAGAATACTTAGAGAAAGCATTTTTATGAGCAAGCTTTCTTCTTTCTTGCAGCAAAAAATAAGGAAAAGGAAACTAGTGTCTTTGAAAAAAAGTGCTATCTCAAAAGATAAGTTTTGCAGGGATATTTATAAGATTAAGAGCAGGATAAAGGGCTTAAATGTATTTCGTATTAACACAAGTGAGCTTCCAGGTGGGATCTGTTTAAGAGCATTTCTCAACTTTGTCATTACGGTGCATGTGCTGTGGCTTCTTCTCCATGGATTTTTCCTTTGGAAGGTCATACAATGGCCACTCTATTTATTTCTGGGCATGTATGGCACCTGAAACTCTCGCAAAGAATTAAAATAGGATTTTTAAGTAAAGTTAGTCAGGAAGGACTTTCTCTGGCTGTCTGTATTCACCAAATTTTGCACTTGCATATTTAGGATGTCTCTTGACCTTGCTGTGGGAGGTCAGGGACTGCAGTCTTCAGTATGGATTGAGACTCAATATGAAGAAAACAAAGATTCTCACTACAGGGCCAATTGGCAGCATCATAATGGTTGGTGAAGAGATTGAGATTGTTCACAGCTTTGGTTTACTTGGATCCACAGTCAACACTCTTGGCACCAGCAGCCAGGAAATTAAAATACATATTATAATGGGAAAGTTGGTGGTTAGAGACCTCTTTAAAGTGCTGAAGAGCAAAGATGTCAGTCTGGAGACTAAGGTACGCCTGATAGAGGCCATGGTCTTTGCAATCACTTGCTAGGCATCAGAGAGCTGGACAATGACTAGGGATGATAGAAGGAGAATTGATGCCTTTGAGCTGTGGTGTAGGAGAAGAGTATTGAATATATCATGGACTGCTAAGAGAACAAACAGGTTTGTCCTGGAGAGGGTGACGCCAGGCTGCTCATTGGAGGCAAGGATTCTGAAGCTTCGTCTGACATACTTTGAACATGTTGAAAGGAGGGACCAGTCCTTGGAGAGGGACATCATGCTTGGTAGGGTGGAGGGACAGCACAGGAGTGGAAACCCCTCGATGAGATGGATTGATTGAGTGACTGGGGTAATGGGGCAGGTGTGTCGGAAATGGTGAGATTGGCACGGGATAGGGCAGAGTTTAGGGCTGTTGTGCACAGGGTCACTATGAGTTGCAGGCAACTCACCGGCACATAACAACAACAGCTAGACCTTGTTATAAATAAATTGTGGTTGCTTTCTTTGATCTGAACTGTCTTAGGGGCACAATGGTTTAATTGTTCTAAAAATAGGTTTGGGGTGCTGTTGTTTTTACATATTGGGTGACTCTCATTTCTGTAGAATCAGAACTGACTCATAACTGACCTTCCACCAGGTTTTCAGGAGGAGATTGCCCATCTTTTCCCTGTAGTGTTGCTGGTGGATTCGAACCACCACATTTAAACAGGTTTTAACTCAAATGTGCTGCCTTTGAGTAAGCAGTGAAACTCCCTCTAAATTACACCACCAGAACTTCCTTGTATTGTGTAAAGAGGAAAGGAAAATGGAAAAACATAAGTGTTCGCAATCAGAGCAATCTGATCCAAGTTCAAAGGTTGTTATACACTCTTCTTTGATATGAAGTGAGAAATGGTCAGGAAAGTCCATATTCATACACAAGACTCTAGTAGAGATGGCAATCAGAAGCTTAAACAAAAAGTGAAACTAAACAAAAAATGATACGAAGAGAATCTGTGAGCCAGAAGGGAAGTTATTTGTTTGTTTTTTTTGGGTTCCCCCCTCCTTCATGAAGATTTGAGCCTTCTCAAGTCTCAAAATGTAGGCAGGTAGCAGTTTCTGCTAAACATTCTCACTCTATGTTTTCTAAAGCAGAGCCTTGCCTGCCTCATTTACCCTCTGAAAGATTTTACACTGAACCTAGTGCGTCTCAAGGGTATCACCAGAACCCAGGGAGAGGGAAGGGAGGATGAATCTTGACAGAAGGAGAAAATGGTCAGCTGTAAAAGCAGCAGAGACCAAGAGATTCTGGCTTGGCAATTAGGAAGCTTGAATGACTTCAGCAAGGGCAACTTCAGGGGAACGATGAGGATTGTGAGAGTTTGGAAGGTTAGAAAACCGAATGAATACTGTGTATTTTATATGAGTGCAGAGCAGTTTTCTCTGTGCACCTCCCCACTCTATGCCATTCTTCCCAGGAAATAGTTTCTTAGTCATACGTAACTTACAACGAATTGAATTAACTTAGCACCTTGTGCTCTGGTGAGGACACTATAATAACAGTCACACATTTGCACTGCGTGACTGCCAGCCCTTTCCTTTTCCTTTAGCAGCCTCACAGATTCTTCTTTTTTAAATTTATTTAATTGAGAAACACTACTCACTGACTAAAATACATCCGAGGAGCTAAGTGAGGTCCAGGAAGTCTTCATTTCTAAAAAGAACAAGAGCAACTGCTGCAATTATCAGTAGTAGTCATGCATTCGGAAACGGTGTCCTAGATTTACATTTGATTGCTTTTGTGCTGGAGAATCTGTTAAAAAAATTCAATAAACAATAGAAAAAAGACCAACCTAGATCCTTTTATAAGGAGATTTTCTTTTTAAAGTGGCAGAAAGTGTATATGTATTTCCACATACACCTTTATATGTAAATGTATGGATAAAAGTCAAATGATATATAATGAAAAGTTGTCATTTCTGTTGGTAGGTTCTATTGAGTGGGTTCCAACTTAAAATAACCCTTAGTATTGCAGAACGAAACACTGGCCAGGCCTTTGCCATGCTCACCATTGCTGTATCTGAATCCATCTCATTAAGGATCTTCTTTTTCATTCACCTTATACTCTGGTAGCCTAGTGGTAAGAAGCTGCAATTCAGACCCAGAGGTATGCCATTTGAATCCACAGCTGCTCTGCAGAAAGATGGGCAATCTCCTCTGTGCAATTAACTACCTCTGAAAACACTCTGAAAGTTGAACTATGAGTCTGTTCCCACCCAACAGCACACAACAATAACAACAACAACAACATATTTTACCAAAGAAACTCTGGTGGCTTACTGGTAAGAAGTTGCATTCTAACCTTAAAGGCAGGCAGTTCAAATCCACCAGCTGCTTCATAGAAGAAAGAGAAACAATCACCTCCTGTGCAATTAACTGGCTCTGAAAACCCACTGAAGGGTCAGCTCTGAGTTAATTTCAACTTGTCCATACACAACAACGACAGCATTCTTTACCATGTATAATGTTCTTCTCCAGGGACTGACTCATCCTGATAATATAAATAATGTAAGTATGCCTGATCCAGGCCATGGTCTTTGCAATTATTGCTATGCATCAGAGAACAGGACAGTGACCAAAGATGACCAAAGAAGAATCGATGCCTTTGAGCTGTCGTGCTGAAGAAGAGTATTGAACATACCATGGAGTGCCAAGAGAACTAACAGGTCTGTTCTGCTGTTGTTATGTGTTGTCGAGTAACCTGAAACTCATAGCAACTCTATGTACAAGAGCTCCGGAGCCTACCCTCACTTACTCTGACACACTTACACCCATTGTCTTACTTACTATATCAATCCATCTCATCTGGGGTCTTCCTTTCCTGCACTATCCCTCCATTCTTCTAAAGTACAATATCCTTCTCCAAGGAATGGTCCTTCCTGGCCCATGTCCAAAGTGTACCAGACAGAGCTTCAAAATCCTTGCCTCCAAGGAGAAACTTGGTTTCACCTTCTCCAAAACAGAACTATTTGTTCTCCTGATGGTCCATAGTATATTCAATACTCTTCTCTAGCACAACAACTCGACATTAATTCTTCTTCTGTCATCCTTATTCATTGTCCAGCTCTCTGATGTATAGAATATAACTATAAAGACTATGGCATGGATTAGGTACACCTTTATCTCTAGACTGACATTGCTGTTTCTTAGTACTCTGGAAAGGTCCCTGACAACAGCTTTACCTAATGCAATTCATCTTTTGATTTCCTGATTGCTGATGCTAAGAGTGTTGCTTCTGGAGCTAAGCAAGCTGTGTTTGTTAACAACCCCATTCTCTTCTCCACTTATCATGATGCTGCAGTTTGCCCCGTGCTGAGAATCTTTGTCTTTTTGATGTTGAGCTTCAATCCATATTGAAGACTACAGTCCTTAACCTTCTGTAGCAAGCTCTTCAGGTCCTCTTTAGTTTCAGCAAGCAAAGTTGTGATGCCACATTCTTCCTCATAAAGCCCAGCCTCCTGAATGATCTGCATCTAGATTGAAAAGATATGGAGACAGAACATATGTGTCCCTGATGCACTTCTTTCCTTGATTTTGAACCATGTAGTGTTTTCCTGCTTTGTTCTAAGGATTGCTTCCTGGTCCAAGTATAAGTTTCGCATAAGCACAATCAAATGTTCTGGGATTCCCATTCTCATCGAAGTCAACCAAGCTGCTCCTTGGAGGCAAGGATTTTGAAACTCAGTATCACTTACTTAGTGCATGCAGTCAGGAAGCACCAGTCTTTGGAGAAGGATATCATGATTGGAAGAGTCGAGGGACAGTCGGGGGGGGGGGTGTGGAAGAGCCCAGATGAAATGAATTGACACAGTAACTGAGGAAATGAGAGTAAGTGTATCAGAGTCAGTGAAATTAGTTCAGGATGGAACAGGGATCAGAACTATTGTGCACTATGAGTCATTGTTGACTCAACAGCACATAGCAACAACAAGAAGTGAGACTGAATCTTGCCATCCTACCAACAACCAAGAGGAAGCTTAGGGGAGGGAGACTCTGGATGGTGTAAACTGTTAAGCTGTCTGTGGATTGAACCTACTCAGAGGTGTCTTGGAAGGTAAGCTTAGGGATCTGTTTCAGAACGATCACAGCCTTGAAACTCTGGTGGAAGGCACTTCTCTTACGACATACATGAAATTGCCATGAGTTGCAATCAAGTTAGTGGCAGTTTTTGTTTTTTTGGTTTAAATTTGAGAAGTGAGGTTAAGGAAGGACCAAAGGTAAGACTTTACTTTTTAATTTATATTCTTCTGTACTGTTTACATGTTGAATGAACATATATTCTTTACTTGTATAATTCTTTAAAACATGCAAAATAACCTTCTATGGGGGACTCATTCTTAAATTCTCTGGGTCCCAGTACCAGATGTTTCAGAGTTAATTCTGACTCATAGTGACCCCATGTATGTCTGAGTGGAACTGGGCTCCATAGGATTCTCAGTTGCTGATGTAAGCAGTACTTCAGGCCGACTACCTGGGGTATCTCCGACTGGACTTCAGACTCCAGCCTCTGAGTCAACAGTGAAAGTGTTTGCACTACTTTATACATTAGGTATATACACAGATGACACAACCTTGCTTTCTGAAAGCAAAGAAGACTTGAAGCATTTACTGGTGAAGATCAAGGACTATAGACTTCGTTATTGATTACACCACAACATAAAGGAAACAGAAGTTTTCACAACTATACCAATAAGCAGCAGTATGATAAGCAGAGAAAAAAAATTGAAGCTCTCAAGGATTTCAGCCTATTGGATCCACACTTGGCTCCTACACAGCAATAAAGAAATCAAATGACATGTTGTATTGGTCAAATCTACTTCAAAAGAATATTATAATGTGTGAAAAAGTAAAGATACTGCTTTGAGAGTAAAGTATGCATGGCTCAAAGCATGGTATTTTTCAATTGCCTCACACACATGTGGAAGATGAGAGATGAATAAGGACAGTCACGGAAGAATTGCTGTCTGAAGTGTACTGGTGAAAACCATTAAATATCTCATGAATTGGCAGAAGGATGAGTCAATCTGCCTTGGAAGATGTACAGCTGGAATGTTCCTGAGAAGCAAGCAAGACGTCCTTTCACGTACTTTGTACATGTTTGCAGGAGTGACCCATTTTTTTGAGGAATAGCATTATTCTAGGTAAAATAGACTTTTGGAAAAAGAAGAAGAAACTTGTTGCCATCAAGTTGGAACTGACTCAAACTGATTCTCCTGCACATTTCTGAGGTCATGAATAGAATGGAAAGTGATCACCCATCTTTTCCCCAAGGAGCCAGGTGGATTTGAACTGCCAGAGAAGAGTGGCATTTTGAGTCAATAGTGCAACATCCAGAGAGCTCTGGTGGCTTAGTGGCAAGAAGCTGCACTGCAATCCCAAAGGTATACAGTTCAAGGCCACCAGATGCTCTGCAGGAGCAGGATGGACAATCTCCTCACATCTGATTAAACTGCTTCCAAAAATGGAAGATCATCTATGGGTTGGTTCCAACTCAATGGTAAAAAGCAACAACAACAACAACAACAACAAAACAACAACAACAACAACAACAACAGTGCAATACCCTAAGAACTAGGCCAGCAGAGCTTGCTGGCAAAATAGAAATAGAGGATCTGTGAGAAAGGGGAAGAACTTCAATAAGTTGAGTTTAAAACGGCTGCAAGGATGGTCTCCAACATGGGAATAAGTGTGAAGATGGCACAGGTCTAGGCTGTGTTTCATTCTCTTGCCCATAGGATCAACAATGAGCTGGAACTGACTTGATAGATAGGAAATAAAAGCAACAATACATATATAAAGAGCCCTAGTAACACAGTGGTTAAAGAAAGAACACACCTGCTAATTGAAAGACTGGCATTTTGAAGTCACCAGCTACTGCACAGGAAAAGGAGAAAAGTGCTAATGATCCACTGTGGAAAGATTTCCAGCCTAGGAGACCCTATGGGACAGATTTACTCTGTCCTACAAGTTGCTATGACTTGGAATGAACTCAGTGGCATACCTTAAAAGCAACTTATACCACATAGAGCTTATAGTACAGTAAAAAGCTTAAGCATGATTTCTCCTTGTTGACAGGTTAGTCTTAATCATGAGGCTGTTGGTAAAAGAGAAATGTGAGTGATTTAATGAAACATAGAATGAAAATATACATGAAATACATCATGACCAAAAGCTTGTGCCCTTTTCAAGGACCAAATTGTACATACAGTGCACCTTCTCAGAGTATGGTTCACTTGCATTCAAGACCCCAGGAGAACTCAAGTCAAAATTCAAACTCCTAGGTTCACTTCTAGATAAATAAAACAGGATTCTCTGAAATTAGACCTAAAAGGTTGTATCTTTCATGAACATTGATGGTGATGGCTATGGTATATCAACATTTGGAGAGTTATTGGGATATCTAAAGGAGTACTAATTTGGGAGTCCTGAGTCCTGGCTGCCACCTACCCTATGTGTGACCTTGAATGAATTATTTATTCTCTCTGAACCTCAATTTCCTCATCAGGAAGTTGGGTAAAACTTTCTAGTTCTTACTCTCACATACTTACTCATTGCTGTCAAACTTACAGTGGATTTTCAAGGCTGTAAACTACAAAGCTTGCTCATCTTTCTCCTTAGGAGCGACTGGGGGGTTTGAACCGCCAGAGTGATGGCTAGTGGATTGTCTGCACAACTCCCTAGGGACTGTCTCACCAAAGCTGCTTTTCCAGTTGTAGAAATCCGTAATTTGTATGATTATAGAAGAGTGACATTGCTGTGTGAAGAGGAAACTTTCATATCTTCTCACTATGTTCTTACTATGTTCTCTCTATATTTATGCCTGGTAATAAAAATAAGAAAGAACTCTTTCATGAAGTCTTGTTCATTGAAATGAAGAACTAGTGACCCACTCGATAGGAAGTGTGCTGCTAGTCCAATCTGGGGCTGTTCAAAGATAGCAGCTCTATGGGGGCAAGACCGACAATCTGTTCCTGTGTGATTTACAGCCTTTGAAAACCCATTGGAGTGTCAGTTGCATTAGCTCTGGCTCACCAGCAATGAGTTTCAGTGTTGTTCATAAAAAAAATTAATGTAAGTTTAAAACTTTCTGAGCTTATAACATTTTAGGTGTTTATCTCTCATGGAAATTCCTGCTGTTACTGGTTACAAGTGATTAGACATGGTGGGAACTTTGTCTTGCCTGTGGACGGTCATGGAGAGTTCTCCTGTCCTTCATTTACTTGTAACTATTATCATATGAAGTGTTGGCAAAAAGGCTGGAGCAGGAGATGGTGTTGATGGGGTTGGGAAAGAATGCCATAAATTTATAAAGAAAGTCTGTACCATCAGGTCATGGAAAACAACGTTGTCTTTATTGTGGCTTCTGTACTTTGCTCCCACTTTCTTTCTACATTTAGCAACTGGATAATTAGTACACCTGCAGGCTTGCTTGACTCCTGCATTGACACTTTGGACTAGATCCTCTGTGGACCAGGAGCACAGTGGTCAAGAATTAACCTGGGGAGATGGCTTTGGAGCTTTGATAGGAACAAACAGTTGGAGAATATCAGTAGAGGGAACTTTCTTCCTACTGGCCTTTGCTCTGTTTATAACCTAGAGAAAAACAAGGAAGAAGTAGGAAATGCTATGCTTTACTTCACTATACAGAATTCCATGAGGTTTACTTATATTTATTTAAAATTACAACTGTTGGAGACCAAACATGTGGTTTCAATGTTATACATAATACTTTCTTGAATTCTCAACTGTACATCACAACCACAATAAAAATAAACACACCAATACGCTCATAAATATCCCAAAATTTCCTCATGGTCTGCAGGACACTGAAGTCCCAGTTGTATTTTGCAAGATTTTGTGTCTCTCCATTGCTATGTTTTTGTCTCTTTTTTTCTAGTTTCTAAAACTGTTATCCTCATTTTATTCAGCCCCCTCTCCTTTGTAAAGCCCCCCTCTTCTGTCCCTTCTTCTCCTTTTAAAATTGCTGTGTCTGCTTTAACTGAGCTCCAACAGCAGTTTTCCACAGCCGGCAGTGATATGCATGCACATTGAGATGACTGTCTTCAATAGCAAAACTATTAATTTTATATTAGGAATAAGTTCAAGAAAGCAAGATTCAATTGTGAGTAGGTTCAGTTCATTTCATTTGGAAAAATCACTTCAATAAGACTATACAAAGGGGAGTGGGAATCTAACTGGTAAGTAGTGGAAAAATGTCTATTAAACAGGGAGGCAATTCTGAGTGATAATAATGTTAACAGATTCTTTCCTTCCTCTAAGTGGTAGATAGTAGATTCAAAACACAAGGGTCCTTGGAGAATGACAATGAAGCAGAGTAAAAGACCCTAATTTGCAGAGTGTTAAGGAATTACCCTGTCAGTGCAAAGATACATGGTTCAAGTCCATCAGTTGCTAGTGAGGGCGGGGGGAGGCAGGGAGATGGGCAATCTCCTGCAGTTTCATTTATTGCCTCTGACTATCTGCTGGAGGGGTCAGCTATGGTTTGGTTCTGTCTCAACAGTACATGACAACAATGACAACAACCAGGGGCTCTGGTGGTGTAGTCCATAGTTGTGTTTCTTACTCAAAGGCAGGTCCTTTCTGGTGGTTCAAATATACCAGTGGCTCCTTGGGAGAAAGATGAACAACCTTCTTCTATGCAATTTACAGCCTCCTGAGAACCCAAAGGTTGTCACTTTATGACAATAGGTTGAGGACTCAGTCTTGCAGGTGAGGGGGAAAGGAGAACAATGGTGAAAAGAGACTTTCATGAGAGGAAATGACCCAACGACAATAACAACATCAGGATTTGAACTAAAATGATTTTTCCTTTGTTGTGATGCTTTTGAATATACTTAAACTCTCAAAAAAATCATAGTAATTGTTAGAGCTGGACCAAATGTTACTGAGGGAAATTAAGAGCTGGTTCTTAATTGTGATTGGGTTGAGCTCCAGATGGGAATGTAGCTGTTTCCTCTTTTGAGGCTAATATAATGTCATCAATAATCAATAATATCTTCAGTCTCTGAGTTCTGTGAATTGCCTCACAAAAAAAAGTGGCTTATGAAAGGGCATGAAATGAGTAATGACCGTAGGGTCGACTAACAGAATGAGCAAGTTTTCTCTATGCTTTCTGGTAAAAGTAGGAACAGAGAATGTAAATAAAAGATGGCATAGGTGACGGCATTCATGCAAGACAGAGAGTGAAAAAAAGCCTTTTATTTGGATTTTAGAGAAATTTTTGGTGCTGTTAGGTGACACTGAATTGAGTATGATGCATAGTGACACTCTGAACAACAGATCTGAACCCTGTCCTAACCTGTGCCATATTCATCTGACTCTCTTGAACTTGTTGTTGCAGTCACTGTGTCAGTCTGTCTGGTTGAGGTTCTCTCTTTCCCCAGTCCTCCACCTGTTCAAGCATCGTGTCCCTCTCCAAGGAATATAGTCTCTCTTGATAACAGAGATCCTCACCACTGGACTGATAGGCAACATTATGACAGAAAAATGTTTGAGACTGTCAGCTCAAAGACATCAGTTCTTCTGCCTCCTTATTCATTGTCCAGCTTTCAGATACATAGCAAGTGACTGACACTATTGCTCCTCAGTAATTTGGAGAGGCCCCTCTTTGTCTGAATACCTTCCCAAAGCAATACACTTTCTGATCTCCTGACTGTTATAACAAGGATGAAGATTGTGGATCCAAGTAAGATGTTTTGACAATTTCAATCTTTTCTCTGTCTATCATGATATTGCCTATTGATTCAGTGGAGAGAGTTTTTTTTTTATTTTGACATGTAATACAAAGTGAAAGTCTTTGAGGTTCAGAAGCAAGCACTTCACATCCTCCTCATTTTTAACCAGTAAGGTTGTGTCATTTTCATAAAGCAGGTTGTTGACGATTTTTTCCCACATCTGATGTCAATTCTTTTTCATAGAGTAAAGCTCCTTGAATGATATGCTCAGAATACAGATTGAATACATGAGGAAAAGGATACAGCCATGACACACATCTTTCTTAATTTTAAACCATGTAATATTCTCTTGCTTTGTTCACACACAGCCTCTTGGTCTAGGTATAGGTTTTGTATGAGCACAATTAAGTGCTCTGGGATTCCCATTCTTCTCAATGTTAGCCATAATTTGTTGTGATCTACACAGTCAAATGCCTTTGTGTAGTCAATAATAGTACATTTAGGCATTTTTTCCTGCTATTCTTTGCTTTCAACCAGGATCCATTTGACATCAGCAATAATATCCCTGCTGCCAATACCTCTTCTACATCCAGCTTGAACTTCTGGCAATTCTATGTACTGGTCTAGCAGGCTTTGGGGGATCTTCACCAATATTTCCTTTGCATGTGATATTAATAATATTGTTTGATAAATTCCATGTTCTGTTAGATCACCTTTTTTGGGGATGGTAACAAATATGAATCTCTTTCAGTCAATCAGGTGGCTGTGCTCCAATTTTCTGGTATAGACTAGTGACCATGTTCACAGCTGCATCTGTTAGTTGAAACATGTCAACTGGTAGCCCATCAGTCGCTGGTGCCCTATTTTAGAGAAAGAGGCAGAGCTAAAATATTGAACAGCCCTCAGGATCATTATATAATATTGCATATCTGAAGTGTCATACTTTTAAGATTATTTTATGAAGAAGCTGGATTCTATAAAGACAATTGTAGCATCAAAGTTGGAGGAAGATTCATCAACAGCCTATGTTATGTAAATGACACAACTTGTTTTCTGAAAGTGAGGCAGACTTGAAATCCATTCTGTAGAAAAACAAGAACTACAGCCTTCAATGTGGATTGCATCTTAACATCAAGAAGACAAAATCAACAAAAGAAACAGTAGCAAAGTTCCATAGGGTAACAAACAAATGCTGGCAAGGTTGGGAGGAGATTTTAACCGTTATTTGTTGCTGATGGGAATGTAAAATGGTGCAACTGTGAAAGGTGGTAGGCCTTATCTCAAAAAGTTGGAAATAGAAGTATCTTCAGTACTGGGAATATACTCTAAAGAAACCAAAGGTGTGGTTCATGTATGTACACCCATGTTTATTGGTGTGTTATTCACAATAGCAAAGATATGGAAACAACCTAAGTGTTCAACAAATGAATGGAAAGAAAAACTATGGTACATTCACACAATGCAATATTATGCATCACTGAAAAACAATGAACTCATAAAGCATTACATAACATGGGGGAGGCTGGAGAATATTATGCTGAGTGAAATATCTCAGTCATAAAAGGTCAAATACTGCATAATACTGCTATTATAATATAGGACTGACATGGGGGTTTGGGCTAGAATAGGAGAAGAGTGGCTAGATAATGAACACTGCATTGGAACAGATGAGGGAAAGAATGGTTGGAAAGGAATATGTTATTAGGCATTATATGTATGACAGTAATCTCGAACAAGAGGTGCAAAGTGGTCTGTGGGAGGGGCTAGGAAAGAAAATATGCAACAAAGAAATGTTTTAGAATTTTTTTTAATTTTTATTTTATTATTTTGTGTGTATGTACCATCAAATCAGATCTGACTGGTACAGGAGGAGATTGTCCCTCCTTTTCCAGAAGAGCATCTGGTGGATTTGAACTGCGTACCTCTGGGATTGCACTGCAGCTTCTTGCCACTAGTCTACCAGAGCTCCCTCAAAGAAAGAATTTTTTAAAAAATAATTAAAAAGACAAAAAAAATCTCACCACTGGACTGAGAAGCAACATCCTGTAGATGGAGAAAAGTTTGAAATTCTCAGTGATTTCATCGTACTTGGATCCACAATCAGTACCATTGGTACAAACAGTCAGGAGATCAGGAAACGTATTGCACTGGGCAAGTCTACAGTCAGAGACTCTCCCAAGTACTGAGGAACAATGATACTAATTTTAAGACTAACATTCACCTGATTCAGGCCATGGTCTTTGCAATCACTTGCTATGCATCTGAGGGCTGAAAAGGAGTAAGAATGGCAGAAAAGATGCCTTTGTGTTGTGGTATTGGAGAAGAATAACTGTAAATGGACTGATCACTGAAACACCAGGGCTTCCACTCATACTCTCATCCAGTTTGAGAATCCTTTAAGGCACGTGTACTCTCTCTTCACCACTTGGTTAAGGGTCTCCCTCTCTTTTGTTGACCTTCCACCCTTCCCACTATCATGTCCTTCTCCAAGGAATAGCTCTTTCTAGCAACATGCCTAAAGTATGTGAGGCAAAGTCTCATCACTCATGCCTACTCTGTCTGTACCCTCTACAAGACATGTTTGTTTGTTCTCTTGGCTATCCATGGGATGTTCAGTGCTCTTCTCCAACACTACACTTAAAGGTGTCAGTTTACTGTCATCCTTATTCATGGTCCAGCTCTCAGATGCATATCAGGTTATCAAAAAGACTATGGCCTAAATCAGATGGACTTCAGTCTTCTAACTGACTTCACTACTCCTCAATAATCTGGAAAGTTTCCCTAACTGTAGATTTTCCCAGTGCAATGTGTCTCCTTATTTCCTGACTGCTTGTACTAAGGGGGTTAATTGTAGATCCAAGCAAGATGAAGCAGTTGTAGCAGTTTCAATCTCCTCTCCATCCATCTTAAGCTGTCCTCACAATCATTGCTTTATTTGAGCCCATTAGTGGTGTCACTGCCTCTCCATTGTGTAAATGCTTTCTTTTTTCAATGATGTTCTTCTTTACCAAGAATTATATTCTTCCCTAGAAACTGGTCAGTCCTCATAACATGTCCAAAATGTGTGAGATGAAGTCTCTACCCTCCCTTCTAAAGAGCATCCTGGCTGTGTTTCTCCCGAGACAGATTTGTTATTCTTCTGAAAGTTCATAGTATATTTAATAGTTTTTTAATAGCACTATAATTCAAAACCATCAAATCTCTTTGGCCTTCTTCATTCATTGTCTGGCTTTCTAATGAATATTTTCTTGGCATTCTCTGCTTTCAGCCACGCGCTATCTGACATAAACAATGATGTCTTGGTTGTCTTATTCTAAATCTGGTTTTATTCTGGCAGTTCTCAGTTTATGTACTACTGTAGCCTTTTTTTTTTGAATTGTCTTGCAGAAAATTTTACTTGTATGTGATAATAATGCTACTCTTCAGTAATTTCTTCTTTTGGTTGGTTCCTCATTTCCTGGAATGGACAGAGATTCAGATGTCTTCTAGGTAATTTCTTGACATAGATTAGTATATACTTTTACTATTGCTTCCACTCATTGAAGCATCTAGAATAATGTTCTTGTAATTCTCAGATTTTGGGTGTTGTTTCTTTACCCCCAATGCCTTCAGTGTGACTTGGATTTCTTTTTTCTGTAACATAAACTCTTTTTTTTAAAAAAAAATTGTTATTTATACCATCATTCAGTTTTATACAATTATTCATATACTTTGTTTCATTCATGTACAGTTTTATACAATAATTTCTGTACATTGTCTTTTTTTGTTTATTTTAATTTTTTATTCTGATTTATTTACAAAGTTTGAATACATTATTTTTCACAAAAGATCCTACTCATTTCCTTCACTCCACCCACTCATCAAATTGTGCAACCCTATGATTTACACCCTACCCCTCACCTGTCTTCACCCCTCTATTTCCACCCTCCCCCCTGCCTTGGATCCTCATACTCATTCTACAATAATGGCTTTTTAATTATTTCTTATTATTAATTTTAATGAACATTTACAGAGATGCTGCATTTCCATTCATTCATTGTTGCATTTTTCTCCCTGCCCACCCCTTCTCTTGTCTTTGAAAAGTAAAAGAAAAAGTCTTTCATTTTTACAATTCCTCGCCCTCCCCCCCCCAATTCCACTCCACTATGCAGCTTTCATTCTGCACTCCTGTCATGATTATAATACCTAATCAGTAATAGTTTATACAGTATTTGTACTTGTGGGACTGAGTTAGTTCACTCAGCATAATGCTCTCTAGGCCCTCCCAAATTAGGTAGTAATTTATAAATCATTGTTCCTGTGTGTTTTGTAGTATTCATTTGTATGAATGTACAACAACTTCTCAATCTATTCATCTATGGTTGGACATCTGGGCTGCTTTCATGTTCTTGCAATGGTGAATAATGCTGCTATGAACATTGGTGTACAGTTTCTGTTTGAGCCTCTGTTCTTTTTTGGGGGTGTTATATTCCAAGCAATGGAATAGCTGGGTCATATGGAATTTCTATGTTCAGCTTTTTGTGGAAGCGCCAAACGGCCTTCCAGAGTGGGTGCACCATTGTACAATCCCACCAACAATGTAATAGAGTTACTATCTCACCACATTTTCTCCAACATTACTTGCTGTCCTGTTAAACTTTGCCACGGCTACTGGAATGAGATGGTATATCATTGTGGTTTTGATTTCTATTGTTCTTTTTGCTATTGATTTAGAGCGTTTCTTCATATGTCTGTAACATAGATTCTTGATCATATGCTATCCCTAAAATGATAGAACTTCAATAAATTCTTTTTTGGTGCAGTGATTGTCTGTATTCCATTCATCTTATTCTGATGCTTCATACATCACTCAATATTTTGCCATATAACCTGAATTGCACTGGGGAAAGCTGTTGTCATAGACCTATCCAAAGAGCTAAAGAGTAACAGTCTGGAGACTAAGGTGCATCTGATTCAGGCCATGGTCTTCATAATTACTTGCTATGCTTAGCAGAGGAAGAATTGACACCTTTGAGTTGTGATGCTGGAGAAGAGTCTTGAACATACCATTGACTGCCAAGAGGACAAACTGATTTATCCTGGAGAGGGTGAAACCAAGCTACTCCATGGAGGCATGGATTCTGAAGCTCCATCTCATATACTTAGGACATGTGGCCAGGGGGATCAGTTCCTGGAGAAGGATATAATGCTTGGGAGGTGGAGGGAAAGGTCAGGAGAGGAAGACCCCTGACAAGATGGATAGACTCAGTAACTGGAGTAATGGAGCTAGGTGTGTTGGAGACAATGAGATTGGCTCAGGATAGTGCAGAATTCAGAGCTATGGTATTTAGTGTTACTATGAGTTGCAGGTGATTTGATAGCACCTAACAACAATAACAACCTTTTCATACTGTAGTTTAGCACTTAAGTTTTCCTTCACCTTCTTTCATCTTCAGAAACGCTGAGCATATGAATTTTGTTTTCTATCTCTGGGCCTTTGCACATTTTAGTATAATATTTTACTTTTTCTTCTCAAGCTTCACTTATAATTTTTCTGTTTAGTCCTTTTATTGAACATCCCATGGACTGCCAAAAGAATAAACTCTGGTGCAGCCAGAGTGCTCTTTGGAGGCAGGGATAATGATGTTTTTGTCCCATGTACTTCAAGCATGTTGTTAGGAGAGGCTATTCCTTGGAGAGAGACATGATGCTCAGAAAGGTGGAGGCTCTATCAAGTGGATTGACATGGTGACTACTGCAATGGAATCTAATGTGTCAGGAGGTGTGAAGATGGCACAGGACAGGACAGGGTTCAGATCTGTTGTTCACAAGGTTGCTATACTCAACTTGAGGGCACCCAACAATAACAGCAAATCAGGTGCATCCTTGCCATTTTTCATTTTAAATAAGTCTTTGGAAGTGGATTTGACCAGTGCAATATTTCTTTTAATTTTTTGACTACTGCAACCATGTATGTTGATTGTGGGTTTAATTAAATGAAATTCTCGATTTCAATCTTTTCTGCATCTATTATGACCTTGCTTGTTCCAGGTAAAGATTTTCATTTTCTGGATATTGAAATGTAATCTGTACTGAAGGCTGTCATTTTTTATCTTCTTTACTAAGTGTTTCAGATATTCATTGTTTGCAAGTGAAGGGGCTAGTCCTTTGCAAATGCTAAGGTCTTGTGTGAGTGTGAGAGAAACTTCCTGAAAATGCACGTCTTTGAGAAATGTTTGCAGTGTTGTGGGTGAAAAGTCAGAGACAAGCATTAGATATTTTGAGATGGCATCTGTACTTATGCAAAATGCAGGAAACAGTATTTTCTGTAAGTCATACACACTCTGTGCTTTATGCTCTTAAGCAGAACTTCACCTGCCTCTATTCCTCCTGAGTGATTTTATACTAAACCTAGTCTGTCTCAATATGACATATTTCAGATGAGTGGTGGAACAAATGATGTAAGTCGATCATTTTAAAAATCATTAAAACACCAATAAAAAGCAAACACCAAATGATTATAACAACGAACATATGAGTATAGGCTAAAAAATAATAAACTAGAAGGTTATATACTATGGACTGTTATAAATGGCTAAGTTTTATCCAAATACACAAGACTACTATTTGGAAAAAAAATAAGAGTAATGCTGAAAACATTGGGCCGTTAGAACTTAATTGAGAGATCTTATAAAAGAGAATTTTGGTGGGAAAGCACAATCTGACATTTTAATCAGTCATGGTGTTGTTTTCCACTATTATCCTAGAATTCTGCCACTGATACAATGACGGCTTTGCAATCCCAGCTTTCTCTTAGTCACTGCTTTATTCTCCAACATTCTCTTCAGATTAAGAAATACAAAACTATATGAGTAACAGTGATTCATGACTAAGACATTTGCTATCCATAATCTTCTTAAGGCTCTGATTTTCCCCCCTCCCTCTTCTCAATTGCATTTTATAGTTTAGAATAACTAGATAAGGAAACTTCTGGGGAGATTTAAACTAAGTTTAGTTTCAAATTGTCATCATGTTAAAATTATCAGATTCATATTGTTCACTTTCTAGCTGTAAAGGTGAGGGTATTATTCCTTAAGTGAGGATAATAGTCCTCAAACATATTTATCTGTATTCATTAAGGGACAGGAGCTCTGTTATTATTAAATGGCACAGTTTTGGGGAGTTGAAGGTGAACCTGAGTATTTATTGTCACCGCTATTGTAATCCCCACATCAATGATTACGTTAGAAGTCAAGGGTCCTACATGGAGATATAAATTGGTGCCACAGGCTTGGCGCCAGGCACAGACAAGCCTCAGCCCTTAGTCATGACGGATGTTGCACTGTCAAAGTGATTTCTGCATTCTGCGACCTGCTACTGGCTCCCTTAACCCTCAAAGAACGGCCAGTATTGACTAGACTTGCTGCTAACATAACGTTTTGCTTCTCCATTCTCTTTACTTTCTTATGCCTTTTCTGTGCATTTTTAAATTTATCAGTAGTTAAAGATTATTTTAAGAAAATTGACTCTTAAGAATCAGTCTGAGTTACTGTGATTAACATATGTTGTTGTTGTTGTTATGTGCCGTCGAGTCGCTTGCGACTCATAGTGACCCTATGTACAACAGCCCTAAACTCTGCTCTGTCCTGTGCCAATTGCACTGTCTCTGACACTCCCATCCCGATTATCCCAGTCACTGAATCAATCCACCTCATAGAGGGCCTTCTCCTCCATATACAGAACAAATTCCTCTATGGCAGGAAACTTGAAGGGACAAGAGCCTAGGACAAGCAAAAATTATAAAGGAAGTTGTATATAGAAGAGATATTGAGAAAGAAAATATTAAGTGATTGAATTTGTCAATGATTTAGTTTTACCTGGACCCACAATCAACACTCAAGGTAACAACAGTAAAGAAATTAGAAGAAATACTGGAAAATCTGCTATTAAGGACCCTTCCAAAGTGTGAAAGAGCAAAGGTGTCAGTTTAAAAACTAATGTGCACCTGATGCAAACCAGGGCATTTTCAAATGCTTTCTATGCATCTGAAAGTCAATCCATGAATAAGGATGACAGAAGAAGAATTGATGCCTTTGAATTATTGTGTTGGCAATATAGTGAATATTCCACGGGCTGCTGAAAGAGCAAACCAATCTGTCTTGAAGGAAGTTCAGCTAAGGTTCTCCTTCGAAGCAAGGGTGATGAAATTGAATCACACATATTTTGAGCACGTCATCATAGGGGGCTAGTCTTTGGAGAAACAGAGGATAGAGTAAAGGTAGAGAGTCAGAAAAAGAGAGGAAGAACCTAAAAAAGATGGATTGACTTAATGACTATAATTATGGACTCAGGCAGATTAGAAAGGATGAGAGTGATATTGATTGGGCAAGATTCTGATCAATGGTTTACAGTGTTACTATGAGTCATAATGGACTTGATGACACATGAAAATGACAAAGGATGTCATGACAAAGAAGGATAGCATGGCTGTTGATCAGGAAAGAAAACAGCATATATAAAAGAAATAAAAGGGAATCAAATTAGCAAGAAGAAGGGGGAAAGAACTGGCTAGGAAGAGCTAACAGGAAAAGAAAAGTTTGAGTAAGAAATTGGAAGATATTTCTTAATGTGGTGGAGTAGATTAAGTTTTCAAAATGGTTTTCTGACTCATTGTCTTTCTCCACTGGTGTGTGTGGAGAGACTATGCTAATTATGTGAATGGGCTGAATAGCACCTTTTGAATGGGAATCTGCAAACAGGTTGTATAGACTACTAATGAAGGCTTTGGTCAGTCTTGCCATCCTGCCATGCTTGATGTGAGTAGGTTTAGAGGCACAAGATAGCTATCTCATCACTAGCAAGAAACACTTGGAGAGGCCATAAATTTGGCCACAGATTTCTATGCCAGTCAGTCCAGAATATAGACAAGAACGACGGCGACAGCAAACCAGAGCCTGGTTTGAGGCAAAACTCAGCCTGGCTGAGAATTGTAGTCTCATGGAGCCAGACCAAGGCTCAGAGCTGAGGACCTTCACCCAATCTTCCTGGAGGACTGGGTGGCTGGGACATACTATAACTGTCAGGATTGATAGCCTAGTGGTAAGGAACTGCCCTGTCAAGTCAAAGGCACATGGTATGAATCTACCAGCTCTTCTGGAGGAGAAAGACGGTCAGACAGCTCCCCAGCAACTTACTCTGAAAACCCACTGTACAGTCAGCTCTGAGTTGATTTCAACTTGACAGCATGTAACACACACACACACACACACACACACACACACACACACACACACACACACCCCTTTTGTAACACTGGCTTGAAATCATGAGACTAAAGTCCAAGGACCAAAAAGTATGTGTGAGAAGCTGTCTTGCCAGAATAATTGTATTGTTCTCCAACCTATTAATTCCTTAATAAATCCCATATTTGAACATAGTGCTTACGAGTACTGTGTGACTATTTCAATGGATTAATAGCTCAAAAAGCAGAGCAGCAAGAACCCTAGGAGGCTCAGTTGGTGTTAGAATGGCTAGAAGGAGATACCAGGAGAGTGGGGGCATGTCTGACACTGTGGGAGTTAGCTGTTTAGTGTGGATGCTGTGGATGGGGACTGCCCTCTTTTGTGGAGTTAATGCTGTAAAGGCAATGCACTACAGTAAGAAGGCCACTGGATCAAGCCCAAAGGATCAGAAGTGATGAGTTAGATGGAGCATCCAGATCATCAAAAGCAAGACGCTTTGCCGGATATAGATGTGTGTACACACACAGGACAGGACAGGATTCAGATCTGTTGTTGATAGGGTTGCTTGGGATCATAATCTACTTAATGGGACCTAACAACAACAAATACATCCTGCTGGGAAAGACGGAGAGTCAGCGAAAGGGAGGAAGACCCTCAACCAGATGGAAGGACACAGTGATTGTTACAATGGCTTGAAAGTGTCAGAAATTGTGAGGACGGTAAAGGATAGGACAGGGTTCAGACCTTTTGTTTACAGGGTTGCTAATGGCTTGTACTCAACTCAACAGTACCTAACATCAATGACAACAACAATAATTTATCTCTTTATATATGGTAGGCCACACTCCCAAAGTAACTCCCTAGCAACTGATTTGCTGTTCACAGCACATCTTATCATTGAAGTGATTACATGTTCTAAGAACTGGTTCTCAAGCCTGTAAGAAAATTCTAGGGAACTGCTCACTCCCTTTTAAGTTCAATAGAACAAATATTTCTTGCCTAAGACAATATCTCTTTCCAGGGGTGAGTAACAACTATAAAGATTCTATGAAAGTTCTATTGACTTCCTAAGGTTTTGGGAGTTCTTTGAATATGTTTGGAAAAAAATAGACGTTTTCCTCAGAAAAAAGACTTAGAAACATTTCTCTACAATGCTACAATTTAATTTAGCATTTCCAGAGCCTACCTAACTGTAAATTTGGTGACCTATAAAGTACAGAATTGCCAACTCAAAAGTAAGCAATTTGAATCCAGTAGCTGTTTGGAAGAAAAAGACAGTATCAGGGTCGGAGAAAGACTTATCAATGGCTTTATTATGCGAATAACAACCTTGCTTGCTGAAAGTAAGGAGGGTTTGTAGCCCTTGCTGCAGAAGGCCAAACACTGGATCCTTCAATTTGGCTTACATCACAACATCATGAAAACAAAAGTCCTTGCTATTGGACTAATGGGAAACATGATGGATGGAGAAAGAATTGAGACTATCAACAACTTCATCTTACTTGGATCCACAATCAATACACAGGAGCCAGAAGATTACAAGATGTTTTGCACTGGGAAAGTCTGCAATTAAGGACCTCTACAAATTATTAAGGAGTAATGGTGTCATTTTGAAGACAAAGAAGAGCCTGATTCTTTAGCCTTTTCAAGTCACTCACTAGGCATCTGAGAGCTGGACAATGACTTGGAAAGACTGAAGAAGTGAAGCCTTTAAACTGTGGTATTAGAGAATAGTGCTGAAAATCCCACGAACTACCAAAAGAACAGATTAGTTTTGGAGAAGGTGCAGCCAGAGCACACCTTGAAGGCAAAGATGCTGGCACCCTTGTCCTTAAAATCACATCATTATATCTCAATAATTTGCAGACATCCTTAACTACAGACTTTCCCAGAGCAGTAGATCTCCTGATCTCCTGACTCCTGGAACCAAATATACTGATTGTGTATCCAACCAGATGAAGTCATTGACAGTCTCAATTGTTGCACTATCCATCATGATGTTGCCTATAGGTACATGTGTGAGAATTTTTGTTTTCTTCGTGTTGAGATGCAATTCATATTGCAGTCCATTTTGAATTCCTCCTCATTTTCAGTAAGCAAGGTTGTGTTATCTTCATAATACAGGTTATTGATAAGTCTTCCCGCTAATCCTGATGTCACATTTTTCTGCATAGAGTCCAGCTTCTTGGATAATTTGTTCACCATACAAATTATATAGGGATGGAGAAATAAGGGCCCGTTGCTAGGAAAAATTATTCCCTGGACAGCGACATCATGCTTGGGAAGATTGAGGGGTAGTGAAAGAGAGAAAGATCCTCAACAAGATGGTTTGACACGGTGACTGAGGCAATGATCTTGAGTATGTCAGAAATTGTGAGGATGGCACAGGATAGGATAGTGTTCAGGTTGGTTGTTCTCATAGGATTGCTATATGTTGTACTCAACTCTACGACACTTAACAACAAGAAGCTGCTCTGTGGTGTAAAATGGACAGTCTCCTATGCAATTTATACCCTCTGAAAACCTACTGCAGTATCAGTTCAGACTCTATGTCAGTGAATAATTATTCACCTACATCAGTGTAGGTGAATAAGTAAGATCCCTGAAGAAGGTCAAGAGTAGTTCTGGCAGAAGCATCTAGATTGGTGGTCTCTGGAAATAACAGTGAGGAGAATTTTGAGGGCCTGAGGTCAGTCTTTCTCAGGAAAAGTTCACTCTCTAGCAGCCTTATCATTTCAGCTGTTGGGAACTGAGGAAGTTGTTGCCAGATGCTAAAAGCATTTTCTTATTCCAAGCCAGAGGGAAATAAATATACAACTTTGTGAAATTAGACTGAAGTAGGAGTTTCAGGTCAGTGCTTCTCTGCTCTCATGGTTTATTTAAATGTCTTTGGGACAGCATTTGTAGGCAAGTGAATGGGAATGGCTGTTAACTGAGCTATCTCCAGAAGAGAGTTGAGGGCAGAGAGTACAAATCAATCAATCAAATGCTTGTGCAGACCAGCACAACTTCTGTTAACAATTTAATGAAATCTAAATGAGTGACCTCAAGTGTAAGGGTGACCAAGGGAGTATTTAGGAGGACCTGACCACAGCTCATCGCAAAGTACACATACACACAAATCATCAGATATTATTGCTGACTCTGATAAGATGGTTAAAAAGGCAATCAAGAGGACTTAGTGACATTGTATTTTATTGTTCCCTCTACCATAACCAAACTTAAATAACCCCAAAGTATGAAGAGTTTAGCCCAAAATATAAAGAATAATATTTTCTTTTTATATTTCACTTTTAAAAAGATGTATTGAATGTCTGTCAAGAATGCAATGCAATATCTGCCTAGCTGATTGTGCTTTCTTTGCTTATTTTTATTTGTTTTAGGTTTACGTCTAATAGTTTAGGGGTTGCACAATGTCTATCTTGGCAGATGTTGTCAAATTTTTGCCACAATATGTATAATCCTCTACCCCATAATATCATAAGTAAAGAAAATAAGAAGTTTTGAAAACACATTTTTTAGCTTATTATTCAATTTAAAAATGAGATCAAGGGTGATTCTGGGCAAGTGTTTAATATTTGTCTGTTTAAGAATGTACCTATCAGTGATGTTATAGTCTTCATAGACTTATTTAAGCACCTATGAGCTCCAGGCTCTAGAATCTAGTCACTTACACATGTCCATGAGCAGGAGTTATTTTAACGGCAGCAATTATCTCAAACCTTTAGAAATCTAAACTTTACCAAATTGGTTTTAGATATTGTTGGATTCCTGTTTGCCACAACAAATTGTTCTACTAAGAAACACCACCGTCTTATTCATGCTTGCATATCAGCTGCAGATGGGAGGAATTTTAAGGAGACCCTAAAGTCCATTTCAATATTTGGATATTAAGTTAAAGAAAAAGTCTCTGTAATTTAGGAAATAAATAAAACTTGAGTAGTTAATTTAAAAATGGATATACACAATAAATCCAGCTTAAGAAAAATACAGATGGTAACTTTAGTGGATTAAGGCCTGTGGGAAAACAGGAAGGAGAAATATTCTCATCCCTTCTGTTTTAAGTGTCCTCAAGTAATATCCCTTCCTTTTAATTACAATGCATTTGGTCCATTACTTCAACAGGAAAAATAGTGTGTGGTATGTTTTAAAAATAATTATTTGAAGAAAAAACATATCTAAAGTTCATCTGCATTACTGAAACTTGGGTAAGGAAAAAACAACAAAGTAGATTCTCATCTTTAATAACTAAAGTATTAAAATAGTTTTCAGAATGTAAGCCTTTACTTGCTATGCATCAGAGAGCTGGGCAAAGACTAAAGATGACAGAAGACTGATGCCTTTGAGTTGTGGTGTTGGAGAAGTGTCTTGAACATACTATGGACTGCAAAGAAAAATTCACTGGCATCAGTAATATCCATCAATGGTGATTCTGTTTCTTTGAATAATTTAAAGGAACAATTGTCTGTCTTGGAGACGGGGAAACTGGGATTCTCCTTGAAGGCTAGGATTTTGTAGTTCTGTCTCACATCTTTGGGCATATGACCAGAAAGAACCGATTCTTGGAGAAGGACATTATGCTTGAAAGCCGGAGGGACAGCAGAAGAGAGGAAGACCCCAGATGAGGTGGATTAATACAGTTAACTGGGGCTATATGGGTAGGTGTGTCAGAGTCAGTGAGACTAGCTCAGGACAGAGCAGACTTCAGTGCTATTGTACATAGGGTCACTATGAGTTGCAGTCTAGTCGATGACACATAACAACAACAACAAGCTCTGACACATGTAAGAACTTTGCCTGATAGTATACCATTTCTGAGTTGGGTCAGGGATCAGATCTTTGTTATCCTGACAGGGATTTTTTCATTGTGGTGTGGAATCGCATTGCCCACCCAAAGTTGATTGTTATTATTAGGTGTTCTTGAGTCGAGTGTGACTCATAGCAGCTCTATGAACAATATATCTGGAGCAACTCATAGCTGAACTATTTTGAGATGTCCTTGATTGCCGACTTTCCCAATGTAAGAAGTCTTCTGGTCTCTTGACGGCAGGTTCCAAGTGTGTTGATTGTGGATGCAAGATGAAGTTGTCGACAGTTTCAATATTTTCTCCATCTATCATGATGTTGTCTATAGGTTCAGTGGTGAGAACTTTTGTCTTCTTGATGATGAGATGCAATTCATATCGAAGCCTGTAGTCTTTGATCTTCTGCAGCAAATCTTTAAGTCCTTACTTTCAGCAAGTGAGATTGTTAGATACATAAAGCAGGTTGT
>NW_006399828.1:4049960-4055584 GCF_000299155.1 Elephantulus edwardii
ACACACACACACACACACACACACACACACACACACATATAGTCAAAGCTGTCATTCTGCTTCAGGCTGATTTAAAATGTTTGGTATGCTCTGATTTTGCCTTATGGCCATGACTGAACAGGTTGGGAGTAGTCTGAAGCTCTGCTTTTTTCATCTTTCTCTTCCCTTAAACCATGAATTTGTATATACTTTTTCTCAGAAAGGCATAAGAAAAATGGGTTTTGAAAGAGCTTCTAGAGTTGTTAATGCATACATAATAATAGTAATAGTATTATCATTATTGTAGCTACAAATCTCCCTAAATACACATAATAGTAGAATATATATTTTCCCCTCTTCCTTTGACCTGCCCCAATCCATGCCTTTCAATCTATATGCACAACAGATCATGCAGGAGACTGGACTTCATGAAGAGAAATGTGGCATCAGGATTGTAGGAATATATTAATCAACAACCTGCTTTATGCAGATGACACAACCTTGCTTGCTGACACTAAAGAGGACATGAGGTGTTTGCTGCAGAATGCCAAAGACTGTAGTCCTCAATATGGATTAAAGCTCAAAATCAAGAAAATAAAGATTCTCACCATTGGACCAATTTGTACCTTCATGATGGATGGAAGTGATTGAGATTGTTGATAACTTCAGCTTGATTGGCTATACAATCAACACTCTTGGCACCAGCAGTCAGGAAATCAAAAGATGAATTGCATTGGGAAAGTCTGCTGTCAGCGACCTCTCTAGAGTACTAAAGAACAATGGTGTCAGTCTGGAGACTAAGGTGCACCAGACCCAGGCCATGGTCTTTGCAGTTACTCGCTATGCATCAGAGAGCTGGACAATGACTAAGGATGATGGAAAAAAGATAGATGTCTTTGAGTTGTGGTGCTGGAGAAGAGTGTTGAACATGCGTGGACACCGGGAAAACAAAGTCTGTCCTGGAAAGAGTGAAACCAGGCTCTTCTCTGAAGGCATGAATTATGAGGTTCCATCTCACATACCTTCGGCACATAGCCAAGAGAGACCAGTTCTTGGAGAAGGACTTCATGCTTGGAAGGGTCGAGGGACAGCACTGGAGAGGAAGACTCAGGAGAGATGGATTGACTAAATGACTACAGCAATACAAATAGGTCTGTTGGAGATGATGAGATTAGCTTAGGATAGGAGATGGTTCAGAGCTAATGTACATAGATTCACTCGATAGCATATAATAACAACAACAAAATGAACAGTCTAAAAGTGAGTATTAAAGTTTAGTGTCGTGTTGTTTTTTATTGCCATCAAGTTGAGTACAACTCATATGAAAAAGAGTCCTGAAGCCTTTCTATAACTATCTTCATTTTTTCAAAGTTCATAGAGTTTCCAGAGCAGAGCTTTAAATTACACTCAGTAAGCATCTATTGAGGGAGCTTTGGTAGCCTCATGGTAAGCAGCTATGCAGTCACATTCCATGTGATTGGAATCCACCCAGGAAGAAAGAAAGGCAGTCTTCTTCCATGTGATTTACAACCTCTGAAAACCTGCTGGAGGGTCAGCTGTGGGTCAGTTCTGAGTTGATGGGACATAACAACAAAAACACACATTTATTGAGTACTAATTCCAGGCCAACTTCTATTCTTTTAACGTTTAGATTTTTTTCAGAGCTACAAAAAGCCATATCGAGTAGCTAACTTAACTTTTCCATAATTAAAGGAATATTGATGGACCTCTGTTGGCCTAGTGGTAATAAACTGTGCTGCAACCCCAAAGGCATGCATGCATATCCACCAGCTGCTCCTCAAAAGGGTGATTTTTTTACAAGAAATAGTTACATTGAGTAGCTACCTTATTTTCCATAATTGTTGCTTATTGCCTTTGAGTCAAGCATGACTCACAGCGACCCTATGCACAAAAGGCCTGAAACCTTTCTATTACTATTGACATTTATCAAAGTCAATATTATTCAATTCTATTTGCATTCTGCCGACTTGTTCCTATTCCACCATGATATCTTGCAAAGTTTATATCTGGTTTATTCTTAGGTTTGTCCAAGACAGTAAAGCTTTGCCTTTCATTCTTGGAGCATGTAGCTAGGTGAGAGTATTCCTTGGAAAAAAGCATCATGCTTGGAAAGATGGAGGGTCAGCGAAGGAGAGGAAAGTTCCCAAAGAGATGGACTGACACAGTGACTTCAGCAAAGGGCTTTTAGTGTGTCAGAAGTGAGGAGGATGGCACAGGATAGGGCAAGATTTAGTTTGGCTGTTCATAAGGTCACTATAAGTCATATTCGACTTGCCAGCACCTAACAATAGCAACAACAATGACCTAAAACTAGGAGCTCTCATAGCCTAGTGTTAAGAAACTGTGTTGTAATCACAAAGGCAGGAGGCAAATTCACCAGCTGCTCTGTGGAAGAAGGATGAGCCACATTCTGTGTGGTTTACTGCCTCAGAAAGCCCACTGGAGGGTTAGCTTTGATTTGGTTCTGACTCAACGGCACACAACAATAACTAAAACTTGAATTAGTTCTCGTCTATCTAGAGTTTTCAGTCTGGCAGGAGAAAGAGGTAGAAATTAATATGATAATAATAATAATGATGATGCCTATAAACAGACCATTCAGGAGGCTGATTTTTATGAGGAAGAATGTGACATCAGGATTGGAGGAAGACTCATCAATAATCTGCATTATGCAGATAACACAATCTTGCTTGCTGAAACTGAGGAGGGCCTGAAGAGTTTGCTGTATAAGGTCAATATGGATTGAAGTGCAACATCAAGAAGACAAAGAGTCTCAACACTGGGCCAATTGGAAGTACCATGATAGATGCAGAGGAGATTGAGATTATTAGTGATTTTAGCTTGCTAATTTCCACAATAAGCATTCTTGACATCAGCAGTCAGTAAATCAAAAGACGAGTTGCATTGGAAAAAACCTGCTGTCTGGGACCTCTCCAGAGTGCTAAAAAGCAACAGTATCAGTCTAGAGACTAGGGTGTGCCAGATCTAGGGCATGGTCTTTACAATTATTTGCTGTGCATCAGAGAGCTGGACAGTGACTAAGGATGACAGAAGAAGAATCAATGCCTTTGAGTCGTGGTGCCTGAAAAGAATCTTGACCATTCCATGAACTACCAAGAGAACAAATAGATTTATCATAGAGAGAATTACACCAAGTTCCTCTTTGGAGGCAAGTATTTTGAAGCTCCATCTAACATAGTTTGGGCATATTGCCAGAAGAGGTCATTCAATGAAGAAGGACAACATGCTTGGAAGGGTAGAAAGATAGCAAAAGAAAAGAAGATCCTGAAGGAGATGGATTGACATAGTTAACTGGTGTAATGAAGGGTAGATGTGTCGGAGGCAGTGAGATTGGCTCAGGATAAGACAAGATTCAGAACTATTATGTTTATAGTTGCTATGAATCTCAAGCAACTTGAAGGCACATAACAGCAACAACACAAAGTGCTGTAGAATTGCAGACTAGGAAACAACTCTATTTGCATGTATGCACAATGAGGAAAGTTGGAAAAACTTAATGGAAAAGAAAAGAGGCATTCTTTTTTAAACTAATGTTCAGAAAACAATTATAATTTGAATAAGAGTGTCGGTTAAACTTTCTTATTAAGCAATGCATTTAAAAATGCTTATTTAAGACTGAAGAAGTTCTGTCCCAGATTTTTCTTTTATAAAAAAGACAGAAACAGCTGTATGCTTTCAATGACTTGTTTTAATTTTAAACAACAATTTAAATATATTTTAAGGAGTTATTTTTCGTTTGCTTTTGAACTAAGTACTAAATATATTCTTTTTTACTTAGATGTTTTCTAATCTCCTTATGTGTCTAAAATGGCTCCTTAAAATTTTTTATTTGTTAAGAAAAGAGTTAATGTTGTCTATAAAACAAAATTGCTACTGTCATCTACTATAAGATTTTACATATTACAAGAGTTTTTAAGTTATATTCATTAGCATAGTCATCAAAATGACATTCTGGAAGAAATCTGTTTTAAGTCTTAAAATTGAGACAATTACTAGTAAGATTATCTTGAAACATCTATCCCATGATTCCAATAAAATGTTGTAGATTTTGTTATTTAGACAGTTTTTGGGAAAGATATGTTTTAAGATTTATGTACAGACTATATAGCTTATTTCCATTTAAAATAACATTTTCATGATCATAAATTTCTTTTGTATCAAGCATGCTTTCCAGTTTTTGTTCTTTTTAATAAGTTAGTTGCCAGTTTTTTAGGTAGATATTTTTGATGTTTAATGACAAGTGAAATTTTGGTCTAAAAATGCACTCTATTTGGATACCTACAGAACCTTGCATTCTGTTTAGGGAAATGAGAGCTGAGAGAAGTTAAAGAGAAGAAAGGATGTTTGAAGGGGGTCTAGGGAAGTTCTGTGGGAATAAAGGGAAGAGGAGTGTTTTAGTTCAAGGCATGAGATGAGACTAAGAATGAACTAGGGCCTGTTGTGTAGGACCTAGTGTACCACTTAAGTTGAAGATGGAGATGACCAAAGGGAATATACTACAAAAATAGCCCATTGTTACAGTGAAGAAAAAAAAAATTCTGTTCCAGAAAAAAGTAATAATGGAAATATCTACCAGGTGAAATGAGATCCTTAATAATCAGTGAGAATGGACAAGACAGGTAGGGTGTGAGAATTATTTATAAACAGTTAGGTGAATTGAATGATGACTTGGATGAGTTAGATGATGATACACATCTCGTGAAGTGAGAGTGAAGACTAGACAGACATAGGAGAGTTACATTTGACTAATTTTTCTGTTTGAGAATTAGAATTTATAATGCAACCGTTATCCAAACTGCAAAAGAAAGAGGAAAGAATTTTCAAGGAAATAAAGATGTTTAGACTGGGGAGAAAGTTGTTTGTTTCTTTTTTGAAGGAATATGAATACAGGTGCCAAGCTTGGTTGTCTGCCCTATTTATTATTTACCATATATGTTAAACATGGATTGTAATTTCTTCCCTCTGAGCCTCCTTTTCTTCTTTTAAAATAAAGAAATTTTTACTTGCTTTGTAGAGGTATCGAGAGGATTAAATGACAGCACGTATATAAAGTGACCAGTGCATTCCTTGAACATCTACAGAACTCATTAAGTAGCAATTTCCCTTCCATTTCTCCTTTCATTGAGTTTGAGGTTCAGTAAATCTCTAAGATAGATAGATAGCCAGTTAGGGATAGAATTGGTGACAAAAAGTTGAAAAAAAATGCTTAGTTTAAGGAGAAAATATGCTGAAAGGTTGCAGAGACTTAAAAAATCTTAAGGCAACTAAAAAGTTCTAAACGTACTTTGATCATTATTTGAGATTATTTTAGGATTTAAAAACATTCAACAAGTATTTAAATTCACTACATCTATTGTTGTTGTTAGATGGGTCAAGTATGTCTCATAGCAACCTTATGAAAAAAAATAGATCTCTCTACCTCATTCACGGCATTTCTTTCCATCGTTCCCCCTGCTTTTCTAAGCATGATTTCCCTTTCCAAGGAATAACCCATCCTAACAAGATACTCCTACAAGATACATCCTAACAAGATAACAAAATAAGGCCCTAGGAATAGATGGTATACCAATTGAAGTATTTCAGATAACAGATGTTACCCTGGA
>NW_006399828.1:4055684-4059953 GCF_000299155.1 Elephantulus edwardii
TTTTTGAGAAAGCGCCATACCGCCTTCCACAGTGGTTGCACCATTTTACACTTCCATCAACAGTGAATAAGGATTCCAGTTTCCCTACAACCTTGCCAGCATTTGTTGCTTGCTGTTCTGTTAAATTTTGCTATTCTGACTGAGGTATCTCTTAGTTGTTTTGATTTGCATTTCTCTTAGAGGTAGGGATTTTGAACATTTCTTAATGTGCTTGTTAGCCATCTGAATGTCTTTTTTGGTGAAGTGTCTGTTCATATACTGTGTCCGTTTTTCTATTGGATTATTTACCTTTATCTTGTTGTGGTGTCCAATACTCTGTTGAGTCAACAGCTTCTTAGTCTGAGTATAATCTTCCATGAGCACAGTGAATTGATCTGGCACTCTCATTCTTAATGTTAGTAATATTTTATTATGATCCCCATGGTCAAATGCTTTTGCATAGTCAATAAAACAAAAATAGACATTCTTCTGGTATTCTCTGCTCTCAGCCAGAATCCATGGAACATCAGATATCCCTGATTCCATGACCGCTTCTATACCCATCTTGACCTTCTGGCAGTTCTCTTTCAATATATTTTCCTAGCAGTTTTTGTATGATCTTCTGCAATATTTTGCTTACATGTGATATTAAATTAGAATGTTTGACAACTTCCTTATTCTGTTGAGTCATCTTTTTTTCTGGGAATGGGAACAAATATGGATTCCTTCCAGTAAATTAACTACGTAGCAGTCTTCTAATTTTGCTGGCACAGACTGGTAAGGAAGTTCAGGTTTACTTTTACTAGTTGAAACAAGTTCACTGGTGTCCCATGCATTCTCTGGCCTTCTTTTTTGCCAATGCCTTCAGTACAGCTTGGACTTCTTCCATGACCATTAGCTCTTGATCATGTGATACTTCATAATTTTTATCACATGTTTGAATTAGCCTTTGACAAATGAAGAAAAATGATGTCTAAGTAGCTTGGTAATATTTGAAAGTCTGCATAGAACTAATGATATCAAACAGCATCCCATTGTTTAGTTTCCCTGAGAAACAAGAGTGCTGCTTGGAGGCAAAGATCATAAAGCTTTGCCTCACATACTTTGGGCATGTTGTTAGGAGAGGCTATTCCTTGGAAAGGGACATCATGCTTGGCAAGGTGGAGTATTGGCAGTAAAGGAGAATAAGACCCTCATACGGGTGGACTGAAACAGTGATGGTCACAGTGAGTGCAAGGGTGCTAGGCAGTGTGAGGATCACCTAGGATAGGATAAGGTTCAGATCTGTTGTTCATAGGGTCTCCAAGGGTAATACTCAATGGCACCTAACAACAACAGTGTTTTTTATACTGAATTATATGAAAAATTGTATCTGGAAGAAAAAAAATTATGGTATATTACACATAAGAAAGAAAATGCTTCCAAAGCTATAAAATATCCGCAGATTATTAAATAGGAATTTTAAACTGAATCTTCTCCACAAAAATATTGAGACAGTTCATACTTAAAGACATCAGATAAATCCATCTATGACAACTCATTGAACTAATTAGAGCAAGTAATATCATTTTTGTTTCCTCCAAATAGTTTTCTTATTTTTTAAATTTGTATTGATTTATATGCAAAATTACTATACATTATGTTTAATTCTTATACATTATATTTCACACATTGCTTCATTCACATTGTGTTTCATACAATCTTTCCTATAAATTGTGTTTCATGAAATTAATTACCATTGATTTATACCTACTATTACCCCTTCTTTTACATCTCCAATGGATCTGGTCTTGATTCCTTCACCCTCTCCCTCTGCCCATAGAACTCTGAGACTCCATGATTCTGCTTCTTTCCACCCTCAGCCTTCCTTTGAACTGAACTTTTGAACTTTTAACCATATCTTACTAGTTATCCTTCTATTTTTACAGTAATAGTCTTATGCAGTATTTGACCTTATGGAATTGAGGTAGTTCATTCAGCATAATGCTCTCCAGCTGTTCCACTGCTACAAATATATCTCAAGGAAGATATAATGAAGACACAAATGGAGATTTTCTGTATTCTGACAAGGCTTGAATTTATTTTTCTGTTCTTTCAGCTTTAGAAGTACTGAGTATGTTCTTCTCTTTTGATTCTTAATTCCAACACTTTGCACATTCCATTATTATACTTTGCCTGTCTTCTTGAACTGCCCTTTGAAATCTTCTGTTCAGATTTTTTATTTTAGCATTCCTTCCCTTTGTTTTGGCTTCTTGATGCTATAGTACAATTTTCAGTGTCTCTTCTCTGGTATAGGGAGCAAAGTTGGCCTAGTGATAAGGAATTATGCTGACAATCCCAAGGCACTGAGTTTGAAGCCACTATCTGTTCTGCATGAGAAATATAAGTAATCTCCTTCCACATGATTTCCTGCCCCTAAAAACCTACTGGAGGGTCAGCTATCAGTCACTTTCGACTCAACATCACAAGACAACAGTAACCCAAAGATGTGTGGTTCAAATCTACCAGCTATTCCTCAAGAGAGAGATGGGCGATCTCTTCCCATGCAATTTACTGCCTTGGAAAACCTAATGGAGTTGACTCTGACTCAATGGTACTCAACAACAACAGTAAAATTTTCCGAAGTAGATTGCTGGGATTTTCTCTCTACTCCACTTTGGCCTAGAAGTTGTACTGATGCCGCTATAAGGTCGTATACAAGCCTTTACTGACATACGGGTCTTGCCTGTGATTGAGGAGTATTGATCAGGAATCAAAGCCAGGTCTCCAATATAGAAAACCAATATTCTGCTATTGAATCATCATTGCTGTCTTGTGTATTTGGATCACTTGTACTCTGTAAACTTTCTAAATGATGTACATATTCAGGTTTGAGGAAATCAGAGGTTGATACTGTGAGTTTAAGGAGATATTTAAATAATCCCTTGTTCCTAATTCTTAAGGGTAAAAGAATGTATATGGCATGGGCTGACGGATTTGTTATCCTCTTCAGCGCTATAAGTTTCTCCTGAGGTATGATCTTGGGACTTACTTACCAAGCTCTATGAGCACGTAAATAATTTTTTTGAGATAAGTTTATGTCTTTGCATTTTTCCTTCATTGATTGCTTCAATAATTCATATTCCTTGGTTGTTGCCTCTATAGAACTTAAGACAGATCAAAACTTAAAATTTGTCTGAATTTAGTTTTGAATTTGAACATTAAAAAAAAATACAGGTTGATAGCCTGTTAAAAACAATCTTCTTAGAAAATAGGTAGAGTGTGTTGTACACCAAACAAATATCTTAATTGATAGAGCTGGAAACCATGGTGCCCTGCTCAAAGATATTGATGAACTCTGTCACTTCAAATCAAATATGTGTCACTTTCTATTGTCCTGACAATATTCCTAAGTGACAATATTCCTAAATACAACATTAGCCTCTAGTTGTTAAAGGACACCAAGTAGATGACACCTCATAGGCATCCTATGAACAATGACTCTGAATCTTGCTCTATCTTTAGTCAACCTCACCATCACAGTCACTGTTCCAATCCAACTCTTCTATTGTGCTGACCCTCTACCCTTCCAAGCATAATATCCCTCTTAAAGGACTGATATCTCTTGGCAACATGCCCACATTATGACACAGGACTTCAAAGTCCTTGTCTCCAAGCTATAAATTGGTTTCACTATCTTCAGGACAGATTTGTTTGTTCTTTTAGCAGTCTATGTTCAATCTTCCTCTTCACAACTCAAAGGCATTGATTCATCTTCTGTTATCCTTAATCATGCAGCTCTCAGATGCATAGCAAGTAATTGAGAAGATCATGGCTTGACTCAAGCACACCTTAGTCTATAGACTCACACGGTTACTCTTTGGTACTCTGGAGAGATCCTTGACAGCAGATTTTCTTAAAGTAACTAGTCTTCGGATTTTGTGACTGTTGATGCCAAGAGTATTGATTGTGGATACAAGCAGGATGAAATTATTAACACTTCAATATTTTCTCTATGACAAAGCAAGATACTATAATGAAATGTGCAGAGAACTGGAGTCAGAAAATCAAAAGGATCAAACTCCCTCAGTGTTTCTTAAGCTGAAGGAGCTGAAAAACAAATTCAAGCCACAGGTGGCAATACTTAAGGATACTTTGGGTAGAATTTTAAATGATCCGGGAAGTATCAAGAGAAGATAGAAGGAAGTAGACAGTCACTGTATCAGAAGGAATTGGCTGACACAGAAGAATTTAATGAAATAACATATGAGCAAGAGCCTATGGTGATGAAGGAGGAAGTTCAAATTCCTC
>NW_006399828.1:4068528-4069992 GCF_000299155.1 Elephantulus edwardii
CAACAACAACAAGATACTCAAAGTATATGAGATGAAGGTTCATCCTCCTTGCCTCCAAGAAATATCTGTTTGTTCTTTTTGCAGTCCATGGAATATTCGGTATTCTTATTCTACACCATAGTTCAAAATAATAATTCTTCTTCTGTTATCCTTATTCATTGTATAACTTTCAGCTCTATAGTTAGTTATTGAAAAGACCATGAACTGACTCAGCTACACCTTAGTTTTCAAATTGACATAATTGCTCTTCTAAAGGACCTTGAAACATACCTCTAGAGAAAAGTAATTTGAGCATTATACTACTCTTATATTTTCTGTAGTTTCCAGTTGCTACAGGCGATCTTTAGTGGCTGATATTTCATAAGCAAATCTCTAGGCCCTTCTTTTAAGGCACTTATGGATACTCTAATCCCCAACTTTTTGGTTAGCAGCCAAATATGAATTAGCTGTGTATTGCTGTTTTTGTATACTACTGAGTCAGAACCAACCCACAGCTGACTCTGCAGTGGGTTTTGAAGCAGCTGCTGGGCTCAGAAGGGCTGCCTTCCAGATTGCAGTGCAGCTTCTTGCCATTAGAGCTCCTCAACTGTGAATGAAAGCCTAAAGATTTGCCTTGTGGAAGACTGAGGTCTGTAGCAGGCTCCTAATTCCGTTTTGATTCTTGACATAGATTCGAATGTCATTTGAATTCTTTCTGGCCAGTGAACCAGCCATGTGACTTTGCCCTTAAGTATGGTTCAGTTCAGAGTGGATGCCAATAATGAACTACTGACAAAGAAAAATTAATGCAAGAAATTAGTTTTAAAGGAGACAAAACCAAAAGTAGAGTGGATTGCAACTAGGAGATGAATTTCACAGGGGCAATTCAGTCCTTGGGTCTTGTAGAGAGAACCAAAGAACTTGTCTGGGTAAGTTGGTGATTATTCTCATAATTCACATAAATGAATTCCAATTAGCATGTATTCAGGTAGCAGGAAATCCATGTAAGTTTTGAATTTAAAGTTGCATGCATATCTCAACCATAGTCTTTTGCCTGCTTCAGTAGCCTCCCCTGGAACAGAACTTCATATCTTGGGAATGAAAACAATAGCTATGGTTCAACAGGGTATCTTTTGTTTTTTTAAACCAGTTTACTACAAAGTTTGTATATATTGTGTTTTACACTATTCTCCATTCACATTGTATTTAATACAATCATTTACATGCATTATGTTTTATAAAATTAATCACCATTGCATCTTGCTCATCATTACCCTGTCTTTTCAGGTCCCTGCCAGATCCTTCCCATTTCCTTCACCCCCTCCCTCAACCCACCAAATTGTACAGGCCTGTGCTTTCATGCCTATTTACCTCTCTGCTCCCATCCTTTCTCTCCCCCCTATGGGTCCTTATACATGTTTTATTAGTTATCCTGATAATTTCACAATAATGGTATTATGCCACATTTGTCCTTATAAGACTGAA
>NW_006399828.1:4071317-4084378 GCF_000299155.1 Elephantulus edwardii
TTGGGTCACCCTTATTTGGAATGGGAACAAATATAGATCTCTTCTAGATCTCTTCTTAGGTAGGTACTGTTTTTCGAAATCATTGTTTCTGAGAGCAATCAGCAGGGTATTTTTTGGCTCAATGCTGATGGTCTCCTTCATTCTACAATGATATGTCTTTTTTTGTTCTGTATTTGTCCTAATGAAGGGATTACTATAGAATATTGCTTGATTCTAAGACTTCTCTTCTAGAATTATTGCTTACATTCCTTCAGGGATTCCTTTCTATAATTAGTATGACTTAGTCTTAATGTACAGAGCTGCTATGTTATTGTTGTTAGGTGCTGTCGAGTTGAGTACAACTCTGATCAACCCTATGAACAGACCTGAACCCTGCCCTATCCTATGCCATTCTCATAATTTCTGACACACTTGAGCCCATTGCTGCAGTTACCATGTCAGTCCATCTCATTAAGGGACTTCCTATCTTCTACTGACCCTCCATCTTTCTAAGTATGAAATCCTTCCCAAGGAATAGTCTGACCTAGCATCGTGAACATTCTGGTAGCAATTTTTCTAAGATGTATTTCTAAGATATATCCCAGAAAACATGTATTGGTTGACTTATTTTCCTATTAAGGCAAAAAGCTATACTTATCCAGCTGAAAAGAACTGAGAAAATGAGAGCAGTTAACAGTAGCCAAAATAGAGAATGAATTCTAGAAAGCAAATGCTTCCTGAGTAAAAAACACATGTGAAGTAGAGTTGTGACATATGAAATGAGAAGTGGATAGAAATTTGCTGATTGGATAAGTAGATTCATACTTCATGTTACATTTTAAAATGGGTATGTTTTAGACCATTTAGTTCTTCATGCCATTCACTTAACATTTTCCTGTTGTAAACATTAAAAACATTATTTTGTTTCCAGAATCTCTGAATAGTCCATGACTGTCTCAAAGCCAAATTGAATCTTCTGAATAGATTAGCTTTCAAAAAGCCTTTATTTTTCCCTTTTTGCCCAACCACAAGGAGGTATATACCCTATCCTCCCAGAAATTAGTAGGAAAATATTGCGAAGATGGCCATTTTGAATGTGTCCAAAGGGTTTTGATATTTGAGATTGGCAGATATAGAGGCATTACCACCTTAATACAGAAAAATGTCCATCAGTCTATTTCCCAACATTTGTGTTTATAAACCATGAATTTAACCAGAACGTCCTTGAATTTAGGAGTTTTGGTAGCATGGTGGTTAAAGCATTTGTTTGACATTTGAATCCACCAATAATCAGTCCTATGGGAGAAAAATGTGGTGGTCAGATTCTACTCTATCCTATAGGGTCTCTATAAGCCCTAATTGACTTGATGGAAGTGAATTGGGTTTGGTATCTTGAATTGACTTTTTTAATGTACTGTAATATCTCTCTATCTCTATCATCTCTATCTCTATCTCTATCTCTATCTCTATCATCTTTATCTATCTCTATCTCTCTCTATCTCTAACTCTCCACCTCTATCATCTATATCTGTATCTATATCTATATCTATCTATATCTATATCTATATCTATATATCTATATCTATATCTAATCTATCTCTATCTCTATCTCTCTATCTACATATAAAAAGAAAAGGACACATTTTCATAAGTAGTTCTATCAAGATTATCTGTTTAGTGGTGTTGTTATGAGTCATCAATTTGACAGCAATTCATGGTGACTGTATGCATAATAGCTCAAAATTCTGCCCTTGATTGTGCTCATGCAAAAATCTATGCTTGGACCAGGAAGCAGTACTCAGAATAAAGCAAAGAAACACTGCATAGCTCAACATCAGGAAAGGATTGCACTAGGGATGTGTTCTTTCTCTACCCTTTCCAAGCTACATGCAGACCAGATTATCAGGGAGGCTGAACTTTATGAAGAGGAATGTGGCATCAAGATTGGAGGGAGATTCATCAACAACCTAGCTATGCAGATGACACAATTTGGTGAAACTGAAAAGAACCTGAAGCATTTGCTGCAGAAGGTCAAAGACTATAGTCTTCAATATAGAATGTCACTCAACATCAACAAGCCAAAGATTCTCACCGCTGGTCCACTTGGCAGCACCATGATAGATGGAGAAAAGATTGAGGTTGTTAACAATTACAGCTTGCTTGACTCCACAATCAACACTTTAGGCACCAGCAGTTAGGAAATCAAAAGATGAAATGCATTAGGAAAATCTGCTGTCATGGACTTACTGACCCAGAGTGTTAAAGAACAGCATCAGTCTAGAGACTAAAGTGTTCCAGATCCAGGGCATGGTCTTTGCCACTGATTGTGATATATTAGAAAGCTGGACCAGACTAAGGATGACAGAAGAAGAACTGGTGGGTTTGAGTTGTGGGGCTAGGGGTGAGTACTGAATATACCATGCATTGCCAAGAGAACAAATAGGTCCGTCTTGAAGAGGGTAAAACCAAGTTGCTCATTGGATGCTAAGATTTTGAAGCTCCATCTCACATACGTTGGACTTATTGTCAGAAGGGACCAATCCTTTGAGAGTGGCATCATGATTGGAAGGGTCCAGCGACAGTGCAGGAAAAAGAAGACCTTACATGAAATGGAGTGACACAATAACTGGGGCAATGAGAGTAGGTGTGTTGGACATGGTGAAATTGGCCCAGGATAAGACAGAGTTCAGAGCTATCCTTTTGGTACCATGTACTTAAAACATCTTTCTCAACTCCAAGGCCTTTCTACCTTGCTACTATTCCACAGTGTGATGAAAATGACTATGTTCTCTCAGAGCTTCATGAATGCCACTTAGTTTCTATATTTCCTTTCTCTCTCTCTCTCTCTCTCTCTCTCTCTCTCCCCCCTTCTCGCAATTTCTCCTCCCCTCAGAAATGAACAAAACTGAAATCTGAAATTCTGGGAAATCTCAGTTGATTTAAATATTTAACTATGAAGCAAGATAGGTTGGGGTTTTGTTCTATTGTAGCCCTGGATATAAGTTTGTTCCAGAAAAGAAAAAAAAACAACCCAAAAAAAAACCAACCCAAAAGACAACACACCACCACTTTGATTTTCTTTTATAACCTAATCAAAACTTTTAAGAGTTAAGAGGGGTTGCACTATCTCAATACAGTCCAATATCAGGTGATACAGCCTTTCTTACAGTTATTACTTTTCTCATCCATTCTTGATAAAGTTCTCATACAGTTATTTAAATTCCCTATACATAACAGTCTCTTAAGACTTCCAAGGATTTGATTATTAGGGTTTAATTCGCAAATATTTCTGATTTACTCACATTAGTACATAATTGCAGTAAATAACAAGAGTTAACTATGTCCAGTTCTTGAATTAAATGAAATAGTAAGTTGAATATATATTAAGTATTATAAACCAAGAAGAAAACAAATAAACAACCTAAAAACTCCCAGTTTTGTGTTTTCATGTGCAGTAGACAATAGGAAATTTTTTTTTGCTGTTTCACTGAGACTTATTAATGAGTTGCTGTTGTTGTTGTTATGTGCCGTCAAGTCTCCTGCAACTCATAGTGACCCTATGTACAAGAGCTCTAAACTCTGCCCTATCTTGTGCCAATCTCACTATCTCTCACACACCTACCTCCATTACCCTAGTGACAGAATCAATCCATCTCATTGAGGATCTTCCTCTCTTGCACTGTCCCTCCACCCTCCCAAGCATGATGTGCATCTCCAAGAACTGGTCCTTCCTTGCAACATGTCCAAAATATGTCAGACGAAGCTTCAGAATCCTTGCCTCCAAGGAGCAGCCTGGCTTCACCCTCTCCAGGACAAACCTGTCATTCCTCAAGTCCTCTGGTCTTCAAATCACTGGTGTTTAGGGATTCAAATCTACTCTTAAAATAATTTTAAAAGTCAGGTAGGATATTTTGGTTCTCATAACTTTGTTGTAGTTTTCTTCAGGCTCCATTGGAACTTGACCATGAGTAATTGATGAGTTGTTCCACAGTTGACAGTTGGCCTGGTTTTGACTGCTGTTACTGAGCTTATCCAAAAATTCCTTCTTTGGGGGAAGTCATTCTGATTCCTGAGCAGTCCATCTGATAATGTCTGTGTGTAAAGTTGTTGTTTATGGTTTTTGAAAAAGGATTTTACAATGAATATATCATTGAACATAAAAAAAAATTAGACCATTCTATTTCTAGCCTCATTTCTGTTATCAAGGCCATACTTTCAGACTGTTTCAGAAACTAGTAGATGAAAAAAAAGAATATATTTCATTTCTTCAAGAGTAAACAGACTTGAATGAAGGTAAGAAAAAAGAGAAAGTGTATACTTCAAATAATTTGGTGACCATAAACCATGAATAGATAGGGTGAAGTTGAGTGTAATTTCTTTTCAGAGCAATACTTTTTTTTCATGACATGAACAGTCTAAGTAGCAGTTTAAAGGAATGCTGGGAAATAATAGAATTTGCTTTGGGGAAATTTCTTTGGGTTATCTTGGTAAATTTAATGTATAATATAAAATTTGAATCTGCTACAATTAAATTGTAAACTATAGGTTTGTCAATTATTAGAATGTTGACTACAGATGGTGAATTATAATGTTAATAGAGAAAAATGAAATTGGAACCTTGAGAACTGCCAACAAATAAACTGTTGGTAAAATAAAGTAGAATAGTATTCTATTGCTATGCATGGACAAGTTTCTAGGTATAGATGTGGATTTCATATAATCATCATCAAGTGTTCTGTAATTTTCATTCTTCTCGACACTACCTATAGTATGTTATGATCCACACAGTACAATGCTTTTGCTTATTCAATAAACCACAAATGTACATTAAAAAAAGAAAAAAAAACTTCTCCAAAAGTTTCCAACTTTTGCATTCCAGTAACTGATTATCATTAACACGCCTTGATCACATATTTGTTAATTTTTGATGGCAAAATTTGATAAAAATCGTCCTTTTTTGAGGATACTTGTATTAACAAGTCTTCCTTGTATGAATATGGATAATATCCTATCACTTACAACATTGTACTTCAGAATAGAAGTTGAAATTGTCTTTTTAAACCATGAATACAACACCATTCTTCATTTGTATTTCATTCCTTGCATAGTACACCTTGTAATTATTTGATTCAAATGGTCAAAGTCACTCCTTCTCATCTCACTGATGCCTACAATGTGTTCCATTCAATTTCTCATAACTTCTAATGTTCCAACATTCATACTTCATACATTCCATATTCCAATGATTAAATGATGGTTGTACTTGTTATTCCTCATTTTGATTGACTTCCCCTTTGGGTTCTACCTCTGCTGTTATAATTATCCATGTTCTTCTATTGTTCATAGAGTTTTCAGAGGCCTGTTTCAGAAGTCAATAGCCAGTCTTTCTTCCTAGTCTTTCTTAAGCTGGGAGCTCTACTACAATCAGTCCACAATGGATAACACCTCTAGGAATTGACACATTGGTGGCACAGTCTTTAGCATAACAGCACTCAGAAATTACTTCCCTACAGCAAATTGACAGACAAGTACTATACTAATTAGAACAATGATAAATAAGTAAGAATGCAGATACTCAAGGCACAAAGTATTTAGCAATATACAGATTATCCCTCAATACAACAATCTGACAGATAAATATCACAGTTTTGGAGGCTCAAAGTTTGATTCCTAGGTATCAGGTATAGAGAAAGTTGTTTGCTTGTTTGTTTGTTTGATTTTTCTTCATCAAGAAGACAAAAATTCTCACCACCGGACCAATCGGTGGATTGATTCAGTGATGGGTAATCGGGATGGGTGTGTCAGAGGCAATGAGATTGGCACAGGATAGAGCAGAGTTTAGGGCTGTTGTATATAGGGTCACTATGAGTCGCAAATGACTCGATGGCACATAACAACAACAACAACAACAATCTAACCATGGCTGTGGCCTAAGTAAGAGAATGGCATTCAGCCTTACTCCTGTCCCATTAATGTAACAAGCATAAACTAGTCCTCATTAATATGCTCTACATCTCAACAACAAGACAGCAAATACTTTCACCACTGGACCAATAAGCAATATCATGATGATGATGATGTTATTTTTGTTGTAAGGTACCATCAATTCGAGTTACGACTCACAGTGACCCTATGAACAACAGATCTGCACCCTGTCCTATCTTGTGTCAACTTCACAACCTCTGCACACTCAAGTTTCTTGCTGCAGTCACTGTGTCAGTCCACTTGGTTGAGGGTTTTCCTATCCTTTGCTGTCCCTCCACCTTTCCAAATATGATGTTCCCTTCCAAGGAACAGCTTCTCCTAACAGCATGTCCCAAAGTATACAAAATGAAGCTTCACCATCCTTGCCTTCATGTAGCATTCTGGCTTCACTTTCTCCAGACCATGGGTTATCCAGTACTCTCCTCCAATGCCACAGTTAAAAGCCATCAATTTTTCTTCTGTCATCCTTATCCACTGTCCAGATGTCAAGAGTATAGCAAGCGAAAGAAAAGGCCACAGTCTGAATCAGTCACATCCTAGTCCTTAAGCTAATATCATCGTTGCTCTGTAATTTGGAGACGTCCCTGACTGCAGACTTTCCCAATGCAATATATCTCAGGATCTCCTGACTGCTGGTTCCAAGTCTATCATGATAGAAGGTGAAAAGATTTACGTTGTTAACAATTTCACTTTTCTTGGATCCATAATCAACATCCATGGTAACAGCATTCAAGAAATCCACAGACAAGTTGCACCAGGAAAATCTGCTGTCCAGGATCTCTCCAAATTTCTAAAGATCATGCACATCAGTTTAACATTTAAGGTACACTTGTCTTAGAAATGGTCTCTCAATTATTTCATATGCATCTGAAAGTTGGAACATTAATAAGGATTATAGAAGAAGAATAAATACCTCTGAACTGGGGTTTTGGATAAGAATACCGACCGACTATCCCATGGACTGCCAAAAGAATAGAAAAATGAGTCTTGAGGAAAGTGCAACCAGCGTGCTTCTTTGAGGCAAGGATGGTGAAACTGTCTCGCATATTGTGGGCATATTTTTCAGAAGGATGATTTCTTGCAAAAAGACATCATTCTGGGCAAGGTGGAGAGTCAGAGAAAGAAAGGAAGACACTCAACAAGATAAATTGACCCAGTGACTGTAACGTTGGGCTTGAGCATTTTAGAGATGGTGAGAATGGGGCAGGAGAGGGCAAGGTTGTTCATGAGTCACAGCCAACTTGATGACACCTAGCAACAACAATCCTACACATACTCAGTACTCATTACTTTGGAGTCTAAAAGGACTCATAGCTGACCCTCTAGCGGGGTTTCAGAAGCTATAAGGAGGGAGATTACCCCTCTGTCTCCTCTGGAGCTACTGGCAGATGCCAACTGCCAGAGAAGCACTGTCTTTGGTTTAATAATGCAGCTCTTTACAGAATACATCACCAGAGCTCTCATTATTACATCGAGATCAGCATTTACAACTTTATCACAAGCGGAGGATAAAAATATCAGATCACATTATGGGTGATGATTATACCATTTCATAATTACCTAATTACACAGCACAGAACTATCAAACTACATGGTTAGATAACTGCAAAACCACTTAGGATCATGATTTGACAAGAGAATTACGTGGGCTTGTATTTTGAAGAGATGCAATTCAATCTATGGCAGGCAGTAGACCTCAGTAAATTCAAATTTTTGTGGTAACTCCCTCTAGAGACATTGTTTCTTTCTCTTTATTGTCACATTCAAATGATGATCAGTTGGCCTTGCTCATCAATACAACGATTTTGGAACATATATGAAAATAAATTATAAAGGAGAATACATTTGGGTACAATAATTTCATGATTAAAAATTAATATTAGAGAAAAGTATTTCTTAGAACTAAGTACTCTAAATCAATTTAAAAATTTAATGGTAGAGAAATGGAAACATATTCCGTGAAAGATATTTGAGTGTTAGGGACATGGTGATTCAGTGGCATACCTCTCCCTTTACATGCAAGATACACAAATTTTATTCCTGGCTGGGGCATCTTGGGCAATGACCGCTATCCATACGTCAGTCCAGGCTTGCATGTTAGTGTGATGCTGAGGAGGTTTCAACTAAGCTTCTAGATCAAGAAGCAAATATAAAGGAGAAAGATCTGTTGTTCTCTTTCTCCAAAATTCAGCCAATAGATTTTTTTTTTATTTCAATGAACATCTACAGAGATTTTGGAATTCCAGTCTTTCATTGTTGCACTTTTCTCCCACTCCCCCCCCCAATTCGCTCCTCTCCTTGAAAAGCAAAAGAAAAACTCCTTCATTGGTACACAATCCCCCCCCACACACACCCCCGCACCCCAAATAGGTATTTTTAATAAATCATCCTATAGATCACAATGATCCGACACATAGCTGGGCCGCATTTTTTCCATCATGCGTGGGATTAAGTGTTGGGGTACAACCTGTTGGCAATTGTATTAGTTATATATGCATCTAAGAGCTGGACAATAAATAAGGAGGAGAATAGTGAATGGCCTACCAAAAGAACAGAGATATGTCTGGAGAAAGGGCAGCCAGGGTCTTCCTTGGAGAGAAAGATGATAAAGCTACTTCTCACATACTTTGGGCATATTGCTAGAAGAAGTTATTCTTCTTTTTTGTTTATTTTAAAATATGAGTCTTAATGAAAGTTTACAGAAAAGTTAGATTTCCATTCATTCATTGTTGCACATTTTTATTCCTACCCCCCACTAGTTCATTTGAAAAAATAGTCATTCATTGTTTCATAATTTCTTCTCTCCCCTGTCCTCCCCCTCCCCCAGGCCACTATAATGAAAACTGCACTGGAACAGATGACAGAAAGAAATGTTTAAAAGGAATGTATGATTAGGCATTATATGACGTGCATAGCAAAATGAAACAATTCCTTGGAGAAGGATATCTTGCTTGGCAACGTGGAGGGTTGGCAAAAGAGAGGAAGACCCTGAACCAGGTGGGCTGACACGGTGACTGTAGCAATGCACTTGAGTGTGTCAGAGATTGTGAGGAGGCACAGGATAGGACATGGTTCAGATATCTTATTCACAGGATTAATATGAGTTGTATTCAACTTAATGACACCTAACAAAAACAACTGAACAGAAATTACGTTAGCGAGTGTGAGATCAGAAATATATTTTCTGAAAATTTAGGAGGCGAGAAGTCTGATTTCAGAGAACTGACTCTAGCAGAAATTGTGTTTTCTGTCAGCCCTAGGGGCAAGTACTTTTCTCTTTGAGCTTCTGTTCCTTGACTCTTTGGTGATCTACATGTAGCTTGGCATCTACTTTCCTCCACATCCGCTTGCTTACTTAATTTGTTACTTTATATTTTAAAAGGTTACCTGAAATGCAACCTACACTACTCTTGTCTTAGTAATTTAACAAAGAAAATCTCATTCTAAATAGGACTAGAACTACAGGTATTCTTGCTGTTGTCATGTACCATGGAGCTAGAAGCAACCCATAGCTGACCCTTCAGCAGGTTTTCAAAGGCAGTTAGTTGCATGGGAGGAGACTGCTCATCTTTCTCCCATGGAGCAGCTTGTGGATTTCAAACAGCAAGCCTTTCAGTTGTCACTGCAGCTCACCGCCACTAGGCTACCGGAGTTCCCCAAAAGTATAGGAATTAGGATTAACAACACATATTTTGAGAACGCACAATTCAACTTGAAGGAGTTGCTAACAACAAAATGAGTTGAACAGTAGTAAAAATGAACACGGAAAAGATTTTCCTGTCCAGTATTTACAACCAAATTTTCTGATAATGATTTTCAAATTAGCCTTTACCATATGTAGGCATATCAATGAAGCTTTTAAGGTCCTATAAAGATACTGCAAACTGTACAGAGTTAAGAGTTAAGAATTTTAAATGGCCCTATTCTCAAAATAGCCTAGAAAAAAAATATATATAAATTTTAAGTTTCAAAGAAAAATTTTTGAAACATTTAGCTTGACAGGGAAAAGAAGTACAGATTAAACCTGTGAACAAAGTACCTTTTCATCTTTTCTGTGTCCTGGTTCAACAGTAGTTCAGAACAATATCAAAGAGCATTTGAGCAGAATAGAGACTGAATTAGAACAGCAGCTTAACAATTACTTTGGTAAAGATTAATACCTTTGTTCTGTTGAAAAATCCAGCCTTACTTTCTAACATATCCAGGTAAACTCAGTATTATTAAATATTCACAATGTTTTTAAACAAGTTAAAATGGCATATGCATTCATTAAAACAGTAATTTTTATAGTGGGGAAAGTAAAGCATTATGCCATGGTAATGAAAAGGTAATGAAGCAGTTCCTGAGTTAGAAACATTAAACTTATATTCAACTCCTACTTGCCGTTTAATGGTATCAAAACTTTTTCTCACTTTGAAAATGATTGAAGCAACTCTACCTGCAGCCGTTCATCATCAACCATCACATTCACTTGCAGCATGTGTAGTTTATTTTTAATCATTAAAAAGGCTTCAAGCCTTTTCTTTCACTAAAATGCACTGCTGTAGAGTCAAATCTGATTCACGGTGACACCACAGGACACTCTCACAGGGTTTCTAAGGCTGTAAATCATTGAGAAAGCAGACTGTCGTATCTTTCTCCCACAGAGAAGCTGGTAGTTTTGAGCCAACACATTTTCAGTGAGCAGCTGAGAATTTACCCAGTGATCCACCAGCCAGGACTCCTTGCTTGCACTAAAGTTAGGCTTCATAAGGACCAGGTGAAATGAAATCACTGACGGCTTCAATCTATCCTTCATCTACCATGATGTTGCCTATTGTTTCAGTGGTGAGTATTTTTGTTCTCTTGATGTTGAGATGCCATCCATATTGAGGGTTGTAGTCTCTGATCTTCTGCAGAAAGTATTTCAAACCATCTTCATTTCCCACAAGCAAGATTGTGTTATCTGCATAAAACAGATCGTTATTCTCTGAAATTGATGCCACATTCTTCTTTATGAAGTCCAACTGCTCAAATTATTATCATTAGTAGTATTTGATAAAATTTTGTTTTCTTGGGTGGTGTTATGTGCCATAGAATCACTTGCAACTCATAGCAACTCTGAGCACAATAGCTCTGAACCCTGCTCTATCCTGAGCCAACCTTATTGTCTCAACACACCTAACCTCATTTTCCCAGTCACTGAGTCAATCTATCTCATCCAGGGTCTTCCTCTCCTGTGCTGTCCCTCCCAATCCCAAACATGATGTTCCTCTCCAGGAACAGGTCCCTCCTTGCAACATGTCCAAAGTATGTCAGATGAAGCTTCAAAATCTTTGCCTCCAAGGAGCAGCCTGGTTTCACCCTCTCTAGGATGAAATTGTTTTTTCTCCTAGCAGTCCATGGTATATTCAATACTCTTCAGCACCGCATCTCAAAGACATCAATTTTCTATCAACCCTGGTCATTATTCAGTTTTCTTATGAATAGCAAGTAACTGTGAAGAGCATAGCTCAGATAAGGCGCACATTAGTCTCTAGACAGACATTGTTGCTCTTCAGTACTCTGGAGAGGTCCCTGACAATAGACTTTCTCAGTGCAATTTGTCTTGTAATTTCCTGGCTGCTGGTTTCAAGTGTTGATTGTAGAGCCTAACCGAAGCTGTTAACAATCTCAATCTCTTTACCATCCACCATGAGGCTGTCAATTGGTCCAGTGGTGAGAATTCTTGTTTCCTTGATGTTGCACTTAAATCCATATTGAAGACTGCAGTCCTTTACCTTCTGCAGGAAATGCCTCAGGTCCTCCTCCATTTCAGCAAGCAAAGTTGTGTCATCTATATATTGCAGGTTGTTGTTGAGTATTCCTCCAATCCTGATGCCTCTTTCCTCCTCATAGAGCCCAGCCTCCTGGATGATCTATTTCCATATAGATTGAAAAGGTATGTAGATAGAACATATATTTTGTCTACACTCTGATTTTCTTTAGAACGTCTTTAGCAGTATTCCTTCATTCATTCCTTCATCCATTCATTCATAAGCAAGTGATGTAGTGTATTATATGTTGGGCTCTTAGCAGAAAGGTTGGTGATTTATATCCACCAACCACTTCACAAGAGAAAAATGTAATAGTTTTATTCCCATAAAGCTTCAAAATCTTTACCTCCAAGGAGCAGCCTGGTTTCACCCTCTCTAGGATGAAATTGGTTTTTCTCCTAGCGATCCATGGTATATTCAATACTGTTCAGCATCACAGCTCAAAGAAATAAATTTTCTTTCTATCATCCCTAGTCATTATCCAGTTTTCTTATGAATAGCAAGTAATGGAAGGTTTCTATGAGTTGGAGTTAACTTGACCAGGTGAATTTCTTTCCATTTTTATGCAGCTAGGGAATCTCTCAATGACATAGTTAACATGCACAGCAGCTCATCAAACGGTTGAAGTTTCTAGTCTACTTGGTGCCTCAGAGGAAAAAAAATCTGACCTAGTTCCAAAATTTCAATATTGATAACTTTATGGATCACAATTCTATTTAACATATGTGGTGTCACCATAAATTAGAATTGACTGACAACAGCTTATACTTGCAGTTATTACTTGAAGTTGCATTGTCTGTGTGTATTACAAACTTGGATCTTCAAGGAAAAAAATTAGAGTTTCATTTTAGCCCAATTAAGATATAATTGGGAAAATAAAGTGGCTACAAGAAAAGTATGTAGGCTACCACAAAATATATCTAGCATGTAGGATTTAGAAATTAATTTAAACTATATATATGAACATAAATACAATCAGCCCTTCCTATCTGGGTATTCTGTGGGTTCTATATTTAAAGATTCAACCAACTATGAATTGAAAATATTTGGGAGGGGGGAAAGCCAACAATTAAGTAATCAAAGCAATCCCTTGAAGACTAAGAGAACTTTTGAGTGCTATTTAGATTAGGTTAAGAAGTTTTTGCAGCACATTGCCATGGGAAAGTTAGGGACCTCTCCAAAGTACTGAAGAGCAATGGTGTCTCTCTGGAGACTAAGGTGCATTTGATACAGTCCATGGTCTTCACAATCACTTGTTATGCATCAGAGAGTTGGACAATGACCAAGGAGCATAGAAGGAGA
>NW_006399828.1:4084886-4092243 GCF_000299155.1 Elephantulus edwardii
GTCTCTTTTTGTAAAAATTTGTAGCCTTGAAAATCTGACACAAGGTCACTAGGCATCTTCCTAATCAATATATGCATAATACACCTGTCCACTGCCATGATCAACTCCATTGCAGCATGTCTACATTGTATTAAGCATAATTAATCTTGAAGCATTTTCTGGAGAAAATCAAAGACTGCATTCTTCACTAGGGATTGGATCTCAATAATAAGTAAACAAAGATTCTGACCACTGGGACAATTAATGGCGTGATGATAGATTGAGGAAAAATTAAGATTTTTAAATATTTCATTTTGCTTGGATCTACAATCTACACTCTTGGTCAGGAAATCAAAAGACGAGTTGTTTTAGAAAAGTCATCTGTGAAGTATCTCTAAGGAATCCTCTATGCCATGATTTCTCAATTGCTTGCTATGCATTGGAGAGCTGGAAAATGACTAAGTATGATAGAAGAAAAATTGATGCCTTTGTGTTGTGTTGCTGGAGAAGAGTATTGACCAGACCAAGAGAACAAACAGGTCTTTCCTGGAAAGGGTGAAACCCAGGTTGTCCCTTAGAAGCAAGGATTTTTTAAATTCTATCTCACATACTTTGGGCTTCTTGCCAAGAGAGGGTAGTACTTGGAGAAGAACTTTATGCTTGCAAAGGCACAGGGCCAACAAAGTAGGGGAAGATCCTGAATGAGAAGGATTGACACAAGGACTGTGGCAATTGGGTTAAGTGTGTCAGTGATGGTGAGATTGGCTCAGGACAGTGAAATATTTAGAGCTATATGAGCAAGAGCCTATGGTGATGAAGGAAGAAGTTCAAGCTGCTGTGAAGGAAATAGCAAAAAATAAGGCCCCAGGAATAGATGGTATACCAACTAACATATTTCAGCTAACAGATGCTGCCCTGGAGGTACTCACCAAGTTGTTCCAAGAAATCTGGAGAACAACCACTTGGCCAACTAGAGACCTATATTTGTTCCCATTCTGAAGAAGGGTGACCCAAGAGTGTGGAAACTACAGAACAATATCATTGATTTCACATGCAAGGAAGATTCTACTGACGATTATCCAAAAACAATTAGAACAGCACATCAGCAGAGAACTGCCAGAAGTCCAGGCTGGGTTTAGAAGGGGTCGCAGTACTAGGGATATTATAGCTGATGTTAGATCGATCTTAGCTGAAACCAAGGAATACCAGAAGAATGTCTATCTGTGTTTTGTTGATTATACAAAGGTGTTTGACTGTGTGGATCATAACAAACTGTGGCTGACTCTGAGAAGAATGGGAATCCCAAAACACTTGATTGTGCTAATGCGAAACCTATACTCGGACCAAGAGGCAGTCATCAGAACAAAGCAAGAAAACACTGCATGGTTAAAAATTAGGAAAGGCGTACTCCAAGAATGTGTCCTAACTCCATACCTTTTCAACCTGCATGCAGAACAGATTATCTGAGAGGCTGGGCTCTGTGAGGAGAAGTGTGGCATCAGGATTGGTGGAAGATCTATTAACAATCTGCATTATGCAGATGACACAACCCTGCTTGTTGAAACTGAGGAGGACCTGAAATGCTTGCTGCAGAGGGTCAAGGACTGCAGCCTTCAATATGGATTGAAGCTCAATGTCAAGAAGACAAAGATTCTCACCAGTGGACCAATTGGCAGCATCAGGATGGATGGTGAAGAGACTGAGATTGTTCACAGCTTTGGTTTGCTTGGCGCCACAGTCAGCACTCTTGGCACCAGTAGCCAGGAGATCAAAAAACGTATTGCGATGGGAAAATCTGCTGTTAGGGACCTCTCCAGGGTACTGAACAGCAATGGTGTCACTCTGGAGACTAAGGTGCGTCTCACACAGGCTATGGCCTTTCCAATCACTTGTTATGAATCAGAGAGTTGGACAATGACTAAGGAGGATAGAAGAATTGACGCCTTTGAGCTGTGGTGCTGGAGAAGAATACTGAATGTACCTTGGACTGCCAAGAAAACAAACAGATTCATCCTAGAGTGGGTTAAACCATGCTGCTCCATGGAGGCAAGGATTCTGAGGCTTCATTTGACATACTTTGCTCATGTTGTAAGGAGAGAGAGGTCCTTGGAGAGGGACATTATGCTTGGTAGGGTGGAGGGAGAGTGCAGGAGGGGAAGACCCTCTATGAGGTGGATTGATTCAGTGACTGGGGTAATTGGGATGGGTGTGTCAGAGGCAGTGAGATTGGCCCATAACAACAACAACATTGTGGATAGGGTTGCTATGAGTCATTGTTGACTCAATGGCACATAACAGAAAAATCAACAAATCTAGAGATTATTTAAAGTCTATAGAGGGAAAAAAAAAACAGAGTATATGGAAAGATCCATGTAGGTTATATGCAAATATAAGGATTTTTTTAAATGTTATAAAAATCGAAGGATTTTTATATCTACACTTGTTTGGAATTAATCCCTGTGGCTACTAAGGGATGACTGTGTATATAAATTTCATATGTTGTCAATGTTGACAACTCCTGAAATTTAATTTTTATTAATTATGCTCAAAGACAACGTGGGGAAACATAACTTTAAAGGCCTAAAATTTCAAGGAACCCAATTGCTGAAAGCTATTTAAATTAAAAGAAGGAACGATGCCAAATAAGTGAAATATAGCTATGATTTAGAAGACAAAATGTAGATCTTATTGTGAATCACATATCACAGAGAAAATGAATGGCCTAATTAGATGCCCAACTTCCCATTCCTTTGTAAAGTATTTATACAAAAGTAATGCTGTGACATTGCTGAATTCACCTAAGCATTCCTATCTAATAGGGAAAATAATTGTGGAAATAATTTTTTACTTCTTTTGGTCTTTTCAAATCATGTTTACTTTAAAGCACAAACATTTTGATGCAGTGCTATGTCTTTGAAAGTGAAGTTTTGTTTAATGTCAATTCCCTAGAAGAGAATAAACCCTTAGACCAATAATCCAACCCTGCATGGAAGTACATCTCCTGCCGCTCTGCTTGTTAGCATAATCTCCCAGTTTGTTCTTCAAAGCTGTTCTTACCTTGGCAATATCTCACTGAGAGGCTGCGGGCATTGCTCTCAGTTTATAGGACCTCTTCCATTTTCATTATGAACAATGCATCTACAAAATGATCTAAAAACTCCAGCAAACAGTTACATACACACACTTAGAAGAAGAGATCAACACATTTCTAGAAGCCTAAATGCTGATTAACTTTTTATTACTGGCAGTCAATTGATGGTAGAAATGGACCAGAACACGCTGAAACAGACAGTAGGCTGTGGTTTAGTCCAGTTTCCTTCAGCAGAAAAGGAAGGTGAAACAAAAGCTACTTTATGTGATTAGAGGGAAAGAAAAATCCATACATTCCGTATGGGAGTTTCTCATGTGATATCTTAATGAACAATGAGAGAAGCTGAGAGAGACTTTAAAGCTGTTAAAAGTACTAACATATTCTCTTTGGGGCTGGGGGAATGTGGATTTCCTAATTTCATCAGAGCCATTAATGACTTCAGTTCCTTCCTTGTCTAACAGAGGAAGTAGACGAATTCTTCACTGCCCTGTGATTCTGAGGGGTGGGGGTAGGGGCGGGAGGGGTAGCAGGAAAAATAGTTTATAATCACATTGAGGAACAGAAAAAACAAATCTTCACTCTAGAAATAATTCTCATTGCTGAAATTCTAAAAGCTCTTCAAAGGCTACAGTAATTTATTGTAATGGAACATACTTATGAGTTAGCATTTCATAATAACGGGTAGGCAATCTTTTCTCCCCAGAGGTTTATTTCTTTAAAGGATGCCTGAGCCTCTCATGAAGAGTGAGTGTTTTACTTACAACTATAAACTGATGCCTGAACTGAGAGAAAGCCAAGAGGAACACAACTCTCGTCAATGTTTTTCGTTTTCCCCATTTTTTTAATTCTTTTCCAATAGCTGAAGTCAAGAAACAGAGCAGAACGAAGAAACAAATCTTAAAAGTAAGACAAAGTATAGTGTCCATTGTCCAGGTAGCAAGAAGATAAATATGAGAAGGATGAGACTGGAAAGTGAAGAAGGACAAGATTCCTGAAATACAAAGGAGCTAGGAGTGTCACCCTCGGGCAGACAAATGAGAGATGCAAACCTTTGTCAACCTTGGAAAGTGAGTCATAGAAAGCTACAGCTATAATACTGGTAGACCAGGTAGTAATTCAGGAAAACAGCTAAATTAACTGATTAAAGTACTAGGGGGGAAACCAAGATTTACACACAATTTTAATGAATTCAGTAATTCATCATGATGCATTTACTTAATTCTGACCCCCTTTTCATATATGCATATTTCTGTTATATTGTTGTTGTTGCTATGTGCCATCAAATCTACTATGATTCACAGTGACTCTGTGAACAATAGATCTGAACCTTGCACTATCTTGAGCCATTCACACAATCATGCTCATTACCATCGTTACCAGCACTATGTCATTACATCTTGTTGGTCTTCCTCTATTTCTCTGATCCTTCACTTTTCCAAGTACAATGTCTTTGTCTTTTCCCCCTAGGACTAGCACCTCCTGACACCATACCCAAAGTAGGTGAGGTAGAGTTTAACGATTTTTACCTCTAAAGAGCAACGTGGTTGCACTTTCTCTGAAACAGTCTTATTCATTCTTTTGGCAATATATAGGGTATTCCGTATTCATTGCACAAACACCACAACCCAATGGCATTGTATTCACAATTCATTCTGCTAAAATTTGTAGATCAGTTACAAGAAGTGCAGAGTCAACAGGGTCCCAGATGTTTCGTTTGTTCTATAACTCCAGGAGCAGAACAAGAAAACAAATCTTGAAAGTAAGACTTCCAAGATCAACAAGACCTAGAAGGGCAGACAACAACCAAGAAGAAGGATCTTCCACCTGTCTCTGCCATTTTCACACTGGTAGGAGCCCCAACCTTTCAATACCTTTCAGGTCTTGCGGACGGCTCCTGGGCGTATAAAACTACCAGTACACCAGATCCAGGCAAGACACTGCCCTCACTTGGGGCATTATTCTGTTGTGTCAGCCATACACCTCAGATGGAAAAGCAGAGATAGTAAACCATGGGAAGATGGTCCAGGATCAAAAGCTCAGAGACAGTGACCTTCCTCCAGATCTGTTGATTGTTGTTGTTGTTATGTGCTGTCGAGTCGTTTGCGACTCATAGTGACCCTATGTACAATAGCTCTAAACCGTGCTCTATCCTGTGCCAATCTCATTGCCTCTGACACACCCATCCCGACTACCCCAGTCACTGAATCAATCCACCTCATAGAGGGTCTTCCCCTCTTGCGCTGTCCCTCCACTCTACCCAGCATGATGTCCTCTCTGAAGACCTGTCTTTCCTTACAACATGTCCAAAGTATGTCAGGCGAAGCCCCAGAATCCTTGCCTCCAAGGAACAGCCTGGTTTAATCCTCTCTACGATGAATCTGTTTGTTTTCTTGGCAGTCCATGATACATTCAATACTCTTCTCCAGCACCACAGCTCAAAGGCGTCAATTCTCCTTCTATCCTCCCTAGTCATTGTCCAACTCTCTGATGCATAACAAGTGATTGCAAAAACCATGGCCTGTACCAGGCGGACTTTAGTCTCCAGAGAGACACCGTTGCTCTTGAGTACTTTAGAGAGGTCCCTAACAGCAGACTTTCCCATCGCAATACGTTTTTTGATTTCCTGGCTACTGGTGCCAAGAGTGTTGACCGTGGAGCCGAGCAAACTGAAGCTGTGAACAATCTCAATCTCTTCACCATCCATCCTGATGCTACCGATTGGTCCAGTGATGACAATTTTTGTCTTCTTGACATTGAGCCTCAGTCCATATTGAAGGCTTCAGTCCTTGACCCTCTGCAGTAAGTGCACAAGAGGAATTTCCTTTGGATGCTCTGGTGGCCTAGTGGCAAGACACTGCATTGAATCCCAAAAGCACATGGTTCTGGCCACCAGTTGCTCAGAGGGAGAATGGGCAATCTCCTCCCATGTGGTTAAAATTGCCTCTGAAAACCCCCCAGTGGGTCAGCTATGGGTAGGTTTTGACTCTATAATATACAACCACAGCAACAAAGGCCTGTTGTAAGCTTTTACAGTTTAAGTAGTAAAAGGAGAAAGAAGGCAACAATGAAAGTAGACTCTACTACTGCCAAAAAAGAAGAGCTAAAAATGAGCACATCCTTCTGATTTGGATTTGATGCACTGAGAAGACTCCAGACCAGAGAAAGATTGATGTAAAGATGTAGAGATCACTAAGGAATACCAGGCTCACAGATGGTGAAAGACAACAAAGACTTTGCCCCACTGTCAACAGAGAGAGAAGACTTTACTGAGAGCTGTGGCCCTGAATTTGTACATTTAGATTACTAAACTTCGAAAGAATGAAAGTTCTGTTTTTAAAATACATCTACCTGTGATATTTCTGTTACAGCAGCACTGCCTAAAAATTGGCCAATGGTAAAAACACAATGAGACCATTTCAGGAAGCTGTTCTGTGCTCAGATGGAAAATATGTATTTTATTCATATATTACCTCAGTCGATACTTACCTTTTGTTGTACTTTATACTATTTATGAATATATGTATCCTTAATAATGACTCAAAACAGACTTGATAAATCTGAGAGTAAGAAAACTCAAACTATATTTCAAGAACAAAATAATGGGATAACAAAAGCTACTATAAAAGTCTTTTGATTCCAATTTATACAGGGAATCTGTTCTCTCTTAAAGCTGAAAGGTGGCCAGAACCAATTTTCTGGCATAATTTCTAGTTCTTTTTAAAAGCAGTTTGGCAAATATACCATTAAATTGTGCTCATCCTGACCCAGTAATTTTACTTTTGGGAATCCTAAGCCTAAACTTGGCTTAGAGATATTACTATTGATGTTGGATGAATCCTGCCCGAAATTAAAGAATACCAGAAGAATGTCTATTTATGCTTTATTGAATATGCAAAGATATTTGACTGCGTGGATCATGTTATGGTATGTCTGACATTGAAAGGAATGGGAATCCCAGATCACTTAATTTGTTCATGCAAAACCTATACCTAAATCAAGAGTCTGTATTTTGAAAAGAGTAAGGGGACATTAGGTGGTTTAAAATTAAGAAGAGAGTGTGTCAGGGTTGTATTCTTTCCCATACCTATTCAATTTGTATGCTGAGCAACTTATTGGGGAAGACACTAGGAAGAAGATTGTAGCATCAAGACTGAAGGAAGATTCATCAATAACCTGCATTTATGCAGAGGACAAAACCTTGTTTGCTGAAAGTGAGGATGACTTGAAGCAATTGTTGAAGAACATAAAAAAATACAGCCTTCAATATAGATTGCATCTCAACATCAA
>NW_006399828.1:4093711-4100000 GCF_000299155.1 Elephantulus edwardii
ATCACTAAAATAAATTTTTTATTCATGCTGCAAAAAAGAATATAATAATCAATTAAAAATATAAAATACAATGTACAGTGTTACGTATAGTGTTAAAACAGACAAATTTATGCAATCAATAAAATATGGGAAAAATAGACTAGAAGATCACAGTAGCTGTATTAGTATGATAGGAATTATGGGTACTTTACTAGCATATTTTAGTACTAACTGAAAGGTTTGTATAACCCTATAGCTGCTTTATGAGAGAAAGATCTGATGACACGGTTTTATAAAAATTACTGACAAGAAAACACAATGGATAATTCCACTCTCTATTTCAGGAATTAATTTGATGGAACAAGAATAACAACATAGATACATTGCATTTTTGTTTATGATATTTTTTATATTACTTCCAAATTACCCTGAGGAAAAAAGGTAAGCTCCCAATAGATATGGGATCTCTTACACCCTAATATAATGTTGTTGTTGTTGTTGTTATATACCATTGAGTCAGAAGTAACCCATGCCTGACCCTCTAGCAGGTTTTCACAGGCAGTTAATCACATGGGAGGAGATTGCCCATCCTTCTCCCACAATACAAATTATTATTCTCAGAATATTATAATCTGGTAGGTAGTTCTAGTATGTTGCCATATGTACTAGCCATAAGCAGAATTGCAGAGGAGCATGTAGAAGTTTCCAATTGGGTAGTCCCTGTGATCAACAGAAGAAGCAGCATAAGGAGAGAAGAGATGTTAGAAGCATGCAAGACTCGAAAACTTTATAAGCACCTACTGCCTAAAACTGAAAATCTTAGTATATAGGGGCCCCAAGGAACCAAAAAGATCCACATGTTTTCAACCTGTGAGTGTTAGGGGGATATGTTGTTCTGTTGTTAAGCGCCATTGATTCGAGCACACCTCCTAGCGATCCTATGAATAAAAGACCTGAACCCTGACCTATAACTATCATCATTTCTCTATGTTCATACAATTTCCAGAGGGATGTTGTTTAGGAAGTGGGTGCCACTTCTGCTTCTAAGCCTGTCATTATGGGAGCTCCACCAAACACTGTCCATTATGGGTAACCATTATGACATTTGACACACCAGTGGCACAGCATTCAGCATCATAGCAACTCCAAGTTACTTCAGTACAGCAAATTGACAGACCAGTGCTGTACCACTTAGAAGAATGTTCGTCTCAAACACAATTAACACCAGGCTTGAGGGCTGAAGGTCCAAAGATCCAATCGCCTTTTAAATACAAGGCCCATCTATCAGGTCCTGTTGACTCTAAACCAAGAAGCATCAAGCCCACAGTTCATTGTTACCTAAACTCAGCAAATCCAGTCAGCTCACACCTGATTGTGAAGGAAAAAACCCAACCAAACAGTCTACAACCAACTCTCACCAGAGTAAGAGAAACCACCTTCCAGAATCCAACTTCTTCACACATGTGCCTGCAAACTGCAGACTTAGTCGAAACCCAACCACTTTTTAAATACAAGGCCAAAAATCTATTCTGGGTTGTAATAAAACAGGAGGAGACCAAGTAGGTGAAGAACTAGCCAGTTGTAATAAAACCACATGGTAAGAAATATCAAATTATTTTTATGTTGTTGTTGAGAAACAGTAGCCTTTCAAAACTTGTGTCAGGTGCTTTATTTATATTCACTTCTTTAATTCACACAAACACCCTGTGAATGACATTCCAGTTTTATAGTAAGAAACGTGGACACCAGAGAAATCACATATCTTATACATAGTTGGAGAGGTAAGTATAATTTGTACCCAGGTCTCTAAACTCCAGGTGTTTTCCTTTCTTTCTAATGAGACTGAGAGTTAAATATCCCATCCATTTAAATCTAAAGAATTGACATTACCCTTTCACCTTAGACATGTTGTTATTATGTACCATCCAATCACCTGCAACTTATTACAATCCTCTATACAACAGTCCTAAACCCTGCTTTATCTTGTGCCATTCTTATTGTCTTTGACACACCTATCTCCATTACCCCAGCCAATGAATCAATCCATTGCATTGAGGGTCTTCCTCTCTTACACTGTCCCTCCACCCTCCCAAGCGGACGTCCCTCTCCAAGGACTGGTCCCACTTTGCAACATGTCCTAAGTATGTCAGATAAAGCTTCAGAATCCTTGCTACCAAAGAGTAGTCTGGTTTCATCCTCTTTAGGACAAACCTGTTTTTTTCTCTTAGTATATTCGGTTCTCTTAACCAGCACCACAGTTCAAAGGCATCAATTCTTCTCCTATCACTCCTAGTCATTGTCTGGCTTTCTGATGCCTAGCAAGTAATTGCAGACTATGGCCTGGATTAGGTGCATTTTAGTCTCCAGACTGACATCATCATTGCTCTTCAATACTTTGGAGTGGTCCCTGAAAGCAGACTTTCCCAATGCAGTTCATCTTTTAATTTCCTGGCTGCTGGTACCAAGAGTGTTGTTTGTGGAGCCAAGCAAACGAAAGCCATTTACAATCTCAATCTCTTCACCATTTATCATGGTGCTGCCAATCAGCCACGTGGGGAGAATCTTTGTTTTCTGGACATTGACTTCAATCCATATTAAAGGCTGCAGTCCTTTACCTTCTGCAGCAAGTGCTTTAGGTCCTCCTCAGTTTCAGTAAGCAGGGTTGTGTCATCAGTATAACGCAAATTGTTGATGAGTCGTCCTCCAATCCTGATACCACACTTCTCCTCATAGAGCCCAGCTTCCCAGATACCTGTTCTGCAAATAGATTGAAAAAGTATGCAGATAGGACACATCCCTGGTACACACTGTTCACAATTTTGAACCATGCAATGTTTCCTTGCTCTGTTCTGACAACTGCCTACTGGTCTGGAAAGCAACTGAGCTATCTTAGCCCAGTGTTGTTATGATCCATTGAGTCAACTACAATTCAAGTGACCTTATGAACAATGGCTCTGAACTTTGCCCTATCCTAAGTCAACCTTGCTATCTTTGTCACACTGACCCCATTGCCATAGTCATCGTGTCAATCCATCTCATTTGGTCTTGTGATGACCCTGTGCCCTTCCAAGCACGATGTCCTTCTCCAAGGTCTGAACCTTCTGGTGACATGCCAAAATATCTGAGGCAGACCTTCAAAGTCCTTGCCTCTAAGGAGAAAAATAGTTTAACTTTCTCCAGGATAGATTTATTTGTGGTCTTGGAAGTCCATGGTCTTCATTCCTCTTCTCCAGCACCACAACCATGACATCAATTCTGCTTCTATAATCCTTAGTTATTTGTCCAGCTCTCAGATGCACAGCAAGCAATTGCAAAGGCCCTGGCCTGGATTAGGTGCACCTTAGTCTCTAGATTGGTATCGCTGCTCTTTAGCACCCTAAAGAAATCCTTGATAGCAGATTTTCCAAATGCAACTTATATTTTTATCTCCTTACTGCTGGTGCCAAGAGTGTTGATTATTGATCCAAGCAAGATGAAATCATTAACAATCTCAATCCTTTCTCCATTTGTCATGATTACTGCCTGTTGGCCTGGGACTGAGGATCTTTGTTTTCTTGATGCGGAGATGCAATCCATATTGAAGGCTGCAGCCTTTTACCTTCTGCAGCAAACACTTCAAGTTTTACTCAGCTTCAGTGAACAAAATTGTGTCATGTGCATAACAGTTTCTTGATGAGCATTCCTCTAATGCTGATGCCACATTCCAGAGCTCCCTTATCTTAGCCTTTATTGTAAGGCTATAGTTTAAAATGCTATATTCATCTGGCTATGATGATGGTCCAGTGGTAAGGAGTTGTGCTGCTAACTCAAAGGCACACATTTCAAATCTACCAGCTGCTTCATGGAAAAAAGATGATCATTCTCCTCCCCTGTGCTTTACTGTTCCTAAAATCCCACCGATGGGACAGCTGTGAATTGATTCCCACTTGCTGGTACACTACCACAACAACATATTCAAAATAACTGGGAAGTATCTTTATCAAGAGCCAAATCTTACATTCAACACTATATCATGCTAATAGTGTTGATCGAGGAAAACTTAGATGTATCTAATCTTGTGAAATATAACACGTAGTTGGAGATGGATTGGTTCATGTGGGAAAAAAAACCCCAAACAACCCAGTACATGTCAAAATGCAAATATCCAAATCCAATCCAATTCAAGTTAGGCAAATAAACCAATCTAGACAAAACACTTAAACACCTGATGATGGTATTGTGTCTTGAAAGGTGTGTTGTGTACTACTGAGTCAGAGTTGTGACCCACTTATAACTGACCCTCCAGTGGGCTTCTAGAGATAGTAAATCTCACAGGAATTGATTGCTCATCTATTCGCCCCTCCCCGAAGCATTTGTTGGATCTGAACCATGTGCCTTTGGATTCACAGTGCAATTCCTATCACCATCCCACCAGAGCTCCCTCATGAAGTGCTTATAATTCGTTCAGATACTGAACAAATATTTGCATGTATGATTATATTTATACAGAAGAAAGCTAGTCCAGCATGATGGGTGTGTAGATTTCAGTTATACCACTGCATTTGATAGTTTGATATCTTTATCAGCTTTAGTGTCTAAAGTGAGCTCCCTTTCTTCATGTAATGTAAAATTAAGTTCCCTTAATAGGAAGTTTTTGCTTTCCTCTAAAAAAAAAGAATTTTCTCCAACTTATGCTATTTCCCCAACATAGGCTATAGACATAGATAATTCTCATTTTATATTGGAATTATTTATTTTAAAATGCCATTTTATCTATGCCTTGTAATTGATAAATATGCTGAACATTTACAAAATAGCACACCTTTAACCAGATATACTGATGCTTTGGAAGAAATTTGGTTAGCATTCTTAATGGAATGAGGTCAACTCATCTTTAAAGAAATATTTGACCAAAAACTTGGTAAGTCCTCTGAAAGGAAGAATATCTAATAAGAGCTCTAATTAGGACATCTTAGGACACTCTTCCTATTACTAAAAGGTAATCACTTTTAATAGTAAAACAGCTGAGAGAGTCATTTCCGTCCTTAAGAACACAGCAGCTGATTTCTTTACAAGGTGATAATCACACCTGAAACTATCTATTCTAGTGCCATTTTCAGCCATAATTGAAATGTGTGACAGGAAAGAATTTAGGAGAGGAAAACATGTGTTATTATCAGGGTTTTCTGTGTTGAAATCTAGAAGTTATTTTTATATTATTCTCCTAACCAAAGACCATGGACTTCCAGGAGAACAAACAAGTTTGTTCTAGAAAGGGTGAAGCCAGGCTGCTCCTTGGAGGCAACTGTTCTGAGGCTTTGTCTGACATACTTTGGGCATGTAGCAAGGAGAGACCAGTCCTTGGAGAAGGATATTATGTTTAGAAGGGTGGAGGGACAAAGGAGAGGGAGAATATCGATGTGATGGATTGATACAGTGAATGGAGTAATGAGGGTTGATGTGTCACAAACAATAAAGCTGGCAAAGGATAGAGCAGGTTTCAGGGTTGTTTTACATAGGGTCGGAAGCAACTGAGGGCACATAACAACAACGTACCCTGGAGGGTTTGACTCTAATTCCTTTCTCATTTCTTTTCTGTGCCCTTCCCCATTGCTAGCCCTACTGCTTACTCATAGGAGCATCCTTCTTATTATGAATAGTAAATGTTATCATTGTGTCTTTCTACGACATCTGTCAACCTCCTGTTTAACTGGACTCCTTCCTAAGGAGCCCTGTTTTTATAAATATTCCCTGGTGCAGACAGAAAACATCTCTACATTATTTAATACTCGTGACCACCTTTGAGGTTTCCAATTAAGTTACCCCTCTAGAATCTAAACACACAGATTCTGGCAAAATTTCTGAACTGGATTTCTACTTAAGACTCCGTCAGTTTTGTCTGAGACCAGAGCTGAGTTACTTTGTTCTGAGTTACAGTTGTGGTTTCTTTCTTTCCTAGTCATTTTGTCCTTAGAAACAGCTGTTCTTACCACCCACTGTATCACCTTGTGTAATGTGGAGATTAGTTAAGGGTCTTGGGGATTATGATGCCATTGTATAAAATCCCTTTCCATTTGTTATGAAAATCTCCTGGCTTCATCATTTTCCCAAGGATACTGGAGGCAAGATGGGGTGGTTGTTTATACTTTTGCTAATCACCTCAGTCTCTATAATTCTGCTTCTACTTTATTTGAGTTTATGGTTGCTTTGCTATCTTATTACACAGTTCTTTTTTATTCCTAACACCAAACTTAGCATCCTATCCTTGATATCCATCAAAAATACTACTCACATGTGGGAAGCTGAATATTTAATATTGATAAAAATCCAA
>NW_006399828.1:4102635-4112942 GCF_000299155.1 Elephantulus edwardii
CCTTTGAGCTGTGGTGCTGGAGAAGAGTATTGAATGTACCCTGGACTGCCAAGAATACAAACAGATTCATTGTGGTAAGGGTTAAACCAGGCTACTCCTTGGAGGCAAGGTCTCTGGGGCTTCGTTTGGCATACTTTGGATGTTTTGTAGAGGGACATCATGCTTGGTAGGGTGGAGGGACAGCACAGGAGGTGAAGACCCTCTATGAGGTGGGTTGATTCAGTGACTGGGGTAATAGGGATGGGTGTGTCAGAGGCAATGCGATTGGCACAGAATAGAGCAGGTTTTAGGGCTGTTGTACATAGGGTCACACTATGAGTCACAAAACTCATGGCATATAACAACAAGCAACTCCCTTGTGATTATCCTTTGTTTACCTTCCTGATGATTTTCAATAAATACACAGAGAGGCATAACTTGTGCACTTCAGTCATCAGGACTGTAGGCTCTTGTATTTCTCTCTATTATCTCATTCTTGGTTGGCTGTCTCTCTCCTTATTACTTTACCTTTTGTCTGCAACACTCAGAAGATTTATATGGGGTTGTACAACCAAATGTTATTGCCTAAACTTAAGTAATCTTGATAGTTTCTTTTGTTTATTGCTGTACTCACTATGTCAAACTATCTTTTTTATGGGGTTCTCTAGTGTTCACTAGTGGCTTAGTAGAAAGGGGTTGTACTTCCAATCCAAAGTCTTAAAGTCTGAATACTGAATAGCTGGAGGTCCAGCTACAAGTTGGTTCTGACTTGACAGTACATAAACTACTTTCTAGCATTTCTTTAGGGATTTCTTTCTGATATCATGCCTAAACTTTGTGAGATGATATCTACCATCTATGGTTCCAAGGAATACTCTGTACTTCTTCTAAGTCAGATATATTTATTCTCCTAGCAGTCTATAATATTTTCAAGTTTAAAGACATCAATTCTCCTTCAATCTTCCTTATTCATTGCCAAGATTTCCAAGGCATATGAGGTGATATAAAATACCATGGTCTTTAAGTGGACATCTGTAGTATCAAGGATTTATTGAGAAAAACGGTTTTCCTATCCATTGCTTGTCTTTGACTTTGACACACTGATCAGTGGGTACATGCAAATGTGACATGTTGTTCTAGATTGACTAGTTTTGTCATTAAGTTGAGTGGATTCAGTGGTAGAAATTAAGAATCTTACCACTGTTGTTATGTGCTGTTGAGTCACATGCGACTCATAGTGACCCAATGTACAAAAGCCCTAAACTCTGCTCTGTCCTGTGCCAATTGCACTGTCTCTGATACACCCATCCCAATTACCCCAGTCACGGAATCAATCCACCTCATAGAGGGAAACCTCCTGCATCCTCCCAAGCATAATGTCTCTCTCCAGGGACTGGTCCCTCCTTACAACATGTTCAAAGTATGTTAGAAAAAGCCTCAGAATCCTTGCCTCCAAGGAGCCACCTGGTTTAACCCTCTCCAGGATGAATCTGTTTTCTTAGCAGTTCATGGTACACTCAATACTCTTATCCAGCACCACAGCTCAAAGGCATCAATTCTCCTTCTATCCCCCTTAGTCATTTCCCAACTCTCTGAAGCATAAAAAGTGATTGCAAAGACTCTGGCCTGTACCAGACACACCTTTGTCTCCAGAGAGACACCATTGCTCTTCAGTACTTTGGAGAGGTCCCTAACAGCAGACTTTCCCATTGCAATACGTCTATTAATTTCCTGGTTACTGGTGCCAAGAGTATTGACTGTGGAGCCAAACTAAAGCTGTTAACAATCTCAGTCTCTTCACCATCCATCCTGATGCTGCCAATTGGTCCAGATGTGAGAATCTTTTGTCTTTTTGATATTGAGCCTCAATCTATATTGAAGGCTGCAGTCCTTGATCTTCTGCAGCAAGTGCTTCAGGTCCTCCTCAGTTTCAGCAAGCAGTGTTGTGTCATCTGCATAATGCAGATTGCTGATAGATCTTTCACCAATCCTGATGCCACACTTCTCCTCATAGAGCCCAGCCACCTCTCGGATAATCTGTTCTGCATACAGGTTGAAAAGGTATGGAGACAGGACACATCCCTGACATACACCCTTCCTAATTTTGAGCCATGCAGTGTTGCCCTGCTCTGTTCTGAAGACTGCCTCTTGGTCCAAGTATAGATTTCCCATTCTTCTCAGTTAGCCACACTTTGTCATGATCCACACAGTCAAACACCTTTGCATAATCAATGAAACACAGAGAGACATCTTACCAAAAGCAAAGAAAAAACAGGATACTTGTTTGTCTTTTGGAGCCAGAGATTCTTGTGCCAGCTACAGGAGAGCAGCAGCACCACAGCAAAGAACCAGAGACTCGATGTGAGACAGAGTTGACCTGAGACTGGTACCCTGGGGAACTAGACCAGCCTTTACCCAAGCTTGCTGGAGAACTTGAGTGGAGACATCATCACTCACAGAATCAAGGGAGGTTTGTAACACTGGCCTAAAATTGCAAGGCTGAACCGCTCACAACCTCGCTTCAAAAGCTGTCCTACTTGAGAAATTTTGTCCTGTTAACTTGCCTAAGAAACCCCATCATTGTGAGTATGGTTCTGAATGATCTGAGCACTACTGCAGTGAATTCAGACCCAGTAGAAGAGTAGTATTTGTGTTGGAATTAGTAGACATAGAGATGGGAGTGTGTGGGACATGTATGATCTTCTGGGAATTGGTTTTGTGTTGTGGATACTGTTAACAAGGACAGTTCCTCCTTGTGGAGTTAGTAGAGGTCAGATACGGCCATAACCATGCAGTCCTTGCTCCTTTATACAACATCATTGTTCTTTAATATTGTACAGGCAACCAGTGCAGCAGACCTGTCCAATGCAATGTTCTTTGTTGTTAAGTGCCATCTAGTCAAATAAGACTCACTGTAATCCTTTGAACAACAGATCTAAAGCTTACCTTAACCTGTGCTATCCTTATAATCTCTGATATGCTAAAGTCGTTATTTACATTCATTGTGTCTATATAACTTGTTGAGGGACTTTCTCTCCTCTTACCTTGCACCTTTGTTAGCATGATAATTTTTCCCAGCACTGACCCTTCCTGATGATAAAACACCCAAATATGGAAACTTTCTTTAAAAGATCAAGATAAGGAATAAACTCCTTTTGAAAATATATTTTTGATAGTGATGACTTCATTTTATCATTAGCTATCTTTTTAAAACCATGAAATCACATAAAGCAAGTTTTTCATCAACAGCTATTGGTATAATACATTATTTTAAAAGGGTTGGGATTTTTTAAAATAATTTTAAATTCTTTGACCAATTTTACAGTTTGTATAAGAATGACCTTGTCCTTAATTTTGCATTATGAGTGTTGAACAGCTTGTTCTAGGAATGAGACAAGTGTAAGCTCTGTTATTCTTCTTGTAGCTTGTGTTTGAATTAGTAGCAATGTTCTCAGTTCATGGTTTCTTTCCTGAAATCTTTTTAAGCTGGCTCTTATTTTGTGCTGTTTGATTTAGTCAAAGAGATATAATTTAATCTATAAACTCAATGACTGAGCCTACCTAAAGTACAACATACTGGAAGCAAACAAGTAAATGAGGTGCTGTATTACAGAATTGCCTCCCACTCATCTACAGGCTCCTCTGTCACTAGATCTGATATCAGATTACTTGACAAGGCAAGTGATGACATCTACCCAAGCATATTTTAAATATTAAGGCTTTAACTTCCGTTAAAAGTAAGTCAGGGCATACCTTGAGGGGTAAGCACTCTCTGTTTTAGAGATCAACTAGTTGCTACTATTGTTGTTGTGTCGTTAAGTGCTGTTGAGTCACAGGCAACTCATAGCGACCCTGTGAAGGAGAGTCTTCAACGCCTGGGTGTCTCTCATCCTCTCTCCAGGTTCATAGGGTTTCCAGAGGCAAGCTATTAGGGAAGTAGATGTCACTCCTCCTTCCAAGCTTCTTTTAATCTGGGAGCTCCACCCCACTCTCTGTCCGCATTGGGTAACCAGCCATTAACACATTTGACACACATTAGTGTCACAGTGTTCAGCCTCACAGCAACCACAAATTACCTCTGTATGGCAACTTGTACACCAGTCTATACGACCTAGAGGAATGGACAGGCTTGAGGGCCGCAGATTAATAGTTACCCATCTTCAGCTTGGTAGCATCATCTTCTGTCAACTGGGCCAGCTGATCTCTTTATCTATATTGATGTTATTGTTGTTAAGTGCAGTCATGGGGGTCAGCAGAGTGGACGTGCCAGATGAACTGGGGGTCTGGCGGAAGGACTTTGCCAGCATTTGGGTGTGCTGGGTTGGTGAGACCCTGAAAGGTCGTGTCCCGCCTAGGGCCTTGGGAGACTTAATGTCAGCTGAATCTGGACTCTGGTTGATGTTGCTATTAAGTCCATATAATTGCACTTGATTCCTTTGCCAACCAGTATTATTTCATATAGAAATGAAATAAAAGATAAATAATAGGAAATAACTATACCCTATAATTCTCTGTTCTCAACAGCTGACTTATGTATTATTAGAATAAAACAGGGATGTCTTTGGATGCTTATCTTAAACTTATAAACTTGGGAGCCACAATAAAAAGCATATACAATTATTAGGCCTTATAAAAATTAGTTATTTCTGGTCCCTAAAATTATTGTACTTTGGAAACCTTGGAAATGTACATGTGTACAAATTCCAATTTTACGCTGTTCTATAACATTTTTTGATAAAAATAAAAAAAGATTACTTGGCCTGGTTTCTGCTCTTAGGTCTTTCATCAAAAGTGATTTTTACATGGAAAGCTAAGAGGATAACTGACAATAGAACAACAAAAACCAAAGTAGAAGTGGTATTCAAATAACTTTCATACTAAACTTGCATATTAAAACTAAATATAAAAGAACTCTGGTCATGACTAGAGAAGTATTTCAGATAAAACATTTTGGTAGGAAGCAACTGGGCCCATCTTAACGAAGGCGTTTTAATCTGGGGAGTGTCTTCTTGTAATTACGACCATTGAGTTTTATTTCCATATTGGCCGATAGACCTTTAGTGTAACAGCATGGACAAAAAGTACACTGGGAAATTAAGGAAGGAAGAGATTATTATGATTTTAAACTAATCAGGGAAGTAGAAGAGAGATGTGAAGTAATGTTGATTTTCCCATGAAATCCACTGCTATTGAGTCTGTTCCAAACTGTTTCTTGGTCTATTTATAGATTCTCCATGAATTTATGATTCATATAGTCAAATGCCTTTGCATTGTCAATAAAGCATAAGTAAACATCTTTCTAGTATTCTCTGCTTTCAGCTAAGATCCATCTGTCCTTATTAATGGTGTTTCTTGTTCCAAAATATCTTCTGAATATAACTTGAATTTCCTACAGCTCCTTGGTTATGTATTTCTCCAGCAAATTATTGCCTGTGATATTGATAATAATGTTCAATAATTTTAATAATATGTTAGATTAACTTTTTTTAATAGGCATAATATAGATCTCTTCTAGTGCATTGGCTTGGTAGCTGACTTTCAATTTTCTTGGCATAGGTGAGTGAGTATATGCAGGGCTACAGCTGTTTTGAGACACCTTTCAATTCCTAGAGATTTGTTTTTATTAATGCCTTCTCAGGGCAGCTTAGACTTCTTCCTTCAGTTGGTTCTTTCATTGGTTCTTGATCATGTGGGACCTCCTAAAATGTTGAACAGCAACCGATTCTTGTTGGCATAATGAATATATATTCCTTCCATTTTTGTTGTTGTTACTTCAACTTCTGGCACTATGTACCAGAATAGTATTGCATTTATAGACTTCTTATGGGATCAGTATTTCCAAAATGGATGGCCAGTCTTTCTTCTTAGTCTATGTGAGTCTGGGCGCTCTGCTGAAAACTGTCCACCATGGATGACCTATTTGGTATTTAAATTATTGGTGACATAGCTTCCAGTATTACAGCAATATGCAAGTTACCACCGTATAATGAACCCATAGATGAGGGCAATAATAGGTTTGATTTCTTGTTTGGTTGGTTTATAGCTAAGTGCATCAGAGGAAAAGTCCGTCAATCTACTTTTAAAAAAAAGGAACTCACATTGTGGTCAAAACTACTCCGGCATCTATGAGGTAGGTAAGTCTGAGTCAGTTCAACAGCTGTTGTATGTGTGATTTTTTTAAAATTATTTCACATTCACATTGTGTTTCTTACGATTATTCCCAAACTTCGTGACTTATAAAATGAACCACCATTGATCTATGCCCAATATTACCCCATCTTTTTCAGATCCCCTTGGAATCTTTCCTAATGCCTTCACCCTATCCCTCTACCCACCAAATTCTGTGACCCTGTGATTTCCCACCCTCAATCTCACTCTCAGACCCTCATCCTCTTTCCCTCCCTTTTAAAACATCCATACACATCTTACTAGTTATCCTTCCATTTTTACAATATTGGTCTATGTAGTATTTGCTCCTTTGTTCCATTGAGTCAGAATTGATCCATAGCTGATCCCTTCAGTAGAATTTCAGAGACTGTAAATCAAACAGAAGGAAATTGCCTATCTTTCTTTCACAGAAAAGCTAAATGAATTTGAACCACATGTCTTTGGATTGGCACCACAATCCTTACCCATTAGACCACCAGACCCCCCTGCAATAACAACTGGTATGTGGTAAGTTATTTACCATGGAAATTCTGGTTGTGTAGTCCATAAGGATTGTGCTGATAACCCAGGAGCTGCATCTCTTTGGTATTTCAGAATCACCAGTGGTTCCTTAAGGAGCTCTGATGGCTTAGTGGTAAGAAGCTACACTGCACTCCTAAAGGCATGTGATTCGAATCCACCAGCTGCTCTACAGGAAAAGGATGTACAATTTCCTCCCATGTAATTAGCTGCCTCTGAAACCCCCCTGGAGGGTCAGCTATGGGTGAATTCAAACTTGATGGAACACACACAACAACAGTGGCTCCTTTGGAAAAAAAATGGGCAATCTGCTCATGGGTCATTTACAGCAACCAAAACCTACTGGAAGGTCAGCTGTGAGTTAGTTCAGACTCAAATCAATCCTAAACAAACCCTACAAGGTAGACATGGATACTTTTTTTCATAGTCGTAAAGGCTGAAGTTAAGTTTAGTAATTTAACTGTGCAGTTTTTGGTAAACTTTGATGGTAGATCTTATTTACCAGTTAGTACAAACTCATTGTCATTAAGTAGATTTTAACTTACATCAGTTATATAGGAGATAGTAAAACTCTACCACAGCATATTCAAAGATATAATTCAAACATGGACAGTGTTTGGTGGAGCTCCAGTTCAAGACAGTTTTGGAAGCAGGAGAATCATCCACTTCCTAAACCTCATGCCCCTGGAAACTCTATGATTCTGCAGAAATGATGATAGTTACAGAAAGGCTTCAGACCTTTGGTTCATAGGGTTGCTATGAGTTGTGCTTGACTCGATGGCAATCAACAACAACAATTTTTAAGAAAGTAGACTGCCATATTTTTCTCCCATGGTTGAGTTTGAATCACTAATCTTTTGTCAAGCAACTGAGTCCATACCATTGCACCAACAGGATCTCTAAGCCTCAAATGTAGATTTCCCATTATTGCAGTCTTTCTAATATCATCTTCTATATAAGAACATGAATTTCTGTGTAAGAGCAAAAAAAAAGATGAAATGAATTGTGGGAACTGATGATGTGTAGTAGGTCACTAATGGTGAGACTCAGAATAACACAGAGCTTTCTTGGCAAGTTATAAATTGAGCTTGGTCTAGTGGTAAGGAACTGTCTTGCCAACCTGAAGATATGTGGTTTGAATCCTCCAGCTGCTCTGTCGGAGGAAGGCAAACAGTGTTCTCCCATGTGATTTATTGTCTCTGAAAACCCGCTAGAGGGTCAGCTATGGTTGGTCCCAACTGGATGGTATATAGAACAAAACAAAACACTGACGGTATAGTGGCTCTTTGTCATTAGCCTATGAATATACTCTCAGTAGGTTCTCTTCCCCACTTGGTATCGTATTGTGAAACCAAACTAACTTATGAAGAAGTTTCTTTTAACATTATGTAAATACATTTTTATTTCATAACAGAATACAAACTTTGAACTTTATTAAACAAATTATGCTGATTTTAAAATATATTATTAAAGTTGTTGTTGTTGTTATGTGCTGTCGAGTCGTTTGTGACTCATAGTGACCCTATGTACAACAGCCCTAAACCCTGCTCTATCCTGTGCCAATCGCATTGCCTCTGACACACCCATCCCGATTACCCCAGTCACTGAATCAATCCACCCCATAGAGGGCCTTCCCATCCCGCGCTGTCCCTCTACCATACCAAGCATGATGTCCCTCTCCAAGGACCTATCTCTCCTTACAACCTGTCCAAAGTATCTCAGACCAAGCCCCAGAATCCTTGCCTCCAAGGAGTAGCCTGGCTTAATGCTCTCTAGGATGAATCCGTTTGTTTTCTTGGCAGTCCATGGAACATTCAATACTCTTCTCCAGCACCACAGCTCAAAGGCATCAATTCTCCTTCTATCCTCCCTAGTCATTGTCCAACTCTCTGATGCATAACAAGTGATTGCAAAGACCATGGCCTGTATCAGGCACACCTTAGTTTCCAGAGAGACACCGTTGCTCTTGAGTACTTGAGAGAAGTCCCTAACCGCAGACTTTCCCATAGCAATATGTTTTTTTATTTCCTGGCTGCTGGTGCCAAGAGTGTTGACTGTGGAGCCGAGCAAACTGAAGCTCAATTTAAAAGCACTCTCTGGCTTTTTAACAATAGAACACACACACACACACACACACACACACACACACACACACACACACATTTAGGAGTAAACTATAGCACTTGGAGCCCACTAAAATTATATCTGTCATTGATTTATCTCTGAAAACATCATTCTTTAGAAATTGATCTTTGAAAAATTCACTGAAAAATACATAGTGCTTTAAATGAAGGGAGTTAAACATAAGTGATAAAGATTATATCTTTATGCAGTGGCTGAATCAAACTGCAATACAGTTTAATAGTAATTTTAGCTGTCTCTCTGATAGATCCAAACCATCACAGTCAAATAGGCTTTCAGAGAAATGAGTTAATATTTAAGGCACTGAAAAGAAATATTGGCTATGTTGCAATGTATCTATTTCTTCTGAAAATGGATATGATCCAAACTTAATATAAACTTAATAAAGTCTCTCTCTCTATTGCTATTCACGATTCTTATACTTATTTTTCTAAAATTGCTTTTATGTCCACTTTCTCTTAGTGCAAAATACCAACCATCCTTGGATAAAAAAATGCAAATACTTATTACCTTCAACTTACTTGCTGATTCTCTATCTGTACCTTTATTCCTCTCTACATACCACTTATAATGTTCTTTAATCTTCCTATCCATTTTTCTAATTTTCAAGAAGCTGTTATAATTCCCACAATTATACATGGAATGCAGTGTGGGAGAAAATAAAAAAAAAAAACCAGTAAAAACAAGACAAAGCCATGGTACCAGAAACTCTATGGGAAGACAGATAAAGGCCATCTGGTATTTAAAAGGACAAAATTGGACACTCTAAAAGCTGAGTTCTAAGCATGGAGAATAGTGAACATATAAGATTACTAAAGAGAAGATTTTTTTTAAAGATAAATCTTTTTTTTTTAGATACTAGTAACTAACTAAAAAATAGCAAGTGGAAAATGAAAACATTTTAATAATTGTAATCCATCAACAGAGGAAAATTCCTTAGGCCTGGTAAAATTACTATTAGAAATCTATGCAAAATAGCTGCTAAACTGAATAGCAACTTACATAACTATATAAGTGAAAACATTAATTTTAAAGATAGAGCCATGGATTATTGGAACCCTACAAATCTGCAACTCCTCACCATTTCAATTTTTTTCAATTTTCTCATCTTGAGACATACTGAGCAATTTCTTCCCTCTCTATTCTCCAACTCCAGCTCTTATTTGCACATTACATTTGTGGTATTCATTTAAAAGTTGACTTTTCTAGCCAGTATGTTAAGCCCCTATTGATGTCCAGCAACCTTTTACAGACACATGGTCTTGCAAATCAATCAATATCTATGGAACTAATATAAGAGATAGAGTTCTTTCCACACTGTAAAGGCCCAGATGACAATGGTGGTGGAGAGACAGTGGAAAGACTATAGCAAGTTGTAACCTGAGGCTTCTTGAATTTTGCTGACCACAGTTAAAAGTTTTGCTTGTCATATGATTGAAGGAGAAGCTGATTTATAACTATTCTGAGGCAAACTTTGCTGGATGATTTGGATTTGTTCT
>NW_006399828.1:4115663-4151705 GCF_000299155.1 Elephantulus edwardii
AAAAAGGTATTCGTGATGAATAGGTCATTGAATGTACAAAATTCAATCATGTGATATCCAATCTCATTTCTCTTACCAAGTCTACATTTTCCAACCACAATTTGTTTTTCATTGTTTCCAACTTTTCATTACAGTAACCATTTATTAATATATATTGATCATATGTTTCTTCCATTTTGGGCTAAAAAAGTTGGTGAAATCCTCAATTTCCTTCTTTTTGGGGTTTAGCTGTTCACGTGTATATTTGAATAAGTATGCTATTAACAGGTCTTCCTTGTATACCTTCAGATAGTAGCCTATAACTAACAGTATTGTATTTAAGAATGAGTTTCAGAATGGTGTTCTTAATTATAACAAAGTTATTCTTTTTCAATCCTTCCTAAAAAGCACCTGCGAATCCTCTTTATTCCAACAAGCAATACAGATGATGAGCTTCGTGAAAGTATTCATTCTTTTTCAATTTATCATTCATGGAATAATAAATCAAATTATTGTCTGATTCAAAAAGGCCAAAGGCAGTCCATGTCCACTTCCTAATGCTGAATATTTCTTATTTATGCATTTTTTAAGTTTAGAGAACTGAACACGCAAATTCAAGCATTGAGTTGCAATGCTGAAATATGCTGAGATCCAGGAAACAAATAAAAAGAAGATAAAAGAAATGTACATAGTTACTATACCAAAAAGAATTGGCCAACAAAGAAATATTTCAGAAAGTATCATCATATGCTACTTTGTCATATCAAGAATCAATGGTAATGCAGGGCGTTCAAGTTTCAATGAAGCACTGCAAAAAATAAAACCTCAGGAATTTATGGGATACCAATTGACAAGTTTCAACTAACAGATACAACTCTCATACTCACCAGTCTGTACCAGGAAATTTGGAAGGCAACTGCTTAGCCAACTGAGTGCAAGAGATCCTTATTTGCTCCAATTCTCAAAGAAAGGTGATTCAACAAAATATAGAAATTATTGAACAGCATCATTAATATCATATGCAATTAAAATGTTGATGAAGATCATCCAAAAAATGGTTAGAAGAGTCCAGAGCAGAGAACTGCCAGAAGTTCAAGTTGGGTATAGAAGAGGCCGTGCCATCAGGAATATTATTGCTATTGTCAGATGGGTTTTGACAGCAAACAGAGAATACCAGAAGGAGAACTATTTGTGTTTTGTTGACCATATAAAGGGATATAACTATATAGATTATAGAAAAAGTATGGTTAAAATTGAGGAGAAGTGTGGCATCAGGATTGGTGAAGATCTATCAACAATCTGTGTTATGCAGATAACACAACCCTGCTTGCTGAAACTGAGGAGGACCTGAACCAGGCTGCTCCTTGGAGACAAGGATTCTGGGGCTTTGTCTGAAATACTTTGGACATGTTGGAGGCAGTGCGATTGGCGCAAGATAGAGCAGGGTTTAGGGCTGTTGTACATAGGGTCGCTATGAGTTGCAAGCAACTCGACGGCACACAACAACAACAACAACAAATGGGAATCCAGAACATCTAATCCTGCTAATATAAAGCCAATACCTAGACCAAGAAGCTGTATTCTGAACACAGAAAACGAACACTTTATGGCTTAAAATCAAGAAAGGTGTGTATAGGGTTGTAGTTAGTTTGTATGCTGAGCAAATTATTTGAGAAGCTGGACTCTATGAAGATAAAGGAGCCTTCAAGATAGGAGGAAGAATCATCAACAACCTGTATTATGCAGATGAGTAATTTTACTTATTCAAAGTAAGGAGGACTTGAAGTGTTTGTTCTAGACAGATCATAGACTATAGCTTTCCATATGGATTACATGTCAACACCAAGAAAGCAAAAATCCTCACAACCAGTCTGATAGATGAAGAAAAGATTGAAATTGTCAATGATTTTATCTTGGGTAGGTTCACAATTAATACCCTTGGCATCGATAATCAAGAAATTAAGACTTCTTGCATTGGGAAAGTCTACTGTATGTTATTCACCATTGCAAGAATATGGAAACAGCCTATACGTCCAACCACAATCAAATGGACTGAGAAATTATGGTACAGTCACATAATGGAATACCACACGGGGACAATGATTTTGTAAATTATTACTTAACTTGAGAGGGACTAGAGAGCATTATGCTGAGTGAACTAACTCAGTCCCAAAAAGACATATACTTTCTAAAACCATTACTGTAGAATGAATATGAAAGGGTGAGGATGGTGTGTGTGTGGAGTGGTGGTAGTGGTTAATCTATAGGGTCACACAATTTGATAGATTGGGGCGGGGGGAGGATGAAGGAAAAGGGAGAGATCTGGTATGAAAAACAATGTATTCAAGCGCTGTAAATAAATCAGTATAAGATCATATATATATAAAGAAAGTCTGCTGTAAAGGAACTTTCTAAACTACTGAAGAGCAATGATGCCAGTTTGAAGACCAAGGTGCATCCAATTCAGTCCATGGTCTTTTCTTTCACTTGCTATGCATCTGAGAGCTGGACAGTGAATAAGGATAACCGAAGAAGAGTCAAGGTCTTTGATTTACGGTGTTGAAGAAGTGTACTGGATATTCCACGGACTGCCAAAAGACTAAGATATATCTTAGAGAAGGAGCATCCAGAGTGCTCCTTTGAGGCAAGGTTGACAAAACTTCTTCTCACATAATTTGTGCACATTGTTAGAAAGGCTTATGTCTTAGAGAGAGATGTACGCGGAAAGATAGAGACTGAGCAAAAGAGAGGAAGACTCTTATTGTGATGGATTGACACAGTGACTGTGACAATGGACTCACGTATGTCAGGAATGATGAAGATGGCATTGAATAGGACAGGGTTCAGATCTGTTGTTCATAGGTTCACTATGATTTGTACATGACATTACTTCACAACAACCTCACCATTGGGTCAATAGGCCACATCACGACAGATGGAGACAAGATTGGAATTGTCAATGATTTCATTTTACTGGGATACACAATCAATACTTTTGGTACCAACAGTCAAAGAATCAAAAGACATATTTCGTTGGGAAAATCTTCTTTCAGTGACCTCTCCAAAGTAATGAAAAGTAAGGATGTCAGTTTAAAGAGTAAGGTGAGTCTGATCCACATCATAGTCTTTTCTGTTACTTGCTAGGCATCTGAAAGTTAAACTAAGGATAGAGAACAGAAGAAAAATCAAGATCTTTGAACTGTGATATTGGAGAGGAGTGTTGAATATCCCATGGACTGCCAAAAAAAGCCGAAAAAAGTCTGTTTTGGAGAAAGTGTGACCAGAGAGTTCCTTGAAAGCAAGGATGGTGAAGCTTCATTTCATACACTTTGGACGTAGAGTTAACAGGGACCAGTCCTTGGAGAAGGTCGTCATGCTTTGAAAGGTGTAGGATCAGCACAGGAGAGAAAGACCCTTAACAAATTGAATTAACATGATGACTGTGACAATGATCTCAAGTACCCTGAAGATAGTATTATTGTTATGTACCATCGAGTCAAAACTGACTCACAGCTGACCCTTCAGTGGTTTTTCAGAGGCAGTAAATCTCTTGGGAGTTTATTGTCTATATGCCTTCCATGGAGTGGCAGGTAAATTTGAATTGTGTACCTTTGGGTTGACAGCTCAATTTCGTACCCTTAGGCCACAAACCCTATATGGTAAAGATGACACAAGACAGGGCCAGGTTCATAACTATTGTTCATACGGTTGCTGAGTTACAGTTGACTCGACAGCACCTGACAACAATAATTAACCGATACCAGTTAAGTGAAATGAAAGTGAAATAGGAAGGCTGAAAAATGAGGTCTCAAAAGACAAGAGGAAGCGGCAGTTCCAGAGATCTGGGAGTTAGAAATAAGCACATCAAAACACTTTGTAGAATTCTAAATCCAGGCCTGGCAAAAGATCAGACAAATAAGCTATGAATAAGTGAATAAATGAATATTCTTTTCTGCTTTTTATATATCTTGAGAGCTATACCTTGTTGTTGTTGTTGTTGTTGTTATGTGCCATCGAGTCGTTTGTGACTCATAGTGACCTAGTCCCCTAGTCCTAAATGCCGTTCTATGCTGTGTCAGCCTCACCATCTCAGACACACTCATTCCCACCGCTTCAGTCACAGAATCGATCCATCTCATTGAGTGTCTTCCTCTCCTGCGCTGCCCCTCCACCCTCCCAAACATGATGTCCCTCTCCAAGAACCTGTCCCTCCTTGCAACATGTCAAAATTATGTCAGATGAAGCTTCAGAATCCTTGACTCCAAGGAGCATTCCTGCTTCACTCTCTCTAGGAAAAACCTGTTTGTTTTCCTAGCAGTCCATGGGATATTCAACACTCTTCTCCATCACCACAGCTCTAAGGCATCAATTCTCTTTCTATCATCCCTATTCACTGTCCAATTCTCTGATGCATAGCACATAATTGCAAAGACTATAGCCTGGATCAGGCACACCTTAATCTCCACCCTGATGTTGTTGCTCTTCAGTACTCTTGAGAGGGCCCTCAAAGCTGACTTTCCCAATGCAATTTGTCTCTTGATTTCCTGGCTGCTATTACCAAGAGTGTTGACTGTGGAATCAAGTAAATTAAAACTGTTAACTATCTCAATGTCTTCACCATTCATACTGATGCCAATTGGCCTAGTGGTGAGAATCTTTGTTTTCTCAATGTCGAGCTTCAATCCATATTGAGGGCTTCAGTCCTTGACCTTCTGCAGCAAGCGCTTCAGTTCCTCCTCAGTTTCAGCAGGCATGGGTGTTTTATCCACATAACACAGGTTGTTGATGAGTCTTCCACCAATCCTGATGCCACATTCCTCCTTGTACAGCCCAGTGTCTCAGGTGATTTGTTGTGCATACATATTGAAAAGGTAGAGAGACAAAATACATCCCCAATGAACCCTCTTCTTGATTTTGAACCATATAGTGTCTCCTTGCTCTGTTCTGATGACTGCCTCTTGGTTCAAGTATAGGTTCGCATTAGCACAATCAAATGTTCTGGGACAGTTTTATAACATTGATGGAGGCTTTTCTTTTAATACTATTTGAGAGAAACATTCTTTTTATTAATTGAGAGGAAGAACCAGGTAATTAAATTTTGACTCTCTTTTATTTTTTAAAATAGCCTAGTTTATTTTATGTGAAAGTTTGCACAGCGAACTAGTTTCCTATTTAACATTTTTTAATACAAATGTTCTACAATATTGGTCAAAATTTTCACAATACATTGACATTTTTGTTGTTTCCATTCAGTTTCCATTGATATAGCTGCTCTTCCCTGCCTTGTTGTTTCATCTTTGCTTTTGGGTAAATGCTGACAGTTTAGTCTCATACCGCAGATTCCATTGTTTATTTTATAAGCCAAGCTATTATTTAAATGAAAGATGGTCTCCAAAAATAGCCTTGGTTTCAAGTTTAGAGCTTATCTTAGGGTGACAATTTTCAAGATTCTGTTAGTGACTATTGATCCAATCATACACACACATTAACTGCCTTTGACTCATAGATGATCCTCCAGTATTTTTCTGAAGCTATAACTGTATAGGGTGAGGTTGTCCATCTTTCTCCCAGGGAGCTGTTGGTGTACTCGAACCTCCAAAGAGGTAACAAACCAACATATGACTATGCAACCGGAGTTAAGTCTGTCCCTTCTTAGGAATTTAAATTTTGTTCTATGTTTTTCTCCAAAAGATTTTTTTTCTCCTTTCGTTTCATACCATCAAATTTGATACTACTGGCACAGGAGGAGATTGCCCCTCCTTCTCCAGCAGAGCCTCTGCTCAGTTTGAACCATGCATCATCAGGATTGCAGTGCAGATTCTTGCCACGAGGTCATCAGAGCTCCTCTCTAAAAGATACCTTTTTAAATGATTTTAAAATCTTTAACTCAAAGATAAACACTTCACTTCTATATCATCTTAATAAATTAGAAAGTTAAGACATGATCTTTGGGCTTTCTTCAGGTTCTGTGCTACCAATCTTTCAATGAAAGAAGAAAATATTCATCTCTTTAAAGATTAGAACATGCCAGCTATTTAGAAAGTGAGAAACTAAAACAAGAAATTTCAGAGAATAAGATATATTTGCATTGCTTTCTAAAAGCATGAGATTATCAATTCTGTATTCTTTAATTTTAGGACTTTTACTATACTGCAATTTTCTAAAACTTCAAACAAATTAAAAAACTAGTATAGATAAGACCAAGCTTGTAGTGCTGCTAAACAAAATCCTGGCAGTGCAAATTCACCAGGAACCCTTAGAAAGAAACATAGACTGTCTTCTTTCATAAAGATCTTGAAAATCTGATGGAAGTTGTCTATGAGTTGGAATTAACTCAAAGGCACTCAGGTATTTATAAAGAACAGAATACTTTAGGGATATCATGTTTATTTTTTGAGTGGACTAATACTATTTCTGTTTATTAGATTGACCTACTGAAACAAATCTGAAGAAGATCATACAGCTTTCAATATGGATTACACTCCAGTAGAAGAAAACAAAAATCCTCACCACCAGATAATATGCAAGAGAGCTCTGGTGGCCTAGCTGGTAAGGAGCATTCTGCCAACCTAAAGGTAGGCATTTCAAAACCACCAACTGCTTTTTGGAGAAAAACCCAATTTCTTTGTGATTTATAGCCTCAGATAACCCACTGCATGGCCATCTATGTGTTTGTTTTTACTTGACAGCATATACAACAACAGGTTAAAAGGCAGCATCATGTTAGATAGATGAAAGATTGAATTAATCAATGATTTCCTCTTACTTGGATCCACAATCAACACCCATAGTAACACTAGTCAAGAAATCAAAATGCATGTCACATTGGGAAAATACGCTGTCAAATATCTTCTGAAAATGTTAAAGGATAAGAATTTAGTAAGTAATTTTAAAGACTAAGGTGCTCCTGATCTAAGCCATGATATTTTCAATATTTTTATTTTCATTTTATTTTTTGTGTGTGTACCATCAAATCGGATCTGACTGGTACAGGAGGCGATTGCCCCTCCAACTCCAGCAGAGCATCTGGTGGATTCGAAAAGCTCACCTCTAGGATTTCAGTGCTGCTGCTTGCCACTAGGCCACCAGAGCTCGCCAATATTTTCAATATTTTTAGGCATCTGAAATTTGGAAAATGAATAAAGAAGACTGATATAGAATCAATACCTGTGAATTATGGTGTTGATTGAAGGTATTGAATATACTGTTGTTGTTGTTACGTGCCCTACAGTCATAGATGACCCGTAGCAACCCTATGCATGAAAGTCTTGAACACAAAACGTTCATCTTTTCTCCAAGTTTGTAGAATTTCAGGAGGCAAGCTCTTTTGGACGTGGATGCCACTCCTGCTTCCAAGCCTGCTTTATAGATTGCTAAAAGAATAAACAAACCTGTCATGAAGAAGTGCAGTCAGTATGCTTCTCAGGGAGAGGGATGGTAAAACTTCATCTCAGGTACTAGAGCATGTTATCAGAAAGGGCCTTGTCCTTGGGGGGGGGGGCAAAAAAACCCCAAAAAACAAACACAAAAACATCGACCTGGGCAAAGTAAAGAATCAGTGAAAGAGAGGAATACTCCCAACAAGATAGACTGACACCATGACTGCAACAATGGTCTTAAGCCAGATGGAGATTTTGATACTGCCCCAGGTTAAGGCAAGACTCTGATCTGTTGTTTATGGGATTGCTGTGAGTCATAGTTAATTTAAGGAAACTCAACAACAACATTGATATTTTAAAAGTTACGTGTACTAATGTTTCTTTCTACATATAGCTGTGTAGAGGCATTCTTCAATACTGTTATCAATCATACGGAGAACACTAGTGAGTGTCAAAGATTTGTAGATATAAGCAGATGATGATAGAATATGAAAATGGCAAGTCCCTTTGGATGACTTTCCTAGTCTCATTTTGTGATGAATTAAACTTTTGGGAAGACTCTAACACACATACAGAAGTATAAAACCAACATAGGCCCAAAGCCCAAAATTCTTGGCACTTACATGATTTTAATTTGTTGCTTTTCTTCCTATCTTTAAGTAGCTGCCAAATCTTGCCTCTTCTTTTTTTATAACAACTACAGAGACTTAACTCCTCCTTCGTTTTTTCTTTTCTCTTTTCAGCTGTTAAAGATGCCAGCAAAATCCAGGAAATAGCCTGATTCATACTCATACAGTGAATATTATATAGTGAATCAATTTTCTAACAGTGTAGATCTTTATGTGAAGTTTACCCCTAAATAAACCTGGATGAACAATTTGATCACTTTGAGGAACCATTTTGTTGTTGTTATTATGATGTTTTTGGTTTTTCCCCTTAGTTTATTTTTATCCCTCATATTCAGCAAATATAAGGAAAGAGGCAGGTCTTTGGTTAATAGGGTTTGTTTTAAACATGCCACAACCATTATTATTTGTAAGGACATCAGTTTGAAGTCTAAAGTGCATCTGATTCAAGCCATAGTCTTTCCAATTACTTGCAATGCATCTGAAAGCTGGACAATGAATAAGGATGACAGAAAAAGAATTGACACCTTTGAGCTGTGGTGTTGGAGAAGAGCACTGAACAATCTATGGACGGGCAAGAGAATGAACAGATCTGTCTTGGAGAGGGTGCAGCCAGAGTGCTTTTTGGAGGCAAGTATGATGAGTCTTCACCTCACATACTTTGGGCATGTTCCTAGATCTGTTCCTTGGAAAGAGACATAATACTGGAAGGACAGAGGGTCGGAGAAAGAAAGCAAGAACCCCAAGTAGGTGGATTGATTGATACGGTGACTACTGCAATGGACTTTTGTGTGTCAGGAAATGTGAGGATGGCATAAGATAGAACAGAGCCCAGGTTTTTGTTCATAGGGTCACCATGAGTCATACTCAACTTGATGGCACCTAAAAACAACAACAACAAAACGCAGCGGCTGCATCAATCTTGAATGTGAAAACCTTTTGAAGAGTCAGCTATGGTTTGGTTCCAACTTTTTTGGCAAACAACAATACCAGCAATGGAACCAAGACAAAGGTACTAATACGTCTTTTCTACTTATATTAAGGTAGATAGAAATGTTCTGACTCTGGTGGCCTAGTGGTAAGAGTTGCACTGGCAACCCAAAGACACACATTTCAAATCTATTAGCTGTTCCATGGGAGAAAGATGGGCAATCTCCTCCAGAGTGGTTTACAACCTCTGAAAACCTGCTGCAGAGTCAGCTATGATTTAGTTCCAACTCATGAGCACAGAATTGGAACCAACTAATAGCTCAAAACAACAACAGAGAGGAAATTAGTTCCTGGGTGATCCAAGTGATTAGCAACTCAGATGCTAGCAGATGAGTAGGCAGTTGAAATCTATTCAGAGGTGCCTCAGAAGAAAGGCCTGATGAACTTTCAAAGAATTCAGGATTGAAACCTCTACGGAGCCCTGATCTACCCTGATATACAAAGCTTTCCATGAATCAGAACTGACTTGATGGCAACTGGTATTTGGAATGGGAGAAGAAACTAGGTATAGACAGAGATTTTGTTCACTACTGTATCTTAGGTGCTTTGAATAAAGCCTACTACAAAGCAAGTTTAAGTGAATACTTAGAAAAACATTGCCTCTTGATTAAACTTTACAGTAGCTTTTTATGTAGGAAAAAGTTGAACAGTCTCTGCCTATGTAATTTACTTTCTCTGAAAATCTCCCAGAGGGTCAGCTATGAGTTGTTTCTGACTCAACAGCACACAGCAATAACAACAACTTGAGAAATTGTAAGTACTTTGTGTTCATTTTCATAACCAGTGGAACTAATTAGTAGACAAGATTGCAATTCACATGCACATGGCTCTAAGTTTGTGCTTTTAAACATCAATCATAAAATGTAGGGCAATGTTAAATATGTGCAAAACATAAAAAAGAAAGAATGGTCTTTTATGTAAGTGTAAGTGCTTATATTCATTAATGTTTATTAGGGCTCAAACTTTTGCCATTGTCTTGGCACAGAGAACTTGCTTTTTTATCTTTCGCCCCCCCCCCTTCATTTTCTATTAACACAATCTACCCTATTGTCTTATTTTGAGTCATAGGAGAGCTGCCAAAGGGTGTGGTTATCAGTGGTTAGATTTTCAGAAATCACTCATGCTGTTTACTTCAGCTTTCATTGTAATTAAACAAAGACCTGCTTTAGACATTATCATTTGACAAGCACTAGACAAAGTACTATATTGATGTCTGACTGAATGTAAAACTAACACAAAATCACCTTATTTCAGAAATGGCTGGCCCAGCTTGTTTTGGCAATTCAGCGTTACCTTCACACTTTCAAAAGTATGGTTACATGCTAAGCATATTCCATTTTCTGTTGCTCCAAAAGTATTTCTAATTAAAACTTTAATCTTGGCTTCATTTTTCAAAAATTAGATGTAAAAATGTCTCTCATGAGGGAAGTGAGATCATAGTCTACAATGAGCAAAGAAGCATGCATAGATGACTTCCATTTGTACCATAAATCTACCCATTCCATAGCTATCAGAAAACAAAGCAATTTCTCTGACTACCATCTGATCTGTATATAAAATGTGAACAAAGCTCATCTGTTAACTGTCTCAGGGGACTATCGTATACATTAGGTGAGAGAGTATGTGAAACCATTTTACTTTATGTTTTTCTCTTTTTAAAAAAATTGATATTTTAATGAAAGTTTATAGAAAGCTTGGATTTCCATTGATTCATTGTTGCACATTTTCCTTCCTACCCTCTCCCAAGTTCACTTTTCTCTTTAAAAAGATTCTTTCATGTGGCATAATTTCCTCCTTCCCTCTGCCTTCTGGCCTCCAGTTCACTTTACTGTGCACCTCTTATTCTGGACTGTTTTCATGCAAATAATGTTGTTGCTATTGTTGTTAAGTGCCATCATAGCAACCCTATGAAGCAGAGTCCTCAACACTTGGGTGTCTTTCATCTTCTCTCCAGGTTCATAGGGTTTCTAGAGGTAAGCTATTATGGAAGTGGATGCCACTCCTCCTTCCAAGCTTGTTTTAATTGGGGAGTTCTCTCTGTCCGCATTGGGTAGCCAACCATTAACACATTTTGACACACATCAGTGTCACAGTGTTCAGCCTCACAACAACCACACGTGACTGCAGTACGGCAACTTGTACACCAGGGCTATACGACCTGGTGGAATGTCTGAACAAAAACAATGAAAGACAGGCCCGAGGGCCGCAGATTAAAAGTCACCCACCTTTGGCTTGGAAGCATTGCTTTCTGTCTACTGGGCCAGCTGATCTCTCTCTCTCTATGTTGATGTTATATGCAAATAATACCTAATAATATATTTATTTTATACATTTCTTTCCCTCATCTATTTCAATACAGTGTTCATTATCTATCCCTTCTTTTCTTAGTTTCCTCTCAACCCCCATGGCAGTCCTGATTTATAACAGTGTAGCATCATTTATCCCATTGTGATTGAGGTATTTCACTCAGCATAATGTCCTCCAGAGTCACCCATTTGGTACAATTTTTTTTTTTAATTTTACTTTTTGTGTGTACCATCAAATCGGATCTGACTGCTACAGGAGGAGATTGTTCCTCCTTCTCCAACAGAGAATCTGGTGGATTTGAACCATGTACCACTGGGATTGCAGCATGGCTTCTTACCACTAGGCCACCAGAGCTCTGGTACAATATTTTATTAGTTCCTTGTTTTTCAGTACTGTGTGGTATTCCACTGTGTGAATTAATTCCATTCATTTGTTGATGGGCATTTGGGTTGCTTCCATCTCTTTGCTATTGTGAACAATGCAGCAATAAACATTATATATATGGTTATGGTTTCTTTAGGGTGTATTTCCAGTAGTGCAATTGCTAGGTCAAATGGTATTTCTATTTCCTACTTTTTGAGAAAGTGACATAGTGCCTTCCATAGTGGTTGCACCATTATACACTCTCACTAACAGTGATTAAGGGTTCCAGTTTCTCCATAGCATCACCAGTATTTATTGCTTGCTGCTCTGTTGAACTTTGCTATTGTTACTGGGTTGAGATAATATCTTATAGTTGTTTTGATTTGCATTTCTTTTAGAGCTACAAATTTTGAACATTTCTTTATGTATTTGTTCATCATCTGAATGTCTTCTTTGATGAAGTATCTGTTCATATCCTATATCCATTTTGTGATCGGGTTGGTCCCTATCATGTCTCTTATTCAGTATTATATTGGAACTCTTAAGAAGAGAAGGAAATAAAAGGTAACCAAATTGGCAAAGTGGAGGTAATATTATCTCTATATGCAGATGATATGATAGTATATTTTAAAACCCCTAAAGATTCAGTGAGAAAACTACTGGATGTAGTCAACCAACTCAGCAAAGTGGCAAGATACAAGATCAACATTCAAAAATCAACTGGATTTCTCTACAGTGACAAAGAGAATACAGAGCTGGAGCTAAGAAAAAAATACCCATCACAATAACTAATCACTAGATTAAATACTTTGGAATAAATCTAACTAGAAACACAAAAGACCTATTCAAAGAAAATTACAAAAAATTACTACAAGAAACAAAAAGAGACCTGGAGAAATGGAAGAATATACCATGCTCTTGGATAGTAAGACTCAATATTGTGAAAATGACAATTCTACCAAAGACGTTCTACAAGTTCAACGCAATCTCAATACAAACACCAATTCCATTCTTCAACGAGATGGAAAAGGTAATTTCCAATTTCTACTGGAATGGAAAGAGACCCCAAATAAGCAAAGCACTCCTTAAAAAGAGAAACAAGGTAGGAGCATCTCACTCCCTGATCTCAAATCCAATTACACAGCTGTGGTGGTCAAGACAGCATGGTAATGGTACAGTGACAGACACACAGATAAATGAAATAGAGTTGAGAATCCAGAAATCAGCTCATCTACCTCTGGTCAACTGATTTTTGACAAGGAGATGGAATCAATTAAATGGAGAAATGAGGAACTCTTTAACAAATGGTGTTGACAAAATTGAAAAACTATCTGTAGAAAACTCAAGCAAGACCCACACCTCACACCATACACAAAAACCAACTCAAAGTTGATTAAGGACCTAGAAGTAAAATCAAGGATGATAAACTTCCTCAGAGAAAGCTTGTAAGAACTCTAGAAGCACTAATCTAGAACATGTACAGTCTCCCAAGCATCCTAAAAAACTTACAACCAGGAGAGAATAAATGAATGGGATCTTCTAAGAATCAAATTCCTATGCACATCCAAAAAATTTTCCAACATGGTAAAAAGAAAAACCACAAACTGGGAAAAAATATTTGGTAATGACATGTCTCTCATAAGGGATTTATATACAGAATTTAAAGAATGCTTCAGCACCTCAACAAGATAAAAGTAAAACCATTTTAAGTGGTAAAACATTAAATGTCTTTTATTAGTAATAGCATGCTAATTATAATTTACAGTTATGGCAGCTTTACTGACACTGTAGTTTGTAATTGTTAGGTACCATTAAGTCAAGTATAACCCATAGCAACCCTGTGAACAACAGATATTAACCCTATCTTATCCTGTGACGTCCTCATAATATCTGACGTAGTCGAGCCTATTGCAGCAATCATTTTGTCAATTCAACTGGTTGAGGGTCTTCCTCTCTTTCACTGTCCTTCCCCCTTTCCAAGCAAGATATCCATTCCCAAGGATTGTAGTCACTGTGATGTGCCATGGAATCGCTTACAAACTTATAGAGCACAATAGCTCTAAGCTTTGCTCTATCCTGAGCCAATTTCACTGTCTCTAACACATCCACTGTCATTACATTTACTGTGCCAACCCATCACATCTGGGGTCTTCTGCTCCTACGTTCTCCTCCCCCATCCTTCTAAACATGACATCTTTCTCCAAGGACTGGTCCCTCCTGGTAACATACCAAAGCATGTGAGATAGAACTTCAAAATCCTTGCCTCCAAAGAGCAGCTTGGTTTTACCCTTTCTAGCATCAACCTGTTGTTAGTTCTCTTGACCGTTCATAGTATGTTCAATATTCTTCTCCAGCACCACAACTCAAAGATATAAATTCTTCTACTGTCATCTTTTGTCATTTTCTGACTCTCTGATGCATAACAAGTAATTGCAAATAAAATGGCCTAAATCTCCAGAGTGCAGAAAAGCAAAGATGTTAGGCTAGAGACAAAAGCACACCTAATATAGGACATGGTCTTCTCAATTACTTTTTATGCTTCTGAGAGTTGGACAATGACTAAGTAGATGACAGAGAAGAATAGATGTCTTGGAGCTGTGGTGCTGGAGAGAAGTCTTGATCATACCATGGACTGCCAAGAAAACAAATCAGTCTGTCTTGGAGAAAGGGCAATCAAGTCTCTTCTTGGAGGAGAGGATTTTGAAGCTCCATCTCAAATACTTCAGGCACATGTCCCAGAGAGACCAGTCCTTGGAGAAGGACATCATGCTTGGAAGGGTGGAGGGACAGTGCAGGAGAGGAAGATCCCAGATGAGATGGATTGATACAGTATCTGGGGCAATGGTGGTTTGTGTGTCAGAATTAGTGAGACTGGCTCAGGACAGAAAAGGGCTCAGAGCTGCTCCACATACGGTTGCTATACATTGTAGGAGACTCAATGGCATATAACAACAAAAACCATGCTAGATTGGTTGTTTTTTATTTAAACCTAATGTTTAGAGTCAACAAGACCTTGGAGAGGACCTTTGTATTTAAAAGTTGGTTGTTGTTATATTTTGGAGGAACATTGTCCTAAGTGGTACAGCCCTCTTCTGGCAGTATGCTGTACTGAGGTAACTTGGGGTTGCTGTGATGCTGGACCTTGTGCTATTGGGGTGTCAAATGCCATAATGGTCACCCATGGTGGACAATGTTTGGTGGAGCTCCAAGTTTAAGACAGGTTTTGCATCTACTTCCTAAACAACATGGCTCTGGAAACTCTATGAACTTTGATAAACGACTATTTATAGAAAAGCTTCAGGTCTTTTGTTCATAGTGTCATTATGAGTGATGCTCACCTTGATGGCAATCAACAAGAACAACAATGACCTCTTGGTCTCTAAACTGATATCTTTGTTCTTTAGCTCTCTGGAGAGTCCCTGACAACAGCTTTTTCTAATGTAATTAATCTTTTGATTTCCTGTCTGCTGGTACCAAGAGTGTTGCTTGTGGAACCCAGCAAGCTGAAACTGTTAAGAATCTCAATATTTTCTCCATCTATTGTGGTGTTGTTGATTATCCCAGTGTTGAGAATCTTTCTTTTTTTGAGTTTGTGCTTAAAGCTATATTGCAGACTAGAGTTCTTGACCTGCTGCAGTAAATATTTCAGACCCCTCTCATTTTCAGCAAGCAAGGTAGTGCCATCTGCATAACACATGCTGTTGATGAGTCTTCCTCCAATCCTTTTGCCACGTTCCTCCTTAACCCTTCCTAATACCATGCCCAAAGTATGTGAGATAAAGCTTTGTCATTTATGCTTAAAAACAAAACAAAACAAAATAAAACAAAACAAAACAAAACAAAACACCGTCACCCAACAAAACACTCTGGCTGCACTCTCTCCAAGATACATCTCTTTTAGAAGTTCATGGAGCATTCTTCTCCAGCACCACAACCCAGAGACATCAGTCCTTCTTCTGCCGTACTTGTTTAATGGGTAGCTATTAGATGCAAAGGAAATGATTGAAAATACCATGGCCTGAATCGGATGGACCTGAGTCTTTAAACTGACTTCATTGTTCCTCAGTAATTTGAAGAGAGATTGTTGTTTGTTGTTATGTGCTGTCCAGTCGACTCCAAGTTGTTAGATGCCTTTAAATCGACTATGATTCATAGCCATCTTGTGAAACAGTTTCGAAGTTTTCCCTATCCTGTCCATCCTCATGATCTCTGTTACGCTTAAGTTCATTGTAATGTCCACTCTGTCAATACATCTCACTGAAGGTTTTTCTTTAATTGACTCTTTACCTTTTTCAATATGATGTCTGGTTCTTTTTGAAAAGATGCCTAAAGTAGGTAAAACTAGATTATATTATCTTTGCCTCTAAGGAGCTCTGGCGGCACTTATTAAAAATAGATTTTTGTTCTTTTGGCACTACAGTATATTAAATACTTTCCATTACCACAATTCAACAGCATCAATTCTTCTGTCATCCTTATTCATTGTTCAGCTTTCAGATGCATAGGGAAAATACCATGGCTCGAATCAGGCATACCTTAGTCTTCAAACTGCCATCCTTGCTCTTAACAATTTTCAAAAGGTTCTTGACAATGTATTTATTTCCCCAATGGAGTACACCTTTTGATTTCTTGATTTCTGCTATAATAGTTATTGTTTGTGGATCCAATTAAAATTCAATTGTTGACAACTTCAATCTTTTCTCCATCTATCAGGATGTTGTATATTGGTCCAGAGGTGAAGATTTTTGTTTTCTTACTGTTGATATGTATCCCATATTGAAGACTGCAGTCTTTGATTTTCTGCTTTAAGTGCTTTAGATCTTCAGTTTCAACAAGCGAGACTAGTTATCTGCTCACACAGGTTGTTCATGAGTCTTCCTTAATCCCGATGCCACGTTATTCTTCTTATAGTCCAGCTTCTTGAGTTATTTTCTTAGCACACATACTGTATAGGTAATTTAACATGAGTATAATTGTCTGAAATTTGCATTTTTTCTCAGTTTTAGCCATACTTTGTTACTATCCACACAGTCAATGCCTTTGCACAATCATTAAAACATAAATATACTTCTTTGTGGTATTCTGTACTTTCAACCAAGATCCACTTCACATAAGCCATGATTTCTTTTATGCTATAGTCTCTTCTAAACCCAGCTTGAATGTCTGCATTAGACAAAAAGGAGCCAAAAGAAGAGGAAGGAATGTTGAGGTAAGAGAACTGAATAGATTTCAAAGGGCAGCTCGAGAAGACAAAGTAAAGTATTATAATGAAATATACAAGGAACTGGAGTTAGAAAATAAAAAAGGGAAGAACACGTTCTACATTTCTCAAGCTGAAAGATCTGAAGAACAAATTAAAGCCTTGAGTGTAAACACTGAGTCATCCTATGGGCAAAATATTGAGTAATGTAGGAAAAGAAAATGGAAGTAATACATAAAATCACTGTACCAAAAATAATTAGTTGATACTGCACCATTTCAGAAAGTAGCATATATAATCAAGGACCAGTGGTACAGAAGGAAGAAGTCTAAGCTGTATTGAAGGCATTAGCGAAAAGCAAGGGGTTCAGGAACTGTTGAAATAGTAATTAGTATGTTTCACAAACTGATACACTCCTAGATGTGCTTACCAGTTTCTACCAGAGGGTCAGCTGTGGGTCTGTTCTGTCTCGATGGGATACAAGAACAACAACAATCACATGCAAGTAAAACCTTGATGAATATGATTATAAAATGTAATACAGGTACACCAGATGCTCCTCCGCGGAAGGAGGGGGAATGTCCTCATTTTACTAGTTAGATCTCACTCAATGATACACAAGAAGAAAAAAAAAAGGGGGAGAAATGTAATACATGGAAGAGTACATGTACATAGAACTGTCAGAAATTCAAGCTGCATTCAGAAGAGGCTGTGGCACAAGGGATATCATTGTTGATGTTAGGTAGTTGTTACTGGGTGCCATTTAAGTGGACTATGACTCATAGTCACCCTATGAACAGCAGATCTGAATGTGGTCCTATTCTGTGTCAGCCTCATGATCTCAGATCTGTTCAACTGCGTTGTTATAGTCACTGTGTTAATCCAGCTTGTTGAAGATCTTTCTCTGATGAGCTTACTCTCAGTATAATCAATACTAGTAAATTACTGTCCCTTCCTTTCAATAATTTTGAATAATGATTTGAAATATGCTTCTACTAAACTATACACATTCCATGTTCCAATCATTAGTTTTTGCTTACATCTATGAGGGCTCAGCCTCAGTTGCCATATCTGTTGCCATATCTAAGCGTGCTCTACTGGACACAGGGTTTCTGAAGGCCTGTTGTATTTCAGAAGTGGATGGCCAATCCTTCTTCTTAGTCTATCTTACTTTTGATATTTAGGTTTAGAATAGTATTAGTCAGACAAACATTTTATTGAAAGGCACAGATGAAAGATACTTCCCTTTACAGAAATAACCAGTACAGTCAGTGGTCCCTCAACCTGGCGTGTACGTCATGTCTCTTCTCTTTCCTTGCTATGTCAGGATCCTATGCACTACTGTCTGTCCCATCCGGCACCTCCCTCTCCCAGCCAACCCTTGACTTTGGCTTTTGAGCATAGGGTCACTATGAGTTGCAAGCAACTTGATGGCACCTAACAGCAACAACAACAATAACATCAACATCAGCAACAATAAAGTATACACACCATGATTAACAAACCAAAGTGCAAAGAAGAAATCTGAAAAACAGAATGTATATGATAAATACTGATTATACGGCAATGCTGTTGTTGTTATATACCCTTGAGTCACTTGTGATTCATAGCAATCCTATCTATGTTCAACAGGTCGGAACCCTGCCCTATCCTGAGCCAATCTGAATGTCTTTGACACACTTGTGTCTTCTAATTCAGGGTCTTCCTCTCCTGTGCCGTCCCTCCACCCTTCCAAGCATGATATCCTTCTCTACGTGCATAAAGTATGAGACAGAGCTTGAGAATCCTTGCCTCTAAGAAAAAGCTTAGTTTCACCCTCTCCAGGAAAAATCTGTTTGTTATCTTGGCAGTCCAATGTGTGTTCAATACTCTTTTCCAGCATCACAACTCAGAGACATTCATTCTTCTCTTAACATTTTTAGTCATTGATGCATAACAAATAATTGCAAAGACCAGGCTTGGATTAGGCACACGTTAGTCCCCAAACTGATGTCTCTTCTGATTGCTCTTCAGTACTCTGGAGAGGTGCCTTTACCATAGATTTTTCCCAATGTAATTCATCTTTTGCTTTCCTGACTGTTGATGTATTGATTGTGGAACCAAGCAAGCTGAAATTGCTAATAATCTTAATCTCTTCTCCATCTTTCATGATGCTGACAATTGGCACAATGGGAAGACTCTTGGTTTTTTTTGACGTTGAGCTTAAATCCATATTGAAAAATATAGTACTTGACCTTCTGTAGCAAATGCCTCAGATCCTCCTCAGTTTTAGCAACCAAGGTTGTGTCATCTGCATAAGGCAGATTGTTGATGATGCTTCCTCCAATCCTGATGCCACATTCTTCCTCATATAGAGTCCATTCTCCTTGATGATCTGTTGCACACATAGATTGAAAAGGTATGGAGATAGGATACATCCCTGGCATATACCTTTCCTGATCTTGAACCATGCAGTGTTTCCCTGCTTTGTTCTGACAACTGCCTCCTGGTCCAAGTGTAGGTGTGCATGAACACAATGAAGTGTTTTGTGATTCCCATTCTTCCTAATGTTAGCCATAGTTTGTTGTGAACCACACAGTCAAATGCCTTTGCATATCAATGAAACACAGATAGACATTTCTCTGGTACTCTCCTCTTTTAGCTAAGATCCATCTAATATTGGCTATAATGTTCCTAGTGCCATGGCCTCTTCTAAACCCAGCTTGTACATCTGGAAGGTCTCTGTTGATGTACTGTTCCTGTAATTTTTGGATAATTTTCAGCAAAATCTTGTGTCTGATAGTAATGATATTGTTCAATAATTCCCACACTCTGTTATGTCACCTTTTTTTTTTTTTAGAATGGGAATAAATATGGATCTCTTCCAGTCAGTAAGGGAGTTTTCATCCAGATTTCCTGGTACAATTTGGTTAATGCTTCTAGGGCAGAATGTGTTTGTTGAAATATGTCAGTTGGTATGCAATCAATTCCTAGGGTCCTGGTTTTTTTGCCAAGTCCTTCAGAGTAGCCTGAATTTCCTCCTTCAAAACCATTGCCTCTTGATGATGCTTTATGAAATTCTTCTGTGTGATCCAATTCCTTTTTTTGTTAATTTTGTATTGATTTATTTACAAAGTTTGAATACATTGTTTTTCAAAAAAGACCTTTTCCATTTCCTTCACATACCCATTTTGAAATCTGCCTTTTTCTGTAGCAGTCCAGGAATATTCTATAAACATTCATTATGAGACTCTTATCTGAGATAGTGTTGCCAAATGTTTGTTTCAAGTTGGTAGATTTTCTTTTGACCCTTTTGGAAAAACTTTGATGTTTATTTCTTTTTATACTAGTTTATTTACAAAATTTGAATACATTGTTTTTGAGAATAGACTCTTTCTATTTCTCTCACCCCCTATCAAATTATACAACTCCATGATCAAATTATACAACTTCATGATAAATCCCCTCCTCCCCCTGCACATCTTCATCACTCTGCTTCCACCCTCCTCTACCCCCTTGGGATGCTTATACTCATTCTACAGTAATGGTTTTATACAATATTTGTCTTTGTAGGACTGAGTTAGCTCACTCAGCATAATACTCTCCAATCCCTCCCAAGTTAGGTAGTAATTTACAAAATGGTTACTCCTGCTTGCTGCATAGTTTTCCATTATATGAATGTATTATAATTTCTCAATCCATTTGTTTGTTGTTGGACATTTGTGCCGTTTTCATGTTGTTGCTATGGTAAATAATGCTGTTATGAACATTGGTGTACAAATCTTCTTTTATGCCTCAGTTCTCATTTTCTTGGGATATATTCCAAGCAATGGAATAGCTGGGTCATATGGAATTTCTAGGTTCAGCTTTTTGAGGAAGCACCAAACTGCCTTCCAGAATGATTGTACCATTTTACAATTCCACCAACAATGTATAAGGGTTTCTTTTTTGCCACATCCTTTCCAATATTTATTACTTGCTGTCCTCTTAAATTTTGCCACTGTTACTGGAGTGAGATGGTACCTCATTGTGGTTTTGATATGCATCTCTTATTGCCGGTGATTTTGAAAATTTCTTCATGTCCCTTTTCCCCATTTGAATATCTTCCTTCGTGAAAATTCTTTCCACATCTTTTGCCCATGTTGTAATTGGGTTATCAATCTTTTTCTTGTGGAGGCCCAGGAATATTCTGCAAATTTACATTATAAGACTCTTGTCTGAGATGGTATTACCAAATATTTGTTCCCAGTCCATGTCTCACACCATACAGAAAAATCAACTCAAGGTGGATGGAAGACCTAGGAGTAAAGCCCCAAACGATAAAGTTGATAAGAGACAAATTTGGATCAAGCTAAGAAGCACTAGTTCAAGGTATAAATAGACTGCCAAATACAGCCATAAATGTACAATCTGAAGAGAATAAAATTGATGAATGGGATCTTCTAAAGATTAAATCCATGTTGTGCATCAAAAACTTTTTCTAACAGGGTGAAAAGAAAATGGGAAAAAAGGTTTTGATGCACACAAGGATTTAATCTTTAGAAGGTTTCAGTCATAGATTTTGTCCTTTTCAACACAATTTCTCCATTGTCATTTTCTCTATATTGAGTATTCCTATCCATGAACAAGGCACATTCTTCCATTTCTTTAGATCTTTTATTGTGTTTTGCAGAAATGTTCTGTAGTTTTCTTTGTAGATGTCGTTTTTATCTCTAGTTAGGTTCATTCTCAAGTATTTCAATTTGTGGTTGGCTATTGTAAATGGTACTGCTTTTTGGCTTCCTTTTCTATGTTTTCTTTGTTACTATAGAGGAATCCCTCTGATTTGAGGATATTGATCTTATATCCTGCCACTCTTCTAAATTGGCCTACTAGCTCTAACAAGTTTTTTTGTTGAATATTTTGGGTCTTCTGTGCACACTATCATATCATCTGCATATAGTGACGGTTTAACCATCTCTTTGCCAATCTGGATGCCTTTTATTTCATTCTCTATGAAGCGCTTTAAATACAATATTGAATAGAAGTGGCAACAGTGAATATCTCTGTCTGTTCAAAAGGAAAATGCTTTCTCCATTGAGAATGATATTGGCTCTTGGTTTTGAATATATTCTTATCATAATGCTGAAAAAACTCCTTTCTATTCCAATTTTGCTGAGTGTCTTAATCAGGAAGGGGTTTTGGATTTTGTCAAATGCCTTATCTATATCAATTATTAAGATAATATAGTTCTTACTATATACATTGTTAATAGTGGTATCTACTTCCTAAACAACATGCCTCTGGAAACTCTATGAACTTTGATATAGTTGTAGAGGGGCTTCAGGCCTTTTGTTCATAGAGTCAACTTGAAGGTAATCAACAACAACTATATATTGAATTACGTTGATTGTATTCCTTATGTTGAATCGTCCCTTACATATCTCTTCTGAATCCTACTTGGCCATGGTGAACTATTATTTTGTTTTAATGTTCTTTTGGATTCTATTGGCTAGGATTTTGTATCTATATTCATAAGAGATATAGGTCTGTGGTTTTCTTTCTTGGTAATATCTTTGCCTGATTTTGGTATTAGGGTTATGCTTGATTTATAGAATGACTCTGGGAGTGTTTCTTCTTTTTCATTTTTTTGAAATAATTTAAGTAGAATTGGTAATAGATCTTCTTTGAATGTTTGGCATAATTTAGCTGTGAAGCCATTTGGTCCAGGACTTTTCTTATGAAGAATTCTTTTTATAACATTTCCAATTTCTTCTTTTGTGATGTGTCTGTTCAAGTATTCTATATCTGTCCTTGTCAATCTGGGTAGGGTATGTATTTCAAAGAATTTTTCTGTTTCTTCTGTTGTTGTTGTTGTTGTTGTTGTTATGTGTCGTCGAGTCGCTTGGGAGTCATAGCGACCCTATGTACAACAGCCCTAAACTCCACTCTGTCCTGTGCCAATCGCATTGTCTCTGACACTCCCATCCCAATTATCCCAGTCACCGAATCAATACACCTCATAGAGGGCCTTCCTCTCCTGCACTGTCCCTCCACCCTCCCAAGCATGATGTCCCTCTCCAAGGACTGGTCTCTCCTCACAACATGCCCAAAGTATGTTAGACAGAGCCTCAGGATCCTTGCCTCCAAGGAGCTACCTGGTTTAACCCTTTCCAGGACAAATCTGTTTGTTTTCCTAGCAGTCCATGGTATTCTCAATACTCTTCTCCAGCACCACAGCTCAAAGGCATCAATTCTCCTTCTATCCTCCTTGGTCATTGTCCATCTCTCTGATGCATAACAAGTGATTGCGAAGACCATAGCCTGTATCAGATGAACCTTAGTCTCCAGAGAGACACCATTGTTCTTCAGTACTTTGGAGAGGTCCCTAACAGCAGACTTTCCCATGGCAATGTGCCTTTTAATTTCCTGGCCGCTCGTGCCAAGACTGTTGACTGTGGAGCCAAGCAAACTAAAGCTGTGTACAATCTCAATCTCTTCACCATCCATCCTGATGCTGCCAGTTTGTCCAGTGGTGAGAATCTTTGTCTTCTTGATATTGAGCCTCAATCCATATTGTAGGCTGCACTCCTTGACACTCTGCAGCAGGCGCTTCAGGTCCTCTTCAGTTTCAGCAAGCGGTGTTGTGTCATCCGCATAACACAGGTTGTTGATAAATCGTCCACCAATCTTGACCCCACATTTCTCCTCATAGAGCCCAGCCTCCCGGATAATCTGTTCTGCATATAGATTGAAAAGGTATGGAGATAGGATGCATCCCTGGTGTACACCCTTCCCAATTTTGAACCATGCAGTGTTCCCTTGCTCTGTTCTGACAACAGCCTCCTGGTCCAAGTATAAGTTTAGCATTAGCACAGTCAGTGTTCTGGTATTCCCATTCTTCTCAGAGTCAGCCATAGTTTGTTATGATCCACACAGTCAAATGCCTTTGCATAGTCAATGAAACACAGATAGACATTCCTCTGGTATTCCCTGCTTTCAGCCAAGATCCATCTAACATCAGCTACAATATCTCTAGTACCACAACCCCTTCTAAACCCAGCTTGGATCTGTTTCTTCTAGTTTTTCAAATTTATCAGAGTAAAGCTTTTCATAATATTCCAACAATATAGATTTAATTTTATCTTGTTCTGTTGTGATGCCACCTCTATCATTTCTTAATTGAGTTATTTGTGTCTTCTATTTTTTTCTCTCTCCTGTTTTGTTAGGTTTGCCAGTGGTTTGTCAATTTTATTGTCTCTTTTGAAAAATTAGCACCTGGTCTTATTAATGGTTTCAATTGTTTTCCTGTTTTCTATCTCATTTATTTCAGCTCTTCCTCTTATAATTTTTTTCCCTCTAGAGGCTGTAGGATTAGATTGTTGTTCTTTTACTACTTGATGAAGGTATTGAGTCAGATGATTGATTTTTCTTTTTCCTTTTTATGTATATGCTTGCTGCTATCAACTGCTCCCCTGAGGACTGCATTAGATTTATCCCAGAAGCTTTTGTATGCTATATTTTAATTTTCATTTGTTTCATTGAATTTTTAATTTAATTCTCAATTTCTTTTATAATCCAAGTATGTTCTAGCAGAGATTTATTTAGCTTCCACATGGATGATTTTGTAAGCTTTACTCTACTGTGGTTACTTTCTAATTTTATGACATTGTGATCTGAGAAGATACTTTGTGTCATTTCAATGTTTTTTAATTTGTTGAGGCTTGCTTTCTGTCTTAATATGTGACTGATTTTGGAGAATATAGCATGAGCACTTGAGGGGAAAGTAAATTGAGTTTTAGGTGGATACAGTTCCCTGAATATATCCACCTGGTCTAGTTGGCTAATTGTGCAGTTTAAGTCTTTTGCATCTTTGTTTAGTTTCTTTGCATTGACTTATCCTCTGATGATGTGGTGTTTTGAAATCTACCATTATTGGGGTGTTGTCTAGTTGTTTCTTCAATTATGTTAACTATTGTTTTGTGTATTTTGCAGGTTTATCATTTGGTGCATTAATGGTGACCAAGTTTATGTCTTCTCAATCTATTGTGCCTTTAATCAGTACGTAACACCCTTCCTTTCTGATTACATTCTGAAATCTATTTTATCAGAGATTAATATTACCACACCTACTTTTCTGAGGTTGCCGCTTGCTTGGTATATATTTTCCAGCCTTTGATTTTGAATCTGTCTTTGTCTTCTCTTTTTAGATGTGTCTCTTGTAGGCAACATATTAATAGGATTTGGGTTTTTTGTCCATTCTGCTGTTCTTTTTCTCTTAATTGGTGCATTTAGTCTATTCACATTAAGTGTGATTATTGTCAGGCCAGGTTTTACTTTTGCCATTTTGTCATGTTTTTTTTCCTGTTGTTTCTGGTTACTATGGTCCATGCACTTTCCTTTGGCATCTCCGTGTGAAGGACTTCACTTAAAATTTCTTGTAGTTTTGGTCTTGTTTTCACAAGTTTCTAAAGTTCATTCTTTTCTTGAAAGGATCTAATTTCTCCTTCATATTTGTTGGAGAGCTTTGCTAGGTATATGATCCTTGGCAGACAAGTGATTTCTTTCAAATTTATGTATATGCCATTCCATTTTCTTCTAGTTCACATGGTTTATGCTAAGAAATCAGAATTTAATCTAATTGTTTCTCTTTTGGAGGTTACTGTTTTTCTCATGCTGGTTTTAGAATTCTATCCTTATCTTTCACTTTGGAGAATTTGACTCTGATATATCTTGGTGCTTTTCTTTTTGAGTCTAGACTATATAGTGCTCTCTGTGCTTCTTGAATGTGGACCCTGTTCTTGAAAATAACCGGAAGTTTTCTTCTGGTACTTCTTTCACACTTTTCTCAGTGATTTCCCTGTCATTCCTCTGTTCTCAAATTCTAATCATACATATGTTATTCCTTTTGATGTCATCTCACATGATTCTAATGTTTTATTTATTTTATGTCTCATCTCTGGTTTTTCTTCTATTATATTTTCAGTGAGGCTCTTATTTTCTAACTCACTGAGTCTCTGTTCCATCACTTCAGTTCTACTTTTTTGTGCTACCAGCGTGTAGGACACTTCTGCCGTTTCAGTTTAAATATCCTGGATTGCATTTTCATGCTTTTCTGTTATTTCTAGTACTGTGCTGGCTGTACTCTCTGTCTTGGGATGATTTTTTAAGTTCTTGTACCTCTTTATCTATAATATCAATTTTTTCTTCTATATTTTGCATTTTCTTCTATACCTGTTCAAATTGTTCCTGATTAATATATTTCTTATGGATTATTGTTTTGGGGGTATTTGCCTTCTCAATTGTTTCTTCCATAATTTGCATCTTCTTCTCTAGCTGTTCAAATACCTCCACATTAATATATTTCTTCTGGTTCTCTCTGGGTTATTAATTGGGTCCACTTTTTTAGGAGAAGGCTTCTTTTGTTTTTACATGATAACAGAGGCAGACTCCTGCTTTCTTGATATTATGTGAGGTGTTTTTTTTGTAGATGTTAGCTTGTTGTAACTATCTAGTGACCAAAAGTATGGCAATGTTTTGTGAAGGACCTGTGCTTGTACTTTCTTCTTTCTATTGAAATTGCAATGACTCCCCTCCCCCCAAAAGTACCTGAATGGGAAACCAACAAGCCTTCATTTTTCCCTTCCAGAACTGGCTCCCCTGCCTCACTCGAGCTGCTCCAGCTGTCCCTCTCCCTTCCGCTTGAGCTGGAGGGGCTCCGTATGGTCTCGTGAAACAGCAGTGATCCCTGCAAAGTACGTAGTTAATCAACTGGAACAGATCCATGACAGCTGACGATGTGCAGCCAGCCAGTTATTTTTGATATAGTAACCCCATGTACTCCTTCCATCTTCACATATATTTATACAAATATTTATAAATAAACATATAAATATCGCTTTTTATTTGAGTGAGAGCATACATATTATTTCTTGCCCTGTTCTGAGGCCTGCTCCCTGGTCCCAGTATAAGTTTCACATAACCACAATTAAGTGTTTTGGAATTCCCATTCTCCTAAAGGTTAGCCACAATTTGTTGTGATCTACACAGTCAAATGTTTTGCTTAGTGAAGGAAACACAGAGAGACATTCCTCTGGTACTCTTTGATTTCTGTCATGATCCATCTGACATTGGCAAGAATGTCTCTAGGGCCAGGACTTTTACTAAGTGCAGCGTGTATTTCTGGTAGTTCACTGTCAATATACCATTCCAGTTATTGTTGGATAATCTTCAGCAGGATTTTGTTTATGTGTGATGTTGGTGCTATTGTTTAATAATTTCCACACTCTGCTGGGTCACATTTTTCGGAATGTGAATAAGAGATGACACTTCCAGTCAGTTTTCCAGGTGGTTGTCCTCCAGATTTCTTGGCACAACCTGGTGAGCACATCCAGGGCAGCATCCGTTTGTTGAAATATGTCAATTAGTATACCATCAATTTCTGGGGCTTTATTTTTTGCCAGTTCCTTCAGAAAAGCTTGAACTTGCACCTACATCAGCATTGCCTCTTGATCATATGTTGTTTTATGAAATTCTTCTGTGTCAGCCGATTCTTTTTGATAAAATGACTTTGTATACTTTTCCTATCTTCCTTCAATTCTTCCTGTATCATTCAATATTCTGCTGTCAGAATCCTTAAGTGTTGTAACTTGTAACTTGAATTTGTTCTTTAGTTCTTTGAGCTTAAGAAATGCTGAATGAGTTACTCCCTTCTGATTTTCTACCTGAAGCTCCATATTCCTTTATGATACTTTGCTTTGCCTTCCCAAACTGCCTTCTAAAATTTTCTATTCAGCTACTTAACCTCTTGATTTCTTCATTTTGCTTTGGTTTCTCAGTGCTGTAGTGCAATATTTAGATTATCTTCTGATATCCATTTTGGTCTTTTCTTCTGTCTTTGTAGTCACCTTTTGTATTCTTCATGGATGATATTCTTGATATATTCCCACAGCTCATATGGTCATTGTTCATTAGTGTTTGAGGCCTCAAACTTGTGTTCTGTCTCTATACCTTTTCAGTCCATCTGCAGAACAAATCATTCAGGAGGCTGTGCTTTATGAGGAGGAATGTGGCATCAGGAATGGAGGAAGACTCACCAACAACCTATTTTATGCAGATGAAACAATATTACTTGCCGAAACTGAGGAATACCTGAAATGCTTGCTACAGAAGGCCAAGATTGAGGAAGCTCTGGTAGCCTAGTGGCAAGACGCTGCACTGCAATCCCAGAGGAATGCAGTTCAAATCCACCAGATGCTCTGCTGGAGAAGGAGGGGGCAATCTCCTCCTGTACCAGTCAGATCTGATTTGACGGTACATGTAAAAAATAATACAATTTAAAAAAAAAAAAAGAAGGTCAAGATTTGTCATCTTCAATATGGATTGAACTAAAAATCAAGAAGACAAAGATTCTCACCACAGGCCCTATTATCAGCATCATAATAGATGGAGACAAGATTAAGGTTGTTAACCGCTTCAGCTTGCTCAGCTTCTCAGTCAACACTCTTGACACTAGCAGTCAGGAAATCAGAAGACAAATTGCACTGGGAAAGTCTTCTGTCTTGGACCATTCCAATTTACTGAGGAGCAACAATGTCAGTTTAGAGACTAAGGTATGCCTAGTCCTGGCCATGGTCTTCACAATTACTTGCTATATACTAGAAATCTAGAAAATGACTAAGGATGGCAGAAGAATCAATACCTTTGAGTCGCGGTGCTGACGAAGAGTTTTGAACATGCAATGGACCATCAAGAAAACAAATAGGTCTGTCTTGGAGAGGGTGAAACCGAATTACTCCTTGAAAGCTAGGATTTTGGAGTACCAGTTCACATACTTTGGGCACATGGACAGGAGGAACAGGTCCTTGGAGAAAGACAACATGCTCATAAGGGTGAAGGGACAGTGCAGGAGAAGAAGATCCCAGATGAGATAGATTGATACTGTAACTGGGGAAATAGGGGTAGGTGTGTCAGGGTCAATGAGACTGGCTCAGGATAGGCCAAGCTTCTGAGCTGCTGTACATAGGGTCCCTATGAGTTGCAGATGACTTGACAGCACAAAACAATAACAACATACACATCATATTAGATATTCATTCAATCATGCATAGATTTTAATAACATAATTATAATTGATTAATGTAATTGATTACAATTTTAATCAAATCATTAATTTATAGTACCTATCTCTTACATCAAATTATGATTCTATTTATTTTGACTCTCCTTCCTTTCTCATCCATGTTAACTCTTGAAGATTACTTCAGGGCTTGCTGTGGCAGCAGATATACTTAAATTGGAATAATATAGAGAAGATTAGCATGGACCCTACACAAGGATGACATGCAAATTCATGAAGTGTTCCATGTTGTTACTGGGTGCTTTCGAGTCACCTGCAACTCATAGTGACCCTATGTGCAACATCCCTAAACCCTACTCTGTCCTGCGCCAGTCTCACACACCCACCCGCATTACTCCAGTCACTGAGTCAATCCACCTCATAGAGGGTCTTCCTCTCCTGGGCTGTCCCTCCATCTTCCCAAGCATGATTCCCCTCTCCAAGGACTAGTCCCTCCTTGCAACATGTCCAAAGTATGTCAGACAAAGGTTCCTTGTCTCCAAGGAGCAATATGGTTTAAACCTCTCCAGGATGAACCTGTTCATTTCCTTAGCAGTACATGGTATATTCAATACTCTTCTCCAACACCACAGCTCAAAGGCATCAATTCTCCTTTTATCCTCCCTAGTCATTGTCTAGTTCTTTGATGCATAGCAAGTGATTGCAAAGACCATGGCCTATATCAGGCACATTTTAGTCTCCAGAGTGACACCATTGCTCTTCAGTATTCTGGAGAGATCCCTGACAGAAGACTTACCAACTTACCTAACTAACCAACTAATCATGATATGCCTTTTAATTTCCTGGCTGCTGGTGCCAAGAGTATTGACTGTAGAGCCAAGCAAACAGAAGCTGTTAACAATCTCAATCTCTTCACCATCCATCCTGATTCTGCCAATTGGACCAGTGGTAAGAATCTTTGTCTTTTTTATATTGAGCCTCAATCCATATTGAAGGCTGCAGTCCTTGACCTTCTGCAGCAAACACTTCAGGCCCTCTTCAGTTTCAGCAAGCAGGGTTGTATCATCTGCATATGCAGATTGTTTGATGGATCTTCCACCAGTCCTGATGCTATACTTCTCCTAGTAGAGCCCAGCCTCCCGAATAATCTGTTCTGCATATAGGTTGAAAAGGTATGGAGATAGGACACATCCCTGGCCTACACCTTTCCCAAGTTTGAACCATGCAGTGTTTTGTTGCTCTGTTCTGACGATTCCCTCATGGTCCAAGTATACGATTCACATTAGCATGATCAAGTATTCTGGGATTCCCATTCTTTTCAGAGTCAGACATGGTATGTTGCGATCCACACAGTCAAATTCCTTCACATAATCAATGAAACACAAATAGACATTCCTCTGGTACTCCCTTTAAGATCAGATCCATCTAACATTAGCTACAATATCCCCAGTACCATGACCCCTTCTAAACCAACTTGCACTTCTGGCAGTTCTCTGTTGATGTGCTGTTCATTTTTGGATAATCTTCAGTAGAATCTTGCTTGCATGTGATATCAAGGATATTGTTTGATAATTTCCACACTCTGTTGGGTCACCTTTCTCTGGAATGGGAACAAATATAGATCTCTTCCAGTCAGTTGGCCATGTGGTTGTCCTCCAGATTTCTTAGCACAGCTTGGTGGTCACATCTAGGGTAGCATCTGTTAGTTAAAATATGTCAATTGGCCATATTTTTTTAAGAAATAAAAGATTATTTCTATCTGTGTGTAAGCCATCCTTTAGCATTTTCTATCAGTGGTCTTTTTGTCCTTTTATTGACAGTCATCATTACTGTCTTTTTTTTTTTTACCGACTAATGCCCTCAGCATAATTTGTTCTAGATTCAGTAACATGTATTGTGCAGTATTTCATCAATTATTGATGGTTTTTCAGTGATGCATAATAACACCAGTGTGTAAATGGACCATAGTTGTCTTAGTCATTCATTTGTTGATAGACACTTGTTTGGTTCTAACCATTTGTTATTGTAAACAATACTGGAGTAAATATTGGTGTACATACACATGTTAGGTTTTGTCAGTATTCTTTTCTTTGGTATATACAGTAATAGTGAGATGTGGTATTTCTATTTCCAGCTTTCTAAGGAAGTACCAAATTGCTTTCCATAGTGGATGCACCATTTTATATTCCCTTCAGCAGTGTATGAGAGTTCTAGTCTCAACACTTCCACTTCATCATTTATTGTTTATCTTTTGGCATAGTCCTTATGTTAGGAAACTGCTGCTAACTCATAAGCCATCCTTCTCTGGTGGTTTGAATCTACCTACTGCTTAACACGAGAAAGATGGGAAATCTCTCATGCAATTTACAACCTCATAAATGCAACAGAAGATCAGCTTTGGGTCACTTTCAACTCATGCCAGTGCATGTGAGAGAGAACGTTGTATGTATATATCTTTTGTCTTTATGCTATTTCCATGAGGTAGGGCACACATACGTATATGGTTCAAATCCACTACCTGCTCTGCAGCATGAAGTTGGACACTCTCTTCCTGTGTAATTTTTAGGCTCTGAAAACCTACTGGAGTGCGAGCTATGAGTCAACTCTAACCAGATAACACATAGTAACAACAATTTTGTAAGTCATAAAAAAGAACAATGAAGTAAGTGACTGGCAGCTGCTCTGTCGGAGAAAGATGGGCAGTCTCTTCCATAAACAGTGATAGCCTCAGAAACCCTATGGTAGGCTCACCATAAATGAAATCAATTGGATAGTAGGATATGTTGTTGGTTTGATGTTTAGTTGATGGGTTAACATAATGGGCCAAAACGGAGAGGGGAGAACTTTACAATAAAGTAAATGGCTTGTCAAACTTGTATCTGAGATTAGTAACTAGTAATGGAAGGAGTCCAGACCTATATAGTCTGATTCCATATCGCACACCTCTAAATACTCACTTAGCACTTGTACCAAGCTCAACAACGAAGGGGGGCAAAGGATCAGTGTAACGTTTTCAGTCCAAAAATAGGGACATGATAACAGGCTTTTGCAGTAAGGGAGAGAATTTAGCTCAGAACAGGTGGAAGGGCATGTTTCTCAGTGAAACATTTTGGTCTTAAAGTATGAGAGAAGTTAGCCTAAGGCCTACGCGCTATTCTGAAATCAATAACATGATAAGTCCTTTGGGATTGTGGAAGCTAAAAGAGGTGAAAGAAAAGAAGAAATGTGTAATCAAAAAACTAAAATACTGCAGATGCCTTGGGGAAACGACAGCGTTCAGGCCTGATTGTTATAGGAGAACACTCGGATTGAGCCTGGAAGGATAGAGAGATTACAAGGAATCTCTGTGCTTTATATTGAACGAGTTAGTGTTAAAATATTATACTTATGTTGGTGTTATGAGTTGGTGTTAAAATATTATAATTATGACTCCAGTAGAAGTATAGGGGATAGACTAAAAGAAATGAGTGACCATTTGCGAAGCTGTTACATTATTCAAGTTGGAAAATTATAAAGGTCTGATATTAATGAATGGAAAATTAAGAAGGATAGATTAAGAATTTGTATGTATGTTGTGAACCCTCGGGTCAGGACTGACTCATAGCTGACCTTCCAATAAGTTTCTATGGGCCTTTAATCATTCTGGAGGAGGCTGCCTATTTTCTCCTGTGGAATGACAGGTGGATTTGAACTGTGAGATTTCAGGTTGGTAACACAGCTTCTTTCCACTAAGCCAGCAGGCACTGCTCAGTGACGATCTAGAAAAGAAAATTTAATGAATTTAGATATCAAGTAGAATGTGAATTTTGAGTGAGAAGAGAGTAATCTTGAAAGATTTACCAGATATTACACAAAAGACTTAGAAGTTGCACAATGACACCATTTACCTCATCATATAAGTCAAGAAGACTAAATTATCTTAGAGAGAGAATAAGACATTTAGGTTTCTATCCAAGGATTTTTCTAGAGATTGCAGGCATCAATCAGGTAGCTGAATATGTAGATCTTCATTTCAGTACTCAGTTATAAACTGGAATGATAAGCCTTTTTCTTAAAGATGAGAAAATGAATGAGAGAAGTTGTATGCAATAATAATGAGGGTAACTATGTAGTAAATGTGAAAAATTAAATGAAATGTATGAATATGAACATAGTAGGCATATGTGAGATGAGATGGATGGACTAGCATTGACCACTTTGAATCAGATAATCACGTGGTATACTATGCTGGGAATGAAAATTGGGAGAATAGTGTTGCATTCATAGTCAAAAAGTCTATTTCAAGTTCTATCCTGAAATCACAATGTTGCGAGTGATTGTTGTGATGCTGTGATAGGGTATTATTCATATGCATATAAGGAAGACCTGTTAATAGGACTATTATATAAATATGTGCATCGACATCTTAAGTAAAAGAGGGAAAAATAGAAATTTTTTACCAAATCTTGCAATCTGAAATTGACCATACATCAAGGTGTATTAATGATAACCGGTGACTGGAATGCAAAAGTTGGAAACATTGACGAATGAATGGTAGTAAAAAAATTCAGGCTTGATGATAGAAATAAGGCTGTATATAGACTAATCGAATTTTATATTTTCAATGATTTATTAATTTCAAATATCTTTTTAAAAAGACATAAATGGTGACTTTACATGTGGATCTCACCTAATAGGCTTCATAGAAATCAGATTACCTAACCTATATCTGTGAAAGGAATCATTGGAGAAGCTCAGTTATCATCAGTCAAAATTAGGCCAGTGGTGGACTATGGGTCAGACCATCAATTGATTACTCATGTAATTCATCTAACTCAAGTTCAAATTGAAACCAAAGAAAATTACAACAAGTCCATGAGAAGCAAAATATTTTCTTGTATCTATTTCATGTGAATTCAAAATCATCTTAGGAATAGATCTGGAAGCATTGAAGACCAGTAAATGAAGACCAGACAAGTTTTGGGTGGATATCATCCATAAAGAAGGCAAAAGATCATAATAAAGACAGAGAAGACTGGAAAAACCAGAAATGCATGTTAGAAGAAACTATGCAAATTACAAGATAGGTAACCCTGGATAACATTATACTCAGTGAAATACCTCAGTCACAAAATGGCAAATACTGAATAAAAGCACTATTATAAAGCAAGACTGACATAGGAGGTTGGGAGGAGAATAGAAAAAGAGTGGATAGATAATGAACATTACATTGGAACAGGTGAAGGAAAGGTTTAAAAGGAAGATATTATTAGGTATTATATTTATGACAACAGTACAGAATAACAGGTACCTTGCAAAGAGGACTGGGGGAGGGGGAAAAAGAGAGGGTAGGAAATTGTTCAACAATGAATGACTATTAGAAAAAAAATAAAGTGAACCGTTGGGGAGAGGGAGGAAAAAAGCAGAGGGGCAGGGAGAAAAACATGCAACAATGAATTAATGAAAATTTAACTTCTCTCTCTCTCATCTATTTAAATGCAGTGTTTATTATTTATCCCCTCTTTTTTTAGTTTCCCCCCAACTCTCATGTGAGACCTGTTTTGTAACAGTGCCATTATGCAGTATTTGTCCTTTTGGTTTTTTGTTTTGTTTTTTTTTTGTTCAGAGTCCTTGTTTTATTTTCATTTGATCACACACACATTTTTTTTTTAAAAAACCCCACACACAACTCACAAAATATACAAACACGGAAACTAAAAGAGTATAAAAGAAGGGGCTCACTTCAATCATGGCTGAAAAAATATCCTAGGCTTCAGGGGGGAGAAAAAAATACCAATCAACTACTGAAAATTATTTTGTTCAAAACATAAAAATGTTTTAAGTTGAGATTTGGTGGGCTTTTTTGTTTTGATATTATCAAATATTTTTTTAAAAAAAGACTTAGGGACAAGAACTAAGCTCCTGTGCTGCCTCAGGTAGGTTTGGGCTTCTCCGTGAAAGCCTTTGGGAAATGCAGAGGGCAGCATTCCCACCCTGCCCGCCATCTGCAAATGCAGCCACCCTGGCCCACTCAGAACACAATAGGCAGAGACTACAGAGCATCGAGGATGTGGTTGATCTTAGTGACCAGCTCCTGCCGTTTTCCTGAGATGAGCTTCTCATTCTCAATGTACGTATCTTTCTTGAGTTTGCCTGCCACCAGCTGCTCAGCTTCTACCGCTGACTTCAGCACCAGTTCCTTGACCTGGGCATCCAGCTTCTGCATTTCACTCACTTTGTCAAAGAGGTCAGAGCCCTCTGTCTTCAGCCTGGACTGCAGCAATGTGATTTCACTGGTCAAGGCTTTGTGTTCTGTCTCCAGGCTCTTCTTGCCGCTGTTGAGAGTGGAGATATCCCGAGATTGCTTGTACCTATTAACAGTCTCATCAAAGTGGCGGTAGAGACCTAATCTCTTGTTGACCAAGGTCAGGACCTGCTCTGTGATACAGGCCACTTTCATCCTGGCTTCAGCAGCAGGATCCTTTGTGATGGAAAAATCCAGCCTGACATAGATGATGACGGTGAAGAACAAGATGTAGAAAGTAGCCACCACCAACAGTGGCTCCTGCAGCATGAGGACCTTGTTGAATGTGTAGTGAACCACAATGTCCTGAATGTACTGTTCTACCAAATTTTTCTTGTACGCAACAATCACAGGACGACCAGATGTGTCTAGGTAGGTATAATGCAGCTCATCCAGGGTCCGGCTGATTTCATAGGGACTATCAATCTGGATGTTCTTGGCCCCTTCAGGCAAGATGATCTTCACTGTTAGGGAATCTATCACTTGCTCATCAAACACGTGATCCACAAACCTCATCTTCAGTGCATACTGGTCACCTAAATTATACAGGTACTCATAGCTTGAAAGGTTGTAGCCAACGATGTAATGAGTTTTCCAGCCACCAAAGAGAGGGAAGCGAGGTCGGATTTCCATCTCTACTGAGTCATCCAAAATGAGGAGGTGGCTAGTGGAAACATTGCCAATCTCATCTCGGTAATAAACATCCTGGGCAGCAGCAGGGAGAATGGTCTTAAACGAACGGATGGAGGATATCCCACTATCTGGCTGTCTCTGGTAATCATAGCGTGAAAAGGGCCCTTTAAGCACAGCACCTGTGTGCTTCAAGTCCACATTTTCTTCTACAGCAATGTTACCCCAATGAGAAACTTCAATGACAC
>NW_006399828.1:4152310-4153587 GCF_000299155.1 Elephantulus edwardii
CCAGGTGGCTGCTCAGGTCCACCGTGCGCTTCACGTCCTCGTTGACCAGCGGCAGTACTTCCGAGGAGGCGCTGCTCATTGCCGGGGCCGAAGCCCCGAGCAGCAGCAGCACCAAGCACAGGCAGGCAGGGAGCGCCTCCATGTATTTGTCCTTTTGTAATGGAGATATTCCACTCAGCATAATGTCCTCCAGGGTCACCCATTTTATATAATATTTTATGAGTTCCTTGTTTCTTAGTGCAGCATAGTATCCCATTACGTGAATATATCACATCTTCTTTATCCATAGAAATATATGATTAGGTATTACTTGCAATAGTCCAGGAGAAGAGGTACATAGCGGAGTAGACCGGGGGTGGTGGTGGGGAGCGAGAAAATTGTGCAACAATGAAATAATTTTTTAAAAGATAAAAGTGAGTGTGGGGGTAGGGAGGAAAATGTGCAAAAAAGAATGAATGGAAATCCAAGTTTTCTGTAAACATTCATTAAAATATCAATTAAAAATATCTGAAATAGGCAAATGTATAGAGACAAAGTTTATTAGTGATTATCTGGGGCTGAGATTGGGAGCGAGGGTGGGACATGGGGAATTATTGCTTAATGAGTAATGAATTTCTGCCTGCGGTGATGAAAAAGTTTTGGAACTAGACAATGATAATGGTTGTACAGCACAGTGAATGTAATTAAATAAGCACATTTAAAATTGCTAATGCAATTTTATGGTGTTATTTATAGATGTATATTTCATTTAAATAAATATTTTAAAACCATAAACAAAGAAAATTCAACTCTCCTATACACTTTCAAATTTTTTATTAAAAAAAAAGAAAGAAAAGAAAATTGCACTGGAGTGTCCAGAAGCCAAACCAAAGGGAAAACAGGCCAAAGTAAAAGAGCTGAACAGAAGATTTCAAAGGGTAACTTGAGAAGACAAAGTATTATAATGGAATGTTCAGAGAGCTGGAGTTGGGTAATTAAAAGGGAAAACTGCATTTCTCAAGCTGAGAGAACTGAAATACAAATTTAAGCCTGTCGTTGTTATGTGCTGTCAAGTCGTTTGCGACTCACAGCGAACCTATGTACAACATCCCTAAACTCTGCTCTGTCTTGTGCCAGTCGCACTGTCTCTCATACACCCATCCCTATTACCCAAGTCACTGAATCAATCCACCTCATAGGGGGCCTTCCCCTTCTGCGCTGTCCCTCCACCCTACCAAGAATGATGTCCCTCTCCAAGGACCTGTCCTTCCTTGCAACATGTCCAAAGTATGTTAGAC
>NW_006399828.1:4155772-4176138 GCF_000299155.1 Elephantulus edwardii
CTTCCTTGTATGTGTATGGATATTATCCTGTCACTCACAGTATTGTACTTCAAGATGGATCTAGCAATGGCTTTCTTAACTATGAAAGCAACTCCATTTTTCCTCACCTTTTCATCTCCAGAGTAATATATAAGTTACTTTGAGAACTAAGGTGTGCCTGATTCAGAGCCATGGTCTTTTCAACCATTTGCTAAGCTGCTGAGAGCTGGAAAATAACAAATGATGACAAAAGAATTTATGCTTTTAAACTGTGGTGTTGGAGGAAAATATGAATATCCTGTGGACTGCCAAAAGAAAAACAAGTATATTTTGGAGAAGGTGTAGCCAGAGTGCTCCATGGAGTCAAGGACAGTGAAGCCTTGTCTTACATACTTTGAGATGTTGCTGCTGTTGTGAGTCAGAACTAGTCCATGACTGACTCTCCAATGGCTTTTCAGGGGCAATAAATAGCACAGAGGATTGTCCATGATTGTCCATCTTTCTCCCTCAGAACAGGTAGCAGATTTGAGCGGTCCTTTAGGAATGCAGCACAGTTTCTTACCACTAGGCTATCAGAACTTTCTTGGGCATATTTCTAGGGGACTTTCTTGGGCATATTTCTAGGAGAGGCTATTCCTTGGAAAAGGAATTCATGTTTCAAAAGGTGGAGGGACAGTGAAAAAGAGAAAGGCACACAACCAGGTAGATTGACACAGTGACTGTGGCAATGAGTTTGTGTGTGAGAGACATTGTAAGGATGATATAGGGTAGGACAAGGTTCAGATCTGTTGTCCATAGGGTTGCTATGAGACATAGTCAACTCAATAGCATCTAGCAATAACAGTAACAACATGATGAGTAGTAAAGTATGAGTTTACACATTCAAAGCTATTATATATGATATATTGTTGTTGTTAAGTGCTGTCAAGTTGACTACAATTCATTGTTTATCCAAAACAACAACAGGTCAAAATTTTGCCCTATCCTGTGCCATCGATTCCACTGTGGTCATGTCAACTGTTGCAATCACTGTGTCAATCTGTCTCATTGAAGGCCTTTCTCTCTTCACTGGCACTCTGTTTTGCCTAACACAGTGTTTTTCTAACAGACCAATGTTTTCTGAAAATATGCCTAAAGCATGTGAAATGAAATTTCATCATCTTTGCCTCTGAAGAGCATCATCATTGCACTTCATCCAAGACAGATTTGTTTATTGAAGTCCTTGGTATATTCATTGTGTAATCCATTGAAGTATATTCATCGAAGTAATTAATTGCATATTTTCATTGTGTATTCATTGAAGAAGTCCTTGGTATATTCATTATGTAATCTGTTACTGTTAATCTTTGCCAACATGGTATAATCTTTGCCAACAACATGATGCAAAGGTTTTGATTCTTCTTTGGTCTCCCTTATTTATTGTCCAATAAATGTATATGAACCTCAAAACTCTACTCATTGCTGTCTAGTTGGAACAAATGCATAGCTGACCCTCTAATAAGCTTTTAAGACTGTGACATAGGAGGAGTTTGCTCATCTTTTTCCCTCGGAGCTGTTGATAGATTCAACCCCCCAGGGGGGTGTGGCCTATGGATTAGCAGTGCAACTCCCTAGGACTATGCCAACAGAGCTGAACATACCCTAACTTGGGACAGGCACACTTTAGTCCTTGAACTGCCATTCTTGCTCTTTAGAAACTTGAAGAGGTCCTCGATAGAAGATTTGTGACATGCAAAATATCTTACTTTCTTGACTGCTTCTACCATTGATGTTTATTGTGGAGCCAAGTACAAAGAATTACTTGGCAACTTCAGTTTTTTTCTGCATTTACCATGATATTAAAGAGCTCTGGTAGCCTAGTGGTAAGGTTGTGGTGTCAACCCAAAATTTGGATTCAAACCCACTAACTGCTTGCTGAGAGGAGGATGAGAAATCATCCATACAACTTACAGGCTCTGAAAACCCGCTAAAGGATCAGTTATTAATGGATTTCAATTTGCAGCACATAACAAAAGCAACAATCATATTTCCCATTAGTCTTGTTGTAAGATTATTCAATATGGATTACATCTCAATTTCACAAAAGTAAATATTCTCCCAACTGGGCCAGTAAACAATATTATAATAGATGAGGGGAAGATCACAGTAAGTGTGTTGTCAGAAGTGTATATCACTTTAAGCCTATTGTCTTAATACAATAAATACTGTATCACAAAATAAACAGTTCATCAATGGCTAGGAACGATATTTGGAACAATAAAGTAAGATACAAATCTTTATTTTGTCCTATTAGAAGCTTATAAGAACTCAATGCTAGTTCTTTCTTAGGAGAACTCCCACCTTCTGGGACCCTGGGATACAACATCCTGCTGTACTGCTCACCAGTCTCTGCCACAGTGGACTGCCTCACCCACAGCTGTGTGAGTCATACCCTTGATGGGTTAGAGCATCTGTGTGACCTTCTAGTGAACCAAAGAACCCAAGGGACATAAAAGAGCTAGATGAAGGAGGAAGAGTTGATCTGGAAACTGTGCAGTTCTACAGTAGAACCTCTCTAGAGGATCTAAGGATGATAGAAGAAGAATCAATGCCTTTGAGTTATGGTACGGGAGAAGAGTGTTGAACATACATGGATGGCCAAGAAAACAAAGAAGTCTCTCCTGGAGGGGGGTGAAACTAAGCTGATCCTTGGAGGCAAGGATGTTGAAGCTTTATCTCACATACTTTGGACATGTTGCTAGGAGGGACCAATCTTTGGAGAAGGACATCATTCTTGGAAGGTTGGAGGGACAGCACAAGACAGGAAGACCTGGAAGGGATGGATTGACTCAGTTACTGGGGTAACGGGTATAGGTGTGTTGGAGGCAATAAAATTGGCTCAAGATAGAACAGGGTTCAGAGCGGTTATACATAAAATTGATATGAGTCGCAAATGATGTGATGGTGCATAACAACAACAAAAGCAGATCAAACATTTAGGACACTATTAACTTCCCTCTTTTTGTAACGGATCTGCTACTAATTTTAGCAGAATGGATTACAAACTCACTAATTTTGAGAGTCATAAAATTCCTTTAAATATTTTTAAAGTGAATTTATATTACAAAGGGAAAATATCAGAGGAACGTATTTGAATGCTGTCATTTCAGACTTGTGCTTATCCATTTAGCTATACTATTATTATTTTTAAAATAATGCCTAAAATTTAATAAAATGAACACTATCATTAACTATATAGAGATAGAATACTGACATTGGAAATTATTGGTTGAATTCCACCTAGAGATGATAATTATAGACTTTTTATTGCTTAGTTTCTCTCTCTGCATTTTTAGCATGTAAATGACATTCATATTTATTATCGTCAGCTATTTCTAAAATTTAACCACTGGTTTGAACATTAATTATTATTATATTTGTAGGAAAGTGACGGAACCTACAAAATTACAGGTTTTCCATAAATAAATGTAATAATTACCATAGGAAAACATATTTTCCATGAGGATGAATAGACTTCAAGAATGACACTTATTTACATATGAAAAATAGCTGATTAGGCATTTTAGATTTTATTCTTAACAAAGCTTTCAGTGGATTCAACAAGGGCTTCTTGTATACTAAATAATTATTAAACAAAAATAGGAAATATAAGTCAACTAGGTAGGAAATAAAATGTGGTAAATTATTTTGAGCAGTACCACTTGCGTGGGTGAAGTTTTTACACTAGAGATTTATCAAGGAGCATCTTTGAGAATGAGATTTATGTCTTCCTTTGAATTATTTAGTTAATATTCACTTCACTGTCCACAATCTGGATGAGTAAAATGATATTTAGCACATCTTGTTGTTGATTGCCTTTGAGTCGTGCACAAGTCAGCAACCCTTCGAACAAAAGGCCTGCAGCCCCTCTACAACCATGGACATTTATCAAAGTTCATAGAGTCTCTGGAGGCATGTTCTTTAGGAAGTGTATGCTACTCCTGCTTCTAAAATTCCAAAGGCATGCAGTTCAGGGCCATCAGCTGCTTCACGGGAGAAGGGTGGGCAATCTTCTCCAGTGTGATTAACTGCCTCTGAAAACCCACCGTGAGGGTCAGCTATGGGTCAGTTCCAACTTGATGGTACACAACAACAACAATTTAGTACATACTAATTTTCAAAGCTAATTTTCAGAATATTTTATGTTTTCAGATTACTGAAGTGCATGCATGCTGACTTTGATATTTTCAAGTTTCTTTTTTACTTGCTGTTTTTCTCCTCATAGTTTTAATTGGTTTTAAGGTCATATAGATTGGGAATAAGATCACAAAATTGTGGATTTATTAAAGTGTCAGTAAAAAAAGAAGAGAAAATGTAAACCTCATACTACAGAGCAAGTACATAAAAAAAGAAAAGGCAGGAATACAAGCTGGGTCTAAGAGACCGTGACACTAGGGATGTCATTGCTGATGTCAGATGTGTCTTGGTTGAATGTAAAGAGTACCAGATGGATGTCTGTTTGTGTTTTACTGACAAGGCAAAGGCATTTAACTTTTGGATCATAACAAATTATGGCTAATATTCAGAAAAATGAGAATGCCAGGGCACTTGATTGTGCTCAGACGAAATTCATACCTTCATCAGGAATATGAAGTAGGAACAAAGCAAGGGAACACTGCATGGTTCAAAATCAAGAAAAAACATCATCCGGGACGTATCCTACCTCCATATCTTTTCAATCTGTATGTGGAATAGATAATTTGGATTTTATGATGAATATATAGCATGAGGATTGAAGGAGGAATCATCAACAACTTTTGTTATGCAGATGACACAATCTTGTTCACTGAAACTGAGAAGTACTTGAAATATTTGCTGCAGAAGTCCAAGGGCTGCAGTCTTCAATATGGATTGCATCTCAAGATCATGAAAATAAAGATTCTCACCACTGAGACAATTGGCAGCATCATAATAGATGAAGAGATTTAGTTTGTTAATAACTTCAGCTTGCTTGGTTCCACAATCAACACTCTAGTAGCCAAGAAATCAAAAGATGAGTTGCTTTAGAAAAGTCTGCTGCCAGATACCTCTCTAAAGTGCTAAAGAACAACAATATCAGTCTAGAGACTAAGGATCCAGGGTCCAGGTCATAGTCTTCTCAATTGCTTGCTACACACCAATGACTAAAGATGACAGAAGACTAACTGATGACTTTGAATTGTAGTGTTGGAAAAGGGTATTGAAAATGTCATGGATTAACATCAGAAAAAATAGGTTTATTCCGGAGAAGGTGAAACCAGTTTCCTCCTTGGAGGCAAGGATTTTGAACTCTGTCTCACATACTTTGGACATGTTGCCAGGAGGAACAGTCCTTGAAGGAACATGGTTGGAAGGGAAGAGGATCAGCATAATAGAAAAAGACCGTGAGTGAGATGGATTGACACAGTGACTGTTTTTATGGGGGTAGTTGGGTCAGAGCCAATGAGATTGGCTCAGAATAGGGCAGGGTTCACGGCTATTGCTCATAGGGTCACTTTAGTCATAGTCAACTCCAGGGCACAAACAAAAAAATACATCCAACCTCTTTTGATCCATTATGACACTCTAGCAATCTTATTGGTAGAGATTATAATATAATATTGCACACAAGCAAAATCCTGCTGAAGGTAATCCAGAAACAACTTGAACAATCCATTGACAGAGAACTACCAGAAATACACACCAGGTTTAGAAGAGATTGTGGCATGAGATGGATCTTGGCAAAAAGCAAAAGAGTACCAGAGGGATATATATCTGTCTTTCATTGACTTTGCAAAGGCATTTGACAGTGTGAATCACAACAAACTGTGGCTAACACTGATGAGAATGGGATCCCCAGAACACCTGAGCGTGCTTATGAGAAACCTATACTTGGACCAAGAAGCAGTCCTTAAAAAAGAGTAAGGAAACATTTCATGGTTCAAAATCATGAAAGGAGTGCATAATTGATGCATCAACTCTCCATACCTTTTTAATTTATATGCAGAAGAGATAATTCAGCAATGGCTTTATGAGGAGGAACATGGCATCAAGATGGAGGAAGATTTGTCTGCATAACCCACACTATGCAGACGATACAACCTTGCTTGCTTAAACTGAGGAGGACCTGAAGCACTTAATCTGAAAGGTCAAGGACTATAGTCTTCAATATGGCCTGGAGCTCAATATCAAGAAGACAAAGATTCTCACTGAGCTAATTGGCAGCACCACAGTGGAGAAGAGATTCAGGTTGTTATCAAGTACTCCACAATCAACACACCTAAACTAGCAGTCAGGAAATCAAAAGACAAATTGCACTGGGAACATGTGGTATTAGGGACCTCTCCAGAGTAGTGAAAAACACCTATGTCAGTCTAGAGATTACGATGTGCCTAATCCAGGTCATGTTCTTCGCAATTACTTCCTATGTATCAGAGCACTGGACAATGACTAAGGATGACAGACAGAAGAAGAATTGATACCTTCGTGTTGTGGTATTGGAGAAGTCTTGAACATACCATGGACCGCTAAGAAAACAAACTGAAGTCTTTTTTCAAGAGGGTGAAACCAAGTTTCTCCTTAAAGGCTAGGATTTTGAAGCTCTGTCTCACATATTTTGGGCACAGGGTCAGGAGCAACTGGTCTTTGGAGAAGGACGTCATTCTCAGAAGGGTGGAGGGACAAGCACAGGAGAGGAATACCCTGGATGAGATAGATTGATAGTGTCTGGGGCAATGGGGGTTGGTGTGTCAGAAGCAGTGAGACTGGCTCAGGATATGACAGGCCTCAGAGATGCTGTCCATAGGGTCACAATAAGTCACAGGCTAATCGAAGACACATAAGAACAACATAGTTTTGTATAACTAGAGTCTCACATCTTTCTCCTATAGAGCTGCTGGTGGGTCCCACCCAACAACTTTTGGTTAGCAATTAAATGCTTTAATAATCATGCCACCACCACTTCTCAGTAACTTGGCTGTATTTCCTTAGTACTCATGCTTCATTATAGTTCATTCTCATATGTGCCAATGGTGTTCTAAAGAGCAATCCATAACTTTTTTTACTATAAGCTTTACTGGCCTGTATTCATGTGTGTGTATATGTGTGTTACAGAATCAGAAGTGTCAGTGTCTAGGGATTTGGAGAATAAATATCCCAGTGTTGTCACTCCTTGAAGAGGTAACTCTGAGTGTGTCCTGGCTTTCCACTAAAATGGAGCCTCAGTTACCCACACAGTAACAAGCTGAATAATGCAGTCTTTATTGTTTTCCTTCTCTCTTCCTTTTTTCCTTCCCAGTTTGCCCACTTTTGTTCAGGTACTTCCGAAAATCATCTCCCCAATATATTACCAATTGCTGTTTTAAATTATTCCAGTCATGGTGACCTCATTTGTTTTAGAGTAGAACGCTGCAGTGGCTCATTTTTCAGAAGCATATCATCATTATCCTAATGCATCTTCCAAGACATTTCTAGGTTGATGTGAATCCACAACCTTTTCGTTGGCAGCATGTTAACTTTTTGCATCACCCAAGCCAACCATCTACTGCCAAACTCATATAAATTCTGTAGGACAGAGTAGAACTGCCTCATATGGTTTTCCTGAGGTTGTAAATCTTTACCAGAGCAGATTGCTACATATTCCTCTCAGAGAGAAGATGGTGGTTTAGGATTACTAATTTTTGGCTACAAATCTAATCCCTAAATCATAATGGCACATGATTTCCTTTGCACCATCCAAGAATGGTCCAAATAAATTACTTATCAAGTCCATATTCTAGTGTTCCTTTAAGGAAATCCAACCTCAAACACTAGTGGATACTTAGCTATTTTAGTGATTTTGAACGGTGTCACATAAATAAATGAAAGCACTTTGAGAAATGAAATAATTTTACTTTTCACACTAAGGTAAACTCCACTTTGAGGAAGAAGATCTTCGCTCAGTTTGATTGATTCAACCCGAGGAACTCAACTTCTGGCACTATATCAGACAATGTTTTATGGTCCTACATCATTTTCTTGAGCTAATTATTTTAGAAGTAAATTGTTGATTCTTGTTCCTACTCTATCTTAGTAAGAAATCTCCACTGAATCCATCCATGATCAATGATTCTGTTGTTATTTGAAATGCCAGTGACAGAGTTTCCAGCATTATAGCAATACACAGGCCAACACAGTACAACTGTTAGATGTTAGAAGGATGAAGATCTACTATGCTAGGAATGATTTTACATTCATTCTCAAAAAGACCAATTTAAGACCCATCCTGAAATACAGTGTTGTGACTAGAAAATAACTATATTTATGTAATATGAATAATTATGAATAATATACTCCTCTTCAAATTTTCACACCACTTGTTAAAGCCAAAGCCAAATATCTTGAGAATTTCTATCAACTTAATGGAATTATTAAAAAAGCAACCAGGTTACATTGATAACTAGCAGTGGAGGAATGTAAAAGATGGAAACAAAGAAGAGTTGGTGGTTAGAAAATACGGCGTTGTTGTTGTTATGTGCCGTCGAGCCATTTGCAACTCAGCGACCCTATGTACAACAGCCCTAAACCCTGCTCTATCCTGTGCCAATCGCATTGCCTCTGACACACCCATCCCGATTACCCGAGTAACTGAATCAATCCACCTCATAGAGGGTCTTCCCCTCCTGTGCTGTCCCTCTACTCTACCCAGCATGTCCCTCTCTAAAGACCTGTTCTCCTTACAACATGCCCAAAGCAAGTCAGACGAAGCCCCAGAATCCCTGCCTCCAGGGAGTAGCCTGGTTTAACTCTCTCTAGGATGAATCGGTTTGTTTTCTTGGCAGTCCATGGTACATTCAATACTCTTCTCCAGCACCACAGCTCAAAGGCGTCAATTCTCCTACTATCCTCCCTAGTCATCGTCCAACTCTCTGATGCATAGCAAGTGATTGCAAAAACCATGGCCTGTATCAGGCGCACCTTAGTCTCCAGAGAGACACTGTTGCTCTTGAGTACTTTAGAGAGGCCCCTAACCATAGACTTTCCCATCACAATACGTTTTTTGATTTCCTGGATGCTGGTGCTGAGAGTGTTGACCGTGGAGCCAAGCAAACTGAAGCTGTGAACAATCTCAATCTCTTCGCCATCCATCCTGATACTACCGATTGGTCCAGTGGTGAGAATCTTTGTTTTCTTGACATGAGCCTTAGTCCATACTGAAGGCTGCAGTCCTTGACCCTGTGCAGTAAGTGCATGAGGTCCTCCTCAGTTTCAGTGAGCAGGGTTGTGTCATCTGTATAATACAGATTGTTGATAGATCATCCACCAATCCTAACGCCACGCTTCTCCTCATAGAGCCTAGCCTCTCAGACAATGTGCTCTGCATACAGGTTGAAAAGGTATAGAGATAGGACACATCCCTGGCGTACACCCTTCCCAATTTTGAACCAGGCAGTGTTGCCCTATCAGAGATCACATGGTAAAACTTTGTAGAAACAATAAATAATCACAAATATATGCTATACCTGTATTTATTCTCAAGAATAAATTTGATGCATTGAACATTAGTGACAAAGACCAGATAGGTTATGAGGTGATTTCAGGTAATATCTTTCTGAAAATAATGAGAAAAAAAATTACATATCTTTATTGACAGGAAACTTCCAGAAATACAAGCTAGATCTAGAAGAATTAGAGATGTCATTGCTGACATCAGATAAATTTTGGATGAAAGCAGAGCACACCAGAAACTTTTGCATGTATCTTTACACATATTAGAACAATTTACCCATGAAATCTGTGTTTATCTGTGTTTCATTGACTATGCAAAGGGATTTATCTGTGTAGATTGTAATCAATTATAAATAGCATTGTGAAGAATCAGAATCATGGAACACTTAATTGTGGTTATGAAGCATGTATACATCTACCCAGAACAGTCATTTCAATAGAACAATTGCTTAGTTTAAAATCAGGACAAATTCATGTTAGGGTCGTATTCTTTCATCATACTTATTCAGCTTGAATACTGAGCACATAATCTGAGAAAGTTAGTTACATGAAGAATATGGCATCAAAATTTCAGGAGGACTCCTTAACAATCTGCAACATGCAGGAGAAACAACTTTACTTGCAGAAAATTAAGACTTGAAATAAAAGGAGTTTATATGGACTATAGAAGCAGAAGTTCTCACAGTAAGCAATATCATAATACTAGGAGAAAAAAATTGAAGCTGACATAGACTTAATTTTGCTTAGAGCCACAATCAACAACTATGGAAGCATTAGTCAAGATACTACAATATATTGTTCTGGGCAAATCTGTTGCTAAAGACCTTTTTTTAAAAAAAAAATATTGGTTTATTTACAGAGTTCAAATACATTGTTTTTCACACCAGATGTTTCCCATTTCCTTTATCCACCCCTTGCTCCACCCATCAAATTGTACCACCCTATGGTTAACCACACTTCCACCCCCCCCTCCGCACCCATCCTCACCCCTCTGCTCCCACCCTTCCCACCCTTGGATCTTCATACGTGGTCTTATTACACTTTTTGTCCTTATGGGATTTAGTTCATTTAGCATAGTGCTCTCCAGAACCTCCCAAGTTAGGTAGTAACTTACAAAGTCTTTGCTCCTGCGTGCTGTGTAGTATTCCATCATGTGAATGTACCATAATTTCTTAATCTATTCGATTGTGGTTGGACATTTGGGTTGTTTCCATGTTCTCGAGACAGTGAATAATGCCGCTATGAACATTGGTGAACACATCTCTGTGCCTCAGTTCCTATTCTCTTGGGGTATTCCAAGCAGTGCAATAAATGGCTGGATCATATGGAATTTTTAGGTTCAGCTTTTTGAGGAAGTGCCAAACTGCCTTCCTGAGTGGTTGATTTTATAGTCCCACCAACAATTTATAAGACCCCCTATCTCACCTCATCCTCTCCAACATTTATTACTTGCTGTCCTGTTAAAGTTTGCCACTGCTACTGGAGTGAAATTATATCTGATTGTGGTTTTGATTGGCATCTCCCTTTTTTCCAGTGATTTGGAGCATTTCTTCATATATCTGTTGGCCATCTAAATATCTTCCTCTGTGAAAAGTCTTTTCATGTCTTTTGCCCATTTTGTAATTGTGTTATCAGTCTTTTTCTTGTGGAAGCCCTGTAGGCTTCAGTAACTTTTTGATATGAGACCCTTGTCTGAAATAGCATTGACAAATGTCTGCGATTGACCTTTTGAAATTGAAAAGCAGCAAGGATGTGACTTTGAGCCACCTGAACTAAGAGGTTGTATTTTCAATTGCCTTTCATGCAAGTGAAAGTTTTCTAACTAATAGGAAAAGAACAAAGAAGAATTAATTCCTTTTGACTATGTTGTTGGCAAAATATATTGAATATATCATGGGCTACCAGAAGAATTAACAAATCTATCTTTGAAGAAGTGTAGCCAGGATGCTTTTTGGAGATAAGAATGGTGAGACATTGCCTTTCACACTGTGGAAATGTTATCAAGAGGAACAAATCCCTGAAGAAGAGTATCATGCAGGTAAAGTTGAGGAAAGGAGCCTCAAAGTGACATCATGGTTTCAACAACTGGGTTATGGTATAGAAGTGATTGTAAAGATGGAACAGGACTTTGGATTTCCATTCACTCATTGTTGCATTTCTTTTTTTTACACATTGAGTTGCTATGAGTCAGACCAGCTTAATAGAACCTAGCAACCACAGCAACAACCTAAAGCGTAGGAATTCATGATGACAAGTAACATGTTAATATAAACAGGTAAAATCTGCAGACATCAACTGTAAAGTTTAATAATAATAATAGTTGTAGAAGTTACTACCATTTTATCAAATACTTGTTGTGTAATTATATACCCCAAATCATCACACTTGGTAGTAGAGGGTCTATGAAAAAGAGGGAGACCATCAACTGAGTGATTCAACACAGTGACTATAATAATGGACTAAAATACTTAAGAGCGGTGAAGTTGGTATTGTTTCATGGTAAATAAAATAAAAATTTTGTTTGTAAAATATGATTGTGACAATGGACAATAGTAACCCTTAAAAAAAGAATTCTTTAAAATTATATATCGATTTTGTGGTATGCCAAACGAGTTACTCACTACCTGCAAACTTACTTTTCCTATGAAAAAAGGTTGACTCCAGTTGGTTGAAATAATGCAATGCTTCATTCTGAGTTGGAAAGTTGCTGTGAGTCAGAATCAACCTGAAGGTATCCAACAATACAACCAGTCTAAATATTCTTAAATATTAACGTAACATCCTCCAATCCTTATTTTTCTAGTAGTTGTATTATTATCTCTAATTGATGGAGGAACTGATGCTTAAAAATTTTATGTTAATTTATTAAGGTCACAATAACTAGTAGCAAGAATTTCAGATATTCCTTTTTTTATTACTTCTTTTTTTAAAAAAATTAATTTCAATGAACATTTACAGAGATTTCGGATTTCCATTCATTCATTGCTGCACTTTTCTCCCAGCCCACCCCACCCCCACCTCCACCCCCATTTCACTCTCCTTGAAAAGCAAAAGAAAAAATTCCTTTTTTGGTATATAATCCCCCGCACTCCCCCACCCCCACCCCGAGTATACACCACTCTGCAACCCTTATTTTGGACTTTTATGATAATTATAATGCCCTAAAATATATTGCTCAAGATATTCCTTTTAATTAATACTCAACAGAATTTATCTAAAATTACAAATTTTTTTAGAAAAGGTCAAATCCCTTTGGGGAATAGAAATTGTCTCCACTGGTTTGGAAGCAAGAGTGGCATCCATGTCCTAAATAACATGCTTCTGGAAATCCTATGAACTTTGATAACTGTCCATAGTTGTAGAGGGGCTTCAGGCCTTTTGTTCATAGGGTCGCTCTAAGTTGTGCTCGACTTAAAAGCAATCAACAACATGGTATTTCTTATAACTTGAATTTCATTCTGATATTTTGTTTTTTTGAACCTTAATTTACATAGTTTATGTTACTGAAAGTTTTAAAAAATAGAAGTAAATTATTTTGCTTTCAAAATGGTATTTTACCAAGGACAAAATAATAATTAAAAAAAATTGTCCAGAAAGACAGATGAAACTTGGAACATCAAAAACAATTGAGTCATTCGCCACCTGCAAAATTACTTTTCCTGTGAAAAAAAAGTAGAGTCCAAACAGTTGAAGTAATTGAAGAATAAATCATTCAGAGAAAGATATTCTCCCTAATTTGTTTTAAAATGAAGATATTTTAATTTTATATAGATATGGGGATTGTAGCTGATAACATTTCCAGGTTTAGATACCTATTTGTTGAATTGTAAAAATTCTGGCAATGTCAGTCATGCTATGTTGACTTAAAAATAAACAAAAAAGAGAGCAAAAATCATTATAATCAAGCTAGACCAGGAGCATAAATATTAGTGGGAAAGTAAAGGATTTTAATTTTTTTTTAAATCCTCTAGTTTCTGAAGATTCAGTTCTACTTAGTAAAGATAATAATCCCTGATACATGTTGTTAGATTCTGTACAGTCTGTTTAGAAACACAAAGAAACTCTGCACATGAAATTAAGTCCACTGCCTGGTTTTATACTATCCTCACAATTATTTCTTTGTTTGGTTCCATTATTGTTGTCTCTGTCTCAATTCATCTTCTAACATAAAATTATTTTCCCTTTTTCCTTATTTTTCTTCCTTTTCCTTGTTGCTTCTTCCATTCTTTCTGGAAACGACACAATTTTTGTTGTTCAATAATGTCAAGTCATCTATGATTCATATTGACTGTGTGGACAGCAAATTGAACTTTTGCCCTGTCTTGCATAATCCTCACAATCTCAGTCATGCTTAAGTCCATTGTTGCAGTCACTGTTGGAGACCACCTCTTGTTCAGGGTCTTCCCTTCCGTCACTACCCACCACATTTCCATGCTTGGTATCTTTTTCCAAGGACTGGATCCTTCTGACAATATGCCCAAAGTTATGTGAGTCAATGTTTACAATCTTTGCCTCTAACGAGTACACTGGTTGCACTTCTTCCAAGATTTTCTTCTTCTTTTTACAGTTTATGACACATTCATTGCTCATTTTCAACATTATAATTCAAAACTATTAATTCTTTGTTCTTTTGTATTCATTGTCCAATATTTAACATGCAACAGAAGCTTAAAAATAAAAAAAGAAGTAGTCCAGCAAAACCAAAATATGACCTTGAGTCTACCCTACCTTAATTTAAAAGTCATTTCATAAATGTGCTGTTGTTATTTGTTGTTGAGTTGCTTGAGACTCTCAGTGATCCTATGTACAACAGCCTAAAAACCTGCTCTATCCTGTACCAATTTTATTATCTCTGACACATCTATCTTCATTATCCTAGTCACTGAATCAATCCATGTCATCAAGGGTCTTCCTTTCCTGTGCTGTCCCTCCACCCTCCCAATCATGACTGGTGTCTCCAGACAAAGCTTCAGAATTCTAACTTTCAAGGAGCAGCCTGGTTTCACCCTCTCTAGAAAAACAAAGATTTTCACCACTGGGCTGATTGGCAGCATCGTGATGGATGGTGAAGAGATTGAGGTAGTAAACGGCTTTAGTTTGCTTGGCTTCACAATCAACATTCTTGGCACCAGTAGCCAGGATTAAAAGATGTATTGTGTTGGGAAAGGCTGCTGTCAGAGTCCTCTCCAAAGCACTGAAGAGTAACGATGCCAGTCTGGAGACTAAGGTGCATCTGATACAGGCCATGGTCTTTGTAATCACTTGCTATGCATCAGAGAGCTGGACAATCACTAGGGATGATAGAAGGAGAATTGATGCGAACTAACAGGTTCATCCTGGAGAAGGTGAAAACAGGATGCTCCTTGGAGACAAAGATTCTTAAGTTTCATCTGACATACTTTGGACATGTTGCAAGAAAGTATCAGTCCTTAGAGAAGGACATCATGCTTGGGAGGGTGGAGGGAAAGCACAAGAGAGGAAGACCCTTGATGAGATGGATTGATTCAGTGACTGGGGCAATGGGAGTAGCTATGTCAGAGACAATAGGATTGGCACAGGATAGAGCAGGATTTAGTGCTGTTATACATAGGGTCTTGATGAGTCGCAGGTGACTCGATGGCACATAACAACAACAACACAGGATGAACTTGTTTGTTCTCCTAGCCATTCATGGTATATTCAATACTCTTCCCCAGCACCACAGCTCAAAGATATCAATTTTCCTTCTCTCATCCCTAGTCATTGTCCAGCCTTCTGACACATAGCAAGTAATTGCAGAGGAGGAAGAAAAAAACCGGGGTGGATGTCAGAAAGGACTCAGAATATAGCAATCGCCCATTGAGAAGCCAAAGCAAAGGGAAGAAATCAAGAAATTAAGGAACTGAACAGAAGATTTCAAAGGGCAGCATGGGAAGACAAAGTAAAATATTATAATGAAATGTGAAAAGAACTGGAGTCAGAAAATAAAAAAGGCTGAACTTGCTTAACACTTCTTAAGCTGAAGAAAATGAAGAACAAATTCAAGCCTCAAACTGCAATATTCAAGGATGCTTTGGGCAGATGATTAAGTGATCCAGGAAGCATTAGAAGAAGATAGAAGGAGTATACAGTCACTGACTGTATCAAAAGGAATTGACTGACACAGAGGAATTTCATGAAACCACATATGAGCAAGAGCCTGTGGTGATGAAGGAAGAAGTTCAAGCTGCTTTTGAAAGAGTTAGGGAAAAAAAAAGGCCCAGGAGCTGATGGCATACCAATTGACATATTTCAATAAACAGACACTGCCCTAGATGTGCTCATCAAGTTGTCTTAAGAAATCTGAAGGAAAACCACCTGGCAGGCCAACTGAATGGAAGAGATCTATATTTGTTCCCATTCCAAAGAAAGGTGACCCAGCAGAGTGTGGAAATTCTTGAACAATATCATTAATATCACATGCAAGCAAGATTCTGCTGAAAATTATCCAAAAACAACTAGAACAGCACACCAACAAAAAACTGCCTGGAGTACAAGCTGGGTTAGAAGAGGCCATGGTACTAGGAATATTATAGCTCATTTTAGATGGATCTTGGCTGAAATCAGAGAGTTCCAGTGGAATATCTATCTATCTGTGTTTCATTGATTATACAGAGGAATTTGACTGTGTGGATCACAACAAACTGTGACTAACTCTGAAAAGAATGTGAATCTCAGAACACTTGATCGTGCTTATGCAAAACCTATACTTGGACCAGGAGACAGTAGTCAGAACAGAGCAAAGAAACACTGTTCAAAATTGGGAACTGTGTATGCCAGGGATGTGTCCTATCTCCATACCTTTTCAATCTATTTGCATAGCAGATTATCTTGGAAGCTGGGCTCTATGAGGAAAAGTATGGATTAGAGGTAGACTCATCAACAATGTGTGTTATGCAGATGACACAACCCTGTTTGCTCAAATTTAGGAGGACCTGAAGCACTTGCTGCAGAAGATCAAGGACTGCACCCTTCAACAAGGACTGAAGCTCAACATCAAGAAAACAAAGATTCTCATCCCTGGGCTGATTGGCAGCATCCTGATAGAGAATTAAGAGATTGAGATTGCTAAAAGCTTCAGTTTCTTTGGATCCACGATCAACTCTCTTGGTACCAACAGTCAGGAAATTAAAAGATGAATTGCATTGGGAAAGCCTGCTGTCAGAGACCTTTCAAAAATACTGAAGAGCAACTATACCAATCTAGAGACTAAGGTGAACCTGATTCAAGTCATGGTCATTGTAATTTCAAGAATAGAGTTGATGTATTGAACACTACTGTCTGATATTGTGGGATGACATCAGAGTTATTGTACACAAAGAAAGAATAAGGTCATTGAAAAGAGAGAAAATAATTTTACTTTCTTTATAGCTGATTCAGATAAATCGGTTTTCTCCAGTGTATTCAAAGCCGAGGAGAAAATAGAATGCAACACCACGTTTTTAAAAAAAATTCATTATCATTATTAGGTTTCCTGATGTAAAAGACAAAATTCAGTAACTTATAGCTTAAATATAGTTTCTTTTCTACAGAAAGCTTAAGAAATAAGGGGGGAAGAGTATACATTATAGGGAAAAGGGCTATTCTTTTTCATACATAAAATTCTGTCACCAATTAGAATTAATTTATTTAAAAAAGGTTTACTATAAAAAGATAAAATAATTTATCTCTCTAGTCTTGGTAAGTGATGTCTCTTCTGTCATTTGCTTTACATTTAAGTTAGTTGCCTACATATCTGTCAGTCTAACTAAATTTTTATCTTCTCAGGGGCAGACATTATTCAATGAATATTTATTGTACGCCTACTTTGTGACAAATTGTGTGCTAAGCTTCAGGAATAAAATGACAAATTAGATCATGTCTCTGTCATTATAGAGTTTAGAAAAACAGAGTGAAAGAGAAGGTAATTAAAATGTTGAGAACAACTTACACACAGTGCTCTAGGCACCTGGAGAGTGGATACCTAACCTAATTTCTCCAAGAAGTGCTCAGTGGAATAAAGAAGAAGTAGTCAGAGTGACAGAGAGAGAAGGAATGAAAAAGAGAGAGAGGGAGGATAAGAAAAAGAGTGAGCAAGTGATGGCTGTAACATGAACTATATCATTCAAGTGTCAATTGAAGTGTAAGCATGCCATATTTCATATATATAAGTAAGAAGACCTGATGGCACAGCATGGCCATATTTCACTTTTATAAACAAGAATCTCTGGTAGACAGTTTTCAGATGAAAAAAAAAAAAGACCTGGCTATGTGTCTCCAAAAACGTTGTTGCTGTTGTTTTGTGCTGTTGAGCCATCTACAACTCATAATGACCCTATGAACAATTGCTCTGAAAACCTCACCCTAGCCTGAGCCGCTACCATTTGCCACAGTAACCGTCAATCCAATTCAATCAAGGTCCATAAGCATTACAGCTTGGGAAATTCTATGAGGCATTTCTATTCTGTCATGTGAATTGCTAAAAGTAAAAATTGACTTTATGGTATCTCACAACAATAATATGATCTTAAAGATGTCAGATGAAGAAAACTTGGTCAACTAAAACAAGGGGAATGAGAAATTTATTTAAAATGACAATCTTATTTGTGTTTGTTTTTTCTTACTTAAACAGACAAGATAATGTAAAATTATCAGCTTAAAACTATAATAAAATTCAGCTAAATACACGTGGAGTTTATGAAAAATAACTTGTATATAGCATAAGCAGAAAGATTTTATTGAATTTGAACACATGGAGCAAAGTTGACAGAAATGACAACAAAGTGCATGAAAATGTTGTAGTACGTTATTTCTCACGCAAATTGTATCAGAATATAAAGCCAGCTGAAGCAAAGAAAATAGACAAAAAAATTCAACATAGTTTATTTAATTTTGCAGGAATAATATATGATTTCAAACTTATATTTGGTCATATGCCTTATAGAGAATTATTTTTTTAACAAATAAGGACAAAATTAATTCTCAAATTATCAACATTGTTGAAAAATTAGAAGAGACATAAATCAATGGAAACTCATCCCATTTTCATGAATTAAAATATTGACTATTGGCAATACAGTAAAACTCCACTGATTCAACTTTTCTTTTTTTTTCCTACTAGTTCATTTACAAAATTCAAATACAAATTTGAACAAATTCTTTCCATTTCCCTCACCCCCAACGCCTCAAATTGCACAACCCAGTGATTAATCCCCCCTTCTCCCTGCATATCTTCATCCCTCTGCTTCCAGCCTTATAGATAATTATTTTAATTGTTATTGTGGTTGCTGATTGCTGTTGAATTGAGCACAACTCATAAAGACTCTATGAACAAAAGACCTGATGCCTTTCGATAACTATCGCCATTTTTCCAAGTTGAGTTTCCAGAGTCATGTAGTTTAGGAATTGAATGCCACTAATGCCACTCCTGCTTCTAAACTTGTTTTACAACTGGGAGCTCTAAGAAACACTGTCCACATTGGGAGCCATTCTGGTGTTTGATACCTCAATGACACAAGGTTCAGCATCACAACAAACCCAGGTCACTTCATACTGCACATTGACAAAGAGTGATGTACAAAGTAGAAGAGTGTTCCTCCAGAAAAAAAACAGCACTAGTTTCATTTAGCATTGGTAAATGTCATCAAGTCGAATACAACTGAGAGTAAGTTTTGCACAAAATACCTGAACTCTGTTCTATAACTAACATCATTTCTGTATAGAACTCTATTCTATAATTAACATAATTTCTGTACATATTTTAGAGTTTAGAGAGTTTGAAGAGTTTGCAGAGACATCTAGTATAGTAAGTGGATGCCACTTCTACTTCCCTGCAAAAATCAATCTGGAACCCATCCAAACATTGTACATAATGGGTAACCATTATGGTATTTGACAAGACTATGGAACAGTGTGCAGCATCACAGCAATACCAAGTTGTTAAGCTCAGCAAATAGAGAAAAGATTGCTGTATCATTTAAGGAATATTCATTGGAAAATTAAATTTGATCTGAGGACCCTGTAGGGTTTTAAAGCCACACCTTTCAGCTGACTTCCACCCTAGGCAAAGGCTCAAAGACACCTGCTTTTGGATGGAAAAGAGCAGTAATACACATCAAACATGACCCCCAAAACTTCCCTTGTGTGTGCCTCAGGACTGCCATCAGGATGTAGCAAAGAGCCAACCTCCCAGAGTGGAGGCTCCAGGCCCCAACCAGCAGTCCAATCCCCACCCCCCTGTAGGGTTTTAAAGTCACATTTTTGAGCAGACTTCCATCCAAGGCAAAGGCTCAAGGACTTATTTTATATACAATTCCATATTTTAAACTAAATGCATGAAAAGTAGAGAAGACAAATATTATTCAGTGGTGTTTCTTATAAAATTCTTACCAGTCCATAAGTTTTTGACTACCTGCAAAAATAATTCAGAGCAGACAAACTACAGGGGATCAAACAGATTCTTTTATTTAATTCATGAGGTTGAATTCCTGCTGACAGTGTAAGCAAACAATGAATTCAAGATAAGTCCTCACCAAGTAGAAAGGTGAATGTGGGTGGAATGATGGATGATATAATGGTTTATTACAAAATCGTTCTTAGATCTAAATTCTTAAAGACAAGTATTGTATTTGATGTTTTCCGTGTACTTATCTCCAAGAAACTTAGCTTATAATTAATTCTGTTAGATACTCAATAAATACTTATTGAATGAGAAATGATATTTCACCTTGTAGATTTGAAGAGTACTCTTAAATTTATCTTAACCCTGGTCATTTATTCTGTCATTCTTCATGGTTAATATTAGTAGAATATTAGTGACATTCATGATTTTAAGAGTCCCAAAGTACATATCCACTCCTCTTTGTTTAATAAATTTTCATGTCATCTAGTATTGTAAAATAGAAATT
>NW_006399828.1:4176238-4183370 GCF_000299155.1 Elephantulus edwardii
TATATATTAAACATAGCATAATCCTTCCTGGTGCAAGCTGGATGTCTGCTCAGTGTTTGGGGGGCGGGGGGTGGAACCAATGCCTGATCCATTACCTGAATAATAGGAAAGGTCTCTCATCTGTTCTTTTTGGCAAAATGTGTGTCCGTCAAATATTGCTCTAGAGTGCAATATCCAAATTAAGACATCCTAGGGAGAATGAGGGTCAATATAAAGAATTCAAAGATTCTCACCACTGGACCAATTGGCAGCATCAGGATGGACGATGAAGAGATTGAGTTTGTTGACAGCTTCCATTTTCTTGGCTCCACAGTCAACACTCTTGGTACCAACAGCAAGAAAATTAATAGATGAAGTGCATTGGGAAAGTCTGTTGTCAGAGTCCTCTCCAAAGTACTGAAGAGCAACGATGTCAGTTTGGAGACTAAGGTGCACCTGATCTAGGCCATGTTCTTTGCAATCACTTGCTATGCATCAGCAAGCTGGACAATGACTAGGGATGATAGAAGGAGAATTGGTGCCTTTGACCTGCGGTGTTGGACAAGAGTATTGAATATGGACTGCTAAGAAAACAAATAGCTTTGTCCTAGAGAGGGTGAAACTAGGCTACTCCTTGGAGGTAAGGATTCTGACGCTTCATCTGACATACTTTGGACATACTGCAAGGAGGGACCAATCCTTGGAGAAGGATGTCATGCTAGGGAGGAATGGAATCCCATATTACTTAATTGTGCTCATTTGAAACCTATACTTGGACCAGGATAACTACCTGGCCAAATGACTGGAAGAGATCCATATTTATTCCTATTCCAAAAAAAGGTAACCCAATATTTATGTGGAAATTATCATACAGCATCACTCATATTGCATTCAAGCAAAATCCTGCTGAAGATTATCCATAAACAACTAGAAAAATACATTGACAGAGAACTACCAGAAATACAAGGTGGTTTTAGAAGCGGTCACGACACTAGCGACATTACAAAGTTAGACGGATCTTGACAGAAAGCAAAGAGTGCCAGAGGGAAATCTGTGTTTCCTTTACTATGCAAAGGCTTTTGACTGCGTGGATAGCAACAAATTGTAGTTAACCTTGAGGAGAATGGAAATGCCAGAACACTTGATTGTGCTTATGCAAAACCTATACTTGAATCAGGAAGCAGTCCTCAGAACAGAGCAGGGAAACACATGGTTAAAAATCAGGAAGGGAGTGCATCAAGGATGAGTCCTGTCTCCATAGTTTTTCAATCTATATGCACAACAGATCCTTTGCGAGGCTGGGCTTAATGAGGAGGAACGTGGCATCAGGATTTGAGGAGGACTCATCAACAACCTACTCTATGCAGATGACACAACCTTGCTTGCTGAAAGTGAGGTGGACTTGAAGCTCTTACTGCAGATGGTCAAGGACTGTAGTCTCCAAGAAAACAAAGATTTTCACCACTGAGCCAACTGGCCAATTGGCAATACCATGATAGAGGGAGAAGAGATTGAGATTATTAACAATTAGAGCTCATTTTGTTCCACAGTCAATACTCTATGCACCAATAGTCAGGAAATCAAAAGACAAATTGTATTAAGTAAAGCTGCTTTCAGGGGCCTCTCCAGAGTACTGAGAAGAAATGATGTCAGTCTAGAAACTAAGGTGTGCCTGAACCAGGCCATGGTCTTTGCAATCACTTGCTATGCAATTAGAGAGCTGGACAATAACTAAGAATGGCAGAAAAAGAATTGATGCCCTTGAGTTGTGGTGTTGAACAGTCTTGAACAGACCTTGGACTGCCAAGAAAATGAATATATCTTTCTTAGAGAGGGTGAAATCAAAGTTTCTTCTTGGAGGCTAGGATTTTGAAGCTCCATCTCACATACTTTTGGCATGTGGCCAGGAGGGACCGGTCCTTGGAGAAGGACATCATATTCAGAAGGTTGGAGGGACTATGAAGAAGGTGACCCCAGATGAAATGGATTGATATAGTAACTAGGGCACTGGGGATAGATGTGTCAGAGTCAGTGAGACTGGCTCAGCTCAAGGCAGGGCAGGCTTCACAGCTGTGGTTCATAGGGTAGCTATGAGTTACAGGCAACTTGAGGACACATAACAACAAGTTTGCGATGAGTGTTTTTTCCTTTGTAATGGAAAAAATTAGTTTGACATCTTTTCAATGTCACATAACAGTTTTGCAGATGTGATCTGAGATTGATTTAGAAGAACAAAGAGTAATAGAAGAACTGGTGGTACAAAGCCAGCTATCAGGGACAATTCCCTTCCCATCACCATTGAGTCATATCCCGCTTATTGCAATCCTTTGAATTTCTGAGGCTATAAATCTTTATGGGAAGAAACTGCTTATTCCCAAAGAGTGCCTAATGGATTTGAACTGCTGGCCTTTTGGCTAGCAGCCATATATGTTGCACACTCTACCACCAGGATTCCTTTCAATGACAAAAGCCTGCATGAAAATGTAGCACACTGTCAGCTAGCCTTTAGCGGAACTGATAGATGAGTTGCTATGAGAGGAATTAAAAAAAACCCACACTTTTTTCGAAGAGCTATCTTTGCTCCTTTGCCTTTCAGGACCAGCCAGTGTTCAGGACCCAGATTTGTGATACTCAATCTCTAACCACAACTGAGACCTGTGATGATACATGTAAAAGTTCTCAGTTGGAATCCTGTAAAAATCCTCATGTGAAAACTGCATAACTTTGCAAAACTGGAATTAAAACTCTGACTTGGAAATCACTTAAATAAACAGACTTGATAGTTTAGTCAGTTATTTTCATGTTCATCAACAAGTTTAAAAAACCAGTAAGAGACTACAGCACAGCTATAGCTTTGCTTCTATAGGTCAGTCATTTTTCTCAAAATAGAAATGGCTCTTATATTACAAACCATTTGATCCATGGAAATAAAGGTAGCTGCTCATTTATTTCAGTTCCTGCCTCTTCCCAACTTGGTTTAGAAGAAGAACCTACCTTTGCCCCCTTTGAACTAGAGTAAAGCCAGCTCATGTCTGACATGGGATAACGTCTCCGAAAGGACTGATTAAATCTCTCTTTCTTCTCAAGATGAAAAGGATCTCTTTAAAAACAAACTGAGGTTTTACATCTGCAGGTATTAAATTCTCCCCTTGCATTTGCTTTAGTTCAATGTAGCATTTGTGCGGTTTATTACAACATCTTTCATGTAGCAGATCTAAAAACCTCTTTGTGAAGATGAAGATAATGGCATAGTGTGCTGCAGGTTTTGAAGATCCTGTTTTATAAGCCGCAAGCAGAGCTCTGCAGAGAGGTTGCTGTGCTGCTATGAAGTTTCCTTTTCGAGCTGCGGTTTCATTCTTCATTCATTTTAGGGTTTGCTTCTTCCAGATAAAATGTTTGAATGCCATTTTCTCCATCTCTATCAGACCTAGAGTCAAAATTGCCAACTTTAAGGATGAATAAGAATGACCTAAAATACTTACTAATATGCAGATTTCTGGGATTTTAAACTAATATACAGATTTAGCAGAATTGCATGTGGGCTGGTTGTTGGTATATACCTGCTAGCAGGTTTTCACAGGCTGTAAATCACACAGGAGCTCTCTTACAGAACAGCTGGTGGATTTGAACACTTGCCTTTGGATTCATGTTATAACCCCTTACCAGTAGGCCACCAGAGATTTCTGGTGTATCTAAGAATTTCTTTTTAAATGAGCATCTATCTGAATCAGGAGCACTAGCCTAAACTAACCCTGTAACAAAAATGAGGAGATTAAACACACTTGATTGCAAAGTTTTAACTAAATGTGATTAAAGAATTCCCTTTTATGCCAAATTATTGTAGTTTACCATAAACATGAGTTAGAACTGAATCATAGCTGACTTTCTAGTGAGGTTTAGAGGTAGATACTCCATTCTTCTCTAAGGGAGAAACTGGTGGACTCAAACCTGCATGCCTTTGGGATTGCAGAGCTGCTGCTTAGAGCTCCGTAAGTCAAATTGTCACTACAAATTATTTTTAAAAATTAAATTAAAAAACAACTATGAGATATCATCTCACCCAAAAAGAATAGCAATATTCAACAGAACAGCAAACAACAGATGTTGGCAAGGTTGTGGAGAAACTGGAACCCTTATTCACTGTTGGTGGGAGTGTAAAATGATGCAACCACTCTGGAAGGCAGTGTGGCACTTTCCGAACAAGTTGGAAATAGAAATACCATTTGACCCAGCAATTCCACTACTGGGAATATATCCCAAAGAATCCATAACCTCCACTCAAGCAGATAAATGCACACCCAAGTTTATTGCAGCTTTGTTCACAATAGCAAAGAGTTGGAAACAACCCAAGTGTCCACCAACAAATGAATGGATAGAGAAGTTGTGGTATGTTCACACAGTGGAATACTGAACAGCACTGAAAAAATAAGGAACTCATGAACTATTATACAAAATAGGTGACCCTGGAGGACATTATGCTGAGTGAAATACCTCAGCCACAAAAAGACAAATACTACGTAGTGCCACTGTTATAAAACAGTACTGACATTGGAGTTGGAGGAAAATTAAGAAAAGAGGGAATAAATTATGTACATTGAATTGAAACCGATTTAGAATAGAACCGCTAAAAAAGGAATATATGATTAGGTATTATTTGAAAACAACAGTCCAGAATAAGAGCTGCACAGTAAAGTGGATGGGGGGAGGGATTTGTACAACAAGGAAAGATTTTTTTTTCAAAGCAAAGAATGAACGGGAGGGGGTGGGCAGGGAGGAAAATATGTAACAATGAATGAAAGGAAATCCAAGATCTCTATAAATACCTTAAAATCTCAATTAAGAAAAAGAAGATGGACAAAGAAAAAAGCAAAAGCAAAAAGAAAAGTGCACTGGGGAGGGGGACGAAAGGGAGTGGAGTAAAACGTGCAACAATGAATGAATGAAAATCTAACTTTTCTGTAAATGTTCCTTAAAATCACAATTAAAATTTAAAAAATTAAAAAAGATAATTTAAAAGGAAGTGTTATCAATTTATTCCAATGGGTAATATGACTATTATGCACAGGCTTGTATTAGATGTACAAATTAATCCATTGATTAGATTACAAAGCCTTACAGATATTTCTTAAAAGCTAATTATAAGTCATGAAATCCAATTCATACAAATCCCTTGGTGAAGATAAACCTATAGATTGTAGTGTAGATTAGTTTAATAAGATTCAGTTGTATGTTCCAACTTGTTGGCTGTCAGCATATTCTACACTAAGAGATGGCAAAATGCCCACTGTTCTATTACAGATGTTTTTATATACCCTTCACTGAGGAAACGAACACAAACCCACATCCTTTCCTATATTTATAGAATGGCTATGTTCACGGGCCTATGAAGGGAATGGTGAAAATGAACCCTGTCTTCAACCACGTGGAAATTAGGCACACCTGGAGGAGAACTTTCAACAAAATCCAGGAATGGAAAGAATAGAAACATCTAAATTTCTACCAGACCACACAGTGATGCTGCTCAAACCTGGTCTACCAGTTATGAGGCAACCCGTCTACACCACCTGGAGAAATGATAGAAATATACCCACAAATTATTCTTTAACCAAATGGAGCCTTAAAGAAGCTAATTTTCCTTTGCCTTGCTTAGCTGGTTCCAGTGGCAAACCTTTCAGGAATCTTAAACTTTGTGGACTCTAATATTGCTAAGAGAAATTAGCTCTTTATCTTTCAATCATTCAATTATAACTGCAGTGAATCAATTAGGGGTCATTCAGTAAGATAATTAGCAAGCCAGGCCTGGGTTAATAGACAGACTTCACCAATTTCTACTTGTGAAACAATAAACTCATCAATGCTCCCTTCTATTTCAAGTTTCTTGTGACTAAAAAGAACATAGGAGTACTCCTCAGAATTCTTAAGAAGGTCAAAATAGTTAACAAGTGTGAAGCATTTATTATAGTACTATGCACATAGATACTCTATATATGTACAATTTATTATATTGTTGTTGAAGAGTATATGTAGCTCAATTGAAAGAAAGCAAAAGTCATCACAATTGGACCAATAAACAAATTCAGAATAAACCAACAAAATGTTGCAGTAGTAAAGGATTTCGTTTTACTGAGATCCACAATCCAAAGGTCATGGAAATAGCAGTAAAACAAAACATACAAACAAAAAAAAAACACACCACACCAAAGCCTCAGGCAAAGCTGATTTAAAAGGTCTCTTTAAAATACTGAAAAACAGCCCAAGTGCCCACCAACAAAGGAATGGTAGAGAAGCTGTGGTATATTCACACAATGAAATACTATGCTGCATTGAAAAACAAGGAACTCATGCAATTTTATTCAAAATAGGTGACCCTGGAGGACATTATGCTGCGTGAAGTATCTAAGTCAAAAAAGGAAAAATACTACATAGTGCCACTGTTGTAAGGTGGCCTGACATCTGAGTTGGGAGCAAACTAAATGGGAATAAATAATGTGTACTACACCGAAACAGATGAGGGAGAGAACTCTTTAGGAGGAATATGTTGCTGTTGTTGTTATGTGCCATCGAGTCGCTTACGACTCATAGCGACCCTACGTACCACAGCCCTATCCTGGGCCAATCACACTGTCTCTAACACACCCATCCCAATTACCCCGGTCACTGAATCAATCCACCTCATAGAGGGCCTTCCCCTCCTGCACTGTCCCTCTACCCTCCCAAGCATGATGCTCCTCTCCAAGGACTGGTCCCTCCTTAAAACAAGTCCAAAGTATGTCAGACGAAGTCCCATAATCCTTGCCTCCAAGGAGCAGCCAGGTTTAACCCTCTCCAGGATGAATCTGTTTGTTTTCTTAGCAGTCCAGGGTACAATTAATAGTCTTCTTAACAGTCCAGGGTATACTCAATAGTCTTCTTAGCACCACAGCTCAAAGACATCAATTCTCCTTCTATCCTCCTTGGTCATTGTACAACTCTCAAGTGATTGCAAAGACCACAGCCTGTATCAGATGCACCTTAGTCTCCAGAGTGACACCATTGCTCTTCAGTACCACGGAGAGGTCCCTAACAGCAGACTTTTCCATTGCAATATGGTTTCTGATTTCCTGTTTGCTGGTGCCAAGAGTGTTGACCGTGGAGCCAAGCAGACTAAAGTTGT
>NW_006399828.1:4184860-4192757 GCF_000299155.1 Elephantulus edwardii
AAAAAAAAAAAAAGGAAAAGCCTCCTGAAGATGAATTCAGACCATGCTTGCAAAAATAGGCTTACACATTACAACAATTGTCAGCATGAAGCCGGTCCCAACAGCATTTCCTTCTGCTCTATCTGGCGTTGGGACATGTTAGAAAGTACCATCACACAACAGAGAAATCAGGTGAAAAAGCTGTTCTTAATTTGGAAATGTTTAATAAATTGTATTTTGTGACCTATATGTTGTTGTTATGTGCTATTGAGTCATCTGTGACTCATAGTTACCCTATGTACAAGAGCTCTAAACTCTGCCATATTCTGAGCCAGTCTCTCTGACTCCAACACACCTATCCTCTTTACCCTAGTTACTGTATCAATCCATCTCATGCAGGGTCTTCCTCTCTTGCGCAAACCCTAAAACCTTCCAAACATGAGGTCCTTCTCTAAGGACTGGTCCCTCCTGGCCATGTGCCCAAAAGATGGAGCTTCAAAATCCTAGCCTCCATGGGGAAATTTGGTTTAACCTTCTCCAAGACAGACTGACTTGTTTTATTGGCAGTCCATAGTATGTTCAAGACTCTTCTCCAGCACCACAACTGAAAGGCATTTCTTCTTGGGCCATCTTTAGTCTTTGTCTAGCTCTCTGATGCATAACAAGTAACTGTGAAGACTATGGCCTAGATTAGATGCACCTTAGTCTCTAGATTGACCTCACTGCTTCTCAGTACTCTGGAGAGGTTCCTGGCAGCAGATTTTCCAAGGGTAACTCATCTTTTGATTTTCTGGTTGCTGGTGCTAAGAGTAATGATTGTGGCTGCAAGCAAGCTGTAACTGTTAACAACCTCAATTTTTTTCTTTATCTATCGTCATGTTGCCAGTTTGCCCAGTGGTAAGAATCCCATTTACACCGAAAGACACAATTGGTCTAATATCTACAACCGTAACTTCATTTTGTCAGTTATAAAACTTAATATAAAAAGCCATAAAGAGTATATTGCTTTTTCTATGAGATTTTCACTCATTGTGATGACTTTGAAATTTATCTTTATTGTTGCACTTGTCATTGTTCTATTCTTTTCTGTGCCAGAGACCTCTCTAGACTACTGAAGAGTAACGATGTCAGTCTGGAGACTAAAGTGCACCTGCTCCAGGCCATAGTCTTTGCAATTACTTATTATGTGTAAGAAAGCTAAAAAATGACTTGGGATGATTGGAGAATTGATGCCTTTGAGCTGTGGTGCTAGAGAAGAATATTGAATATACCATGGACCACTAGGAGAACAAACAGGTTCATCCTAGAGAGGGTGAAACCATGCTGTTTCTTGGAGGCAAGAATTCTGAAGCTTTGTTTGACATACTTTGGACATGTTGCAAGGAGGGACGAGTCCTTGGAGAAGAATAGTTGCTTGTGAGAGTGGAGGGACAGCACAAGAGAGATAGACCCTTGATGAGATGGATTGATTCAGTCACTGGTGTGGTGAGGGTAGGTGTATCAGAGACAATTAGGTTGGCACAGGATACAGCAGGGTTTAGTGTTGTTGTACATAAAGTCGCTATAAGTTGCAAGTGACTTGACAGCACGTAACAATAACAACAACAGGGCTATGTATTCTATTTTATGAATATACTAAAATTTGTCCAAAATACATTGATTAGTACATGGATTGCTCAATTTCCTGTTAACAGAAATAAAACCATTTGAACCTTCTTGTAAAAGTATTTTTCAAGTATATGTTTTCATTTATATTCAATAAACTTAGAAGTACACGTGTAAGTTTTAATTTAAGAGAAACTGTACGCTAACTTCTATATTTGGTATAACACCTACACTCCTTATAACTAGATTCAGGACTGAGAGGTCAATTTAGTCCACATTCTCATTTACAGGGATTATTTTTCATTTTTGTCATTCTAGATACAATGGTGATAATATGTTTGAATTTAAATTCTTCTAAAAAAATAATGATGCATTTTATGTATGTTTTAAATATTCTGTTTTTCAAACATCTAGTCAAGCTTTTAATATTTTTTAATTGGTTCATATTTTTATTATTGAGTTTGAGGAGTTCTTTATGTAATAAAAAAAGTGATTATTTTTTTCTCTGTGTTTTTGTTTAAGATTAGTTTTAAGAGCATATGTTTAAGAAAACCATGTGTTCAAATTTTTTAAATAAACTAGTATAATAATAAAAGAAAACACATTTAATTTAATAAAGTATCATTTTATTTATATTTGTATGGTGAGAGTTTTTTATGTCTTGAGAAATCTTTTCTTACCCTAATATTGCAAGGATATTTCCCTGTGCTTTCCTTTAGACATTTCCAAACAATATGTCTAAAATATATGAGCTGAAGCTTCACAATGTTTGCCTCCAAAGGACATTCTGTTTATACTTTCTCCAAGACATATTTGTTCTTTTGGCAGTCCACAGGATATTCAGTGGTATTCTCCAAATGCATCAATTCTTCTGTCACCTTTCATTGTCTTGCTCTCAGAGGCATAGTTTGTGATTGCGACTTGATTCAGGCACATCCTAGTCTTTAAGCTGTCATCAATGCTCATCAGGACTTTGGGACAATCCCTAAAGCAGACTTTCCTACACTACACTTTATCTTCTAACTACTGATATCAAGAGTGCTAATTGGACCCAAACAAGATGAAATTGTTGATAATTTCACTCTTTTGTCCATTTATCATGATGTTTCTTCTGGTCCAGTGGTAAGAATTTTTGTTTTCTTGATGTTGAGGTGTAATCCATATTGAAGGCTGTAGTCCTATCCTCATCCTCTGCTGCAAATGCTTCAGATCCGCCTTTCAGTATGTAAGGTTGCGCCATTTTCATAATGCAGATTGTTGATGAGACTTTCTCTAATCCTGATGCCACATTCTTCTTCATAAAGACCAATTTTTATAAGGATGTATTCAGCATACAGACTGAATAAGTACAGAGAGAGTATACAGGCCACTTAACTTACTTTTCTTTAGCTGTTCTTGAGACACGTAAAATATAATATTTTTCTAAGGATTTTTGCTTTTATTATCAATTCTCTTTGCCTGGGAATATATCCCTTTGGGATTATTGTTAGATATTTTTGTGTCAACTATGACATAATGATCAACAAATGTGATGTAAACTTTTACAGAGTATCAGCTTTGTCTATTTTATGCACTGCTACCATGGTACTATGGATATTATAGCTAATGTTAAGATAGATCTTGGCTGAAAGCAGGGAGTACCAGAGGAATGCCTGTCTATGTTTCGTTGACTATACAAAGGCAGTTCACTATGTGGATCACAACAAATTGTGGCTGATTCTGAGAAGAACGAGAGTCTCAGAACACTTGATTGAGCTTATGCAACACCCGTAAGTGGACCAGGAGGCAGTCCTCAGAACAGAGCAAGGAAACACTGCATGGCTCAAAATTAGGAAGGGTGTACACCAGGGATATGTCCTATCTTGATACCTTTTCAATCCATACATCCAACAGATTGTCTTCCAGTCAGTTGATCAGACAGTTGTCTTCCATATTTCCTAGCATAGACTGATAAGCATGTCCAGGGCTGCATCTGTTAATTGAAATATGCCAATTATTATCCCATTGATTCCTGGGGCCTTATTTATTGTCAGTGCCTTCAGTGCAGCATGATTGTGCTTATGCAAAACCTATACTTGGACCAAGAGGCAGTCATCAGAACAGAGCAAGGAAACACTGCATGGCTCAAAATTAGGAAGGTCTCTATGAGGAGAAACATAACATCCAGATTTGAGGAAGACTCATGATACAACCGTGCTTGCTGAAACTGAGGAGGATTTGAAGCACTTGCTGTAGAAGGTCAAAGACTGCAGCTTTCAATATAGATTGAAAGTCAACATCAAGAAAACAAACTTCTGACCACTGGTTTTATGGGCAGAATCATGATAGATGGTGAAGAGACTGAGATTGTTAACAGCTTTAGTTTGCTTGGCTCTGCAGTCAACACTCTTGGTTACCAGCAGCCAGGAAATGAAAAGATGGATTGGTTTGGGAAAGTCTGCTGTCAGAGACCTCTCCAAAGTACTGAAGAGCAACAATGTCAGTCTGGAGACTAACGTGTGCCTGATTCAGGCCATAATCTTTGCAATTACTTGCTATGCATGACATCAGAAAACTAGGCAATGACTAGAGAGAATATTAGGAGAATTGATGCCTTTGAGCTATGGCGCTGGAAAAGAGTATTGAATATACCATGGTCTACTAAGAGAACACACAGGTTCATGCCAGAGAGAGTGAAACAGGCTGCTTCTTGGAGGCAAGGATTCTGAGGCTTTGTCTGACATAGTTTGGACATAATGAAAGGAAGGAACAGTCCTTGGATATGGACATCATGCTTAGAAGGGAGGAGGAATAGCGCAAGAGAGACAGACTCTTGATAAGGTGGATTGATTCAGTGACTGGGATAATGGGGGTAGGTGTGTCAGAGACAATAAGATTGGCACAGGAGAGAGCAGGGATTAGGGCTATTGTACATAGGGTTGCTATGAGTTGCAGGCAACCCAACATTACATAACAACAACAACAACAATAACATATTCATATCTGTAGAAAGAGACTTTGGAGAAGCTGAACATCAACACTTAAAATCAGACAAGGGGTTGACTACGGAAAAGAAAAGCAACTACTCATATGTACGTTCAAACTAAAGTTGAAAAAAAAATAAATCCAAAAGAACCAAAATATGGCCTTAAGTGCATTCTAACTAAATTTAAAAAAATATCTTAATAATAGATAAGATGCATTCAACACTAGTGACTAAAGACCATATGAGTTGTGAATGACATCAAAGATATCATCTATGAAGAAATCAAATGCTCACTACAAACACAGGGTAGGGGATGGGGAGAGAAGACTCTAAAACTCGAATTGGAAAAGAAGCCCAAACAAGGGGAGATAAGAAGAGAAGGTGAGTGGAAATATTTCCTTCTCATATGAAATTTTTTGAAAATAAGTTTGAATAATGGATACAAATGTGGCATGCAAAAAGGAGGCTCTTAAAATAGGCTGGAGAGCATTAGGAACAAATTCAAGACCAGACTTTGTTTAGACTTGCTCTGTCAGGACCTAAGTATATATAGTCTGTGACCTATAGTCTGTAGTCTATGATCCAGTGATCTCCTATTTGGCAACCTGTTCATTAGAAATAATATTTGCACTTCCCTTACAAAAGTCTCACAAGTGAGCAATAATGGCATTGTGATAAACACATAAAGAAAGAAGTTGTCAAGGATTTAGACTTATTTGGATGTATATTCAATGTCCATGGCTGCAGCTGTCAAGCCATCAGCTGAGGTATTGTGTTGGGCAAATCTGTTGCCAAGAACCTCTTGAAAGTGCAAAAGAGCAAGGTTATAACTGAGAACATGTAAGTGAAAGCTAGACTATAACTAAAGAACATGGAGAAAGAATTGGTACTTTGTACTATACTGATGGCAAACTATATTGAATTACACTGTGTGTGTGTATATATATACATATATATATATATATATATACACATGCACTTATACTAGAACAAATATATTTGTTTTGGAAGTTGAGCTAGAGTGCTTCTAAGGAGGAGCAAGGATTATGGGATGTATCTCATGTTCTTTGGGCATGTTATGCCTGGAAAAGGACATCATTTCTGGTAGAGGGTCGGTGAAGAAGGTAGCCTCTCAAAATACAGATTGACATGGTTACTGCAACAAGGGGCTCAGAAATAGACATGATGGTAAGGATGGTGCAGGGCCATGCAGTGCTTTCTTCTGTTATATATGAAACCACTATGACTCAGAATCGACTTGATGGCACCTAGAAACAACAACACCTTATAATGGTGTCGGGAAGTTTGATTAATTAATAGAAGTTTATGAAACACTTTGACACTCTCAGATGAAAGATGCTGAAGGAGTTCAGAGTGTTATTATATGTTTAACAAACGGGAAAACCTAATATTAAATTAATGACATTTATACTGTTACAAGATCAAAAGTCTTTATAAGCAAATGTCATTTTTATCCTCATGTCTCTATCTGCCTCTGCCACTTCCATTTAACATGGTGCAGGAGGCATTAGTCAGGCCAGTTAGGCAACAAAAGAAGAGACAATTAGATTCAAATGGAAGAAGAAAAACCATCTCTATTCCTATATGACATGATCTTGTAATTAGAAAATCCTAAGGATTTCACTTCAAAGGAACAAGCAAGCCAAAAACAGTATTGGAACTAAGAAATGAGTACAGTATGTTTTCAGATTTCAAGATCAGTATGAAAAAAAACCCCTTCATCACTAGTGGTGTAATGCATACTTACAATGTTAGCCAAAAAGGATTTTATTCAAATCTGCCAGCTGCTCTGAGGAAGAGAGATACGCAGGCTTCTGCATTAAGACTTACAGCCTCAGAAACTCAAACCCACAGGGTCAGTTATGAGTCACTTCCAAGCAAACAGCAAGGAAAGAATGAATGTGTGAATGAATGAGAGAGAGAGAGAGGAGAGAGGAGAGAGAGAGAGAGACCTGCTAGAGGTTTGTGTCAAGAATATGCAAGAGAATTATGCTTAAATAATTAAAATAATTGAAAATTGGGCGAAGTATCTGAATATACATTTAAATAAGATGTAAAACAAAAGCACATACAATATTGCAATATCACACATACTTAGAGAATGCAAGTAAGTAAATACTGCAATGAGATAACACTTCTGTTCACTGCTGTTGTTCCTGTTAGCTGCCATCTAGTTGCCTCTGACACTTAGCAACAACAGGACAAAGTGTTGCCAGTCTTATGAAGTCCTCACTGTATTGGTTGGTCTAAGACCATTGTTGTAGTCAAAATATCAACCTATCTTGCTCACTAACTCTCTACTTTTCCAAGCATAAAATTCTCCAGGAACTTGTCCCTTCTGATAATCTGCCCAAAGCATTTGAGACAAAGTCTCATCATCCTTGCTTCTAAGAAGGATTCTGGTTTCGAATCTTCCAAGATAGATTTGTTTGTTCTTCTAGTGGTCCATGGTATATTCATTTTTATTCATCAACACCTTATATTAATTCAAAGGAATCAATTATTCTTCAGTCTTCTTTATTAACAAAAAGAACCAAACCTTTCTTATTAATGAGCAAGGCATCTTTTATAAGCATATGAAGCAACTGAAAATGTCATGATCGAGGTCAGGTATACCTTTATCTTTAAACAGACATCCTTTTGCGTTAGCACTTTAAAGAGGTCCTTGAAAGCAAATTTGGCCTATGAAATCTGTCATTTGGTTTCCTGATTGCATGTTCCATGTATACTTATTGTAGGTCCAAGTAAAAGAAAATTCTTGACAAAGTAAATTTTTTAAAATTTATCGTAATGCTTCTTCTTATCCCACTTGTGATGATTTTTGTTTTCTTTATGCTGAGAAGGTATCCTTGATCCCCTTGTAGTATCTATCTCTCATACCTACCAGACAGAAAAAACCCAAATGTTGATGCAGATGGGAAGAAATGGGACAATTTATGTATTGATACTGGCAATATTACCAAAAATGGTGACTCAATAGAATGTAGAAATTAAAGAAAAATGTAATTAAATGTCACATTCTAGTAAAATCTTGCTCAAGATTATCCCAAAATAGCTAAAATAGTGTATCAACAGAGAACTGCCAGAGGCTCAAGCTGGTTTTAGAAGATGCTATGGCACCAGGGATATCATTACTGATGTCAGATGGATCTTGTCTGAAAACAGAGAATGTTGTTGTTGTTGTTATGTGCCGTCGAGTCGCTTGCGACTCATAGCGACCCTATGTACAATAGCCCTAAACTCCGCTCTGTCCTGTGCCAATCGCACTGTCTCTGACACTCCCATCCCAATTATCCCAGTCACTGAATCAATCCACCTCATAGAGGG
>NW_006399828.1:4193096-4194448 GCF_000299155.1 Elephantulus edwardii
TACTTTGGAGAGGTCCCTAACAGCAGACTTTCCCATGGCAATGCGCCTTTTAATTTCCTGGCTGCTGGTGCCAAGATTGTTGACTATGGAGCCAAGCAAACTAAAGTTGTATACAATCTTAATCTCTTCACCATCCATCCTGATGCTGCCAATTGGTCCAGTGGTGAGAATCTTTGTCTTCTAGACCTTGAGCCTCAATATAAGAAGAATATCAATTTGTGTTTTATTGACTATACACAGGCCTTTGACTGTGTGGATCATAACAAATTATTGCGAACATTAAGAAAAATGGGAACCCCCCAACACTTAATTGGGCTCATGGAAAGCCCATACTTACACCAAGAAGCTATTTCTCAAAAAGAACAAAGGAACACTATGTTTTAAAAACTAAGACTGTGTATTTTCTCCAAACTATTCAATTTGTATGTTGAGCAAATAATTTGAGAGACTCAACCAAATAAAAAAATGTGGCATTAGTGTTGGAAGAAGAATCACAAACAATCTGTGTTATGCAGATGACACAATTTTACTTATTAAAAGTGAGAAGGAACTGAAATACTTGTTGCAGAAGACCTAAGACTGTAGTCTTCAATATAGATTACATTCCAACATCAAGAAAACAAAAATCTTCACCAGTGGGCCAATAGGCAATATCATGAAAGATAGGGGGGAAATACTGAAGTTCTCAAAGATTTCACCTTACTTCAATCCACAATCAATACCATTGGTATCAGCAGTGAAGAGATCAAAAGACACATTGCACTAGGAGAATTTGCTGTCAAGAACCTCTTCAAGGTTCGGAGGGGCAATAATGAAAATTTAAAGACAAAGGTGTAGCTTTTTCTAAGGCATAGTTTCTTCAGTTATTTCTTTTATATCTGAAAGTTGGACAATGGGTAAGAAAGACAGAAAAAGAATTATGCCTTTGAATTGTGCTGTTGGAAAAGAGTACTACATATCCAATGGACTGTCAAACATACAAACAAATATAACTAGGATAAGGAACAGAGTGCTCCTGAGAGGCAATAATGGTAAAACCTTAACATACTTTGGGCACATTGTTAGGAGTGGCTAGTCTTTTGCAAAAAAGACAGTATCCTTAGAAAGGTGATAGGTCAGAGAAATAGTATAAGACCTTTAACTATATGGATTGTCACAATGACTTTATCAGTGAGCTCATGTATATCAGAAATGGTGAAGACTGCTCAAGATATCACAAGGTTGAGATCCTTGATTCACAGGACTGGAACAGTACATCAGCAGAGAAGTGCAAGGTGTGCAGACGTGTTTTAGAAGAGGCCGTGACACTAGGGACACTATAGCCAATGTTAGATGGATCTTGGCTGAAAGCA
>NW_006399828.1:4198721-4211559 GCF_000299155.1 Elephantulus edwardii
TCCAGATTTCTTGACATAACTTGGTGAGCACGTCCAGGGCAGCATCTGTTAGCTGAAATATGTCAATTGGTATACCATCTATTCCTGGGGCCTTATTGTTTGCTATTTCCTTAAAAGCAGCTTGAACTTCTTCCTTCATCACCATCGGCTCTTTCTCATATGTTATTTCATGAACTTCTTCTGTGTCTGCCAATTCCTTTCAATACAGTGACTCAGTATATTCTTTGATCTTCTTTTAATACATCCTGGATCATTTAATATTCTCCCTAAAGCATCCTTGATTATAGCAACTTGAGGTTTAAATTTGGTCTTCAGTTTTTTGAGCTTAAGAAATGCTGAACGAGTTTGGCCCTTCTAATTTTCTGACTCCAGGTCCTTGCACATTTCATTGTAATATTTTGCTTTGTCATCTCATGCTGCCTTTTGGAATCTGCTATTCAGCTCTTTAGTATCTTGAATTCTTCCTTCTGCTTTGGCTTCTCTGAGCTCCAGTGCAACGGCACACATTAGAAGCTGAAAGATTAGTTCTGGTCCTCTCCATTCTTTTATTTATATTTTCACTAGTATTATCAGGGATTTAACTCCTTCTTTTGAAGGAACTCCACAGGAGAAATATGAGCAATTTCCTCAAGTTGAATTTACAGCCTCTGAAAACCCACTAGAGGGTTACCTTTGAGTTCATTCAGACTCAATGGCAAGTGAGTTGTGTTTTTGAGCAGCTTAGTATTTCATAATTTCTGCCAGGGCTCTGCTGCTGTCTCTGCAAACCCTCAATGAGTCTGTTCTCCTTCTTCACTTCTTTCACTGTTGAGGTCATATATATCCTGATTCTCTCTTGCACGTTTCCACTTTTATTATTTCATTGCTATTGCTACTATGCCTGCTGACTTAATTGCGACTTTGACCAGAATAATGCATGCAAGGTACTTTAGTATTTATTCCATGTAGAAGCTCAACACATAGTGATTGAATCTCAAATAGCTGTTAAGTTTTGCAGCAATCTCTGGTTCTGCTTCCTGCTGCTTCAAGTTTCTTCTGCATTATTTTCTACTGTAATTTTCACTGTCCTAATAATCGCTCTCGTATCAACACAGTAACTGTACTTTGGTAGAATTGCAATGTATTCTTTTCCTTACTCTGACTGATAAGATTTTGGAGGAACTTTTGCTTAATTTTCTAGCAAAAAGATATCAATAGTTCCCATTGGGAGGAGAAAAGAAGAAAACAAAATCAAACAACTAAAAATATTCAATTACCTATTTAGAGTACTTTCTAATTTGAATTAAAAGTAATCAAATAAGGATGACTGACTATAGGGACTTACAGAAGTCTAATTACTGGGCCAATTGGCAGCATCGGTATGGATGGTGAAGAGATTGAGATAGTTAACAGTTTCAGTTTACTTGGGTTTCACAGTCAACACTCTTGGTAACTGCAGCCAGGAAATCAAGAGACTAATTGCATTGGGGAAAGTCAACTGTGAGGGACCTCTCAAAAGTACTGAAGAGCAATGACGTCAGGCTGGAGACTAAGGTGCACCTTATCTGGGCTATAATATTCGCAATTATGTTCTATGCATCACAGAGTTGGATAGTGAAAAGGGATTATAGAAAGAGAATTGATGCCTTTGAGCTGTGGTGCTGGAGAAGATTGTTGAATATACCATGGTCTGCTAGGAGAACAAACAGTTTTGTCCGAAGAAAGTGAAGCCGGAATGCTCCTTGGCGTAAAGGATTCTGAAGCTTCATCCGACGTACTTTGGGTATGATGCAAGGAGGGACTGGTCCTTGGAGAGGAACATCATGTTTGACAGAGTGGAAGGGAGGTACAGGAGAGGAAGACCTTCAATGAGATGGATCGATTCCATGACTGGAGTGGTGGGAATGAGTGTGTTTGAGATGGCAAGGTTGGCACAGGATAGATCAGCGTTTAGGGTTCTTGTATATAGGGTCACTATGAGTTGCAAGCAACTCGATGGCACATAACAAAAATTACAACAATAGGGACTTACAGTTAAGCTTTTTATTTCTTGGGGTCTGTTACAGTTTGGGATTGGGTTAAGATAAGGATAGATATTTTGAGAAAGAAAGGAATATACTTTCAAGAATTGTCAGCTCCTCAATATATTATTTTTTCTTTCTCATACCTAGGATTCCAAATATTCCTCTGTATTTTTATTACCCCATGTTGTTTTTATGTGCCATAGAGTCATCTGCAACTTATAGCAACCACAATTCAATAGTTCTGAACTCTGCTCTATCTTGAACCAGCCTCACTGTTTCCAATATACCTGCCCTCATTAGTTACTGTGTTATTCCATCTTGTCTGGGGACTTCCTCTCCTACATAATTTGATATATATTTAATTTTTTATGCATTTCCAGAATTCATAGACTCTTAGTGGTGTAGTTTGTAGGGACTTGCACTGCTAATTCCAAGGTTATACTTCTCTTGTGGATCAAATCTACCAGTGACTCCAAGGGAGAAAAAAAGGCAATTTCCTTCTGTGCAATTTACAGCCTGGAGGATAAAGGGTAAGATATGAATCTGTTGCAACTTAATGATAAAGAGAGTTCTAATATTCTGGAATAGCCTTAAGTTTTCTTTTCTGTTTGTTTGAGAAAGGCTTCATTTGAGTAAGACTAATCAGCATACAAATAATTATAAAGAAGGAAGAAGAAAAAGAAGAAGAATTACAAGGAAGGAAAAGAGGAAAAAACCAAAATGGATGTCAGAAGAGATTCCTTATATTGCCCTAGAGCACCGAAAAGCCAAAGCAAAGGGAAGAAATTGGGAGTTAAGGAGCTGAATAGAAAATTTCAAGGACAGCACAGGAAGACAAAGAAAAGTATTATAATAAAATGTGCAAAGAACTGGAGTCCAAAAATAAAGAATAAAATAAAATAAAATAAATGCTCACTTGGCATTTCTTAAGCTGAATGAATTAAAGAACAAATTCAAACCTTGAGTTGCAAAACTTGAAGATGCTATGGACAGAATATTGAATGATCCAGGACTTACTAAAAGAAAATTGAAGGTAAATAGAGTCATTGTTTCAAAAAGAATTGGCTGACACAGAAAAAATTCAAGAGACAACCTAAGATCAAGAAACAATAGTGATGGAGGAGGAAGTTCAGGCTGCTCTGAAATAGTTGAAAAAAAAAAGCCCCAGGAATTGATGAAAAACCAACTGACATATTTTAATAAACATACTGCCCTGGATGTGTTCCCCAGGTTGTGCCAAGAAATCTGGAGGACAACTTCCTAGCCAACTACTGGAAGAGATCCATATTTATTCTCATTCAAAAAAAAAAAGGGTAACCCAATAGATTGTGGAAAATCACACGTCCAATATCACTCATACCACATTCAAGCAAAATTCTGCTGAAGATTATCCAGAAATGGCCAAAATAGTACATTGACAGTGAAATACAACAAGTACAAGCTAGGCTAAGAATAATTCGTGGCACTGAGGACATTATTACTAATATCAAATAGATCTTGGCAGAAACTAAAGAATATCAGAGGGATACCTATCTGTGTTTCATTGACTATGCAAAGGCATTTGACTGTGTGGATCACAACAAATTGTAGCTAACCTTGAGGGGAATGGAAATCCCAGAACATTTGATTGTGCTTATGAGAAACTTATACTTGGACCAGAAAGCAGTCTTCAGAACAGAGCAGAGAAACACTATGGTTCAAAATCTGGAAGGGAGTTTATCAGGGATGTGTCCTGTCTTCATACCTTTTCAATCTATATGCAGAACAAATCATTCAGGAAGCTGGACTTTATGAGGTGGAACACAGCATCAGGATTGGAGGAAAACTCATCAACAACCTATGCTATATAGATGACACAACCTTGCTTGCTGAAACTAAGGAGGACCTGAGCACTTGCTGCAGAAGGTCAAGGACAATATGGATTGAAGCTCAACATCAAGAAGACAGAGATTCTCAGCGCTGGGCCAATTGGCAGCGCCGTATTAGATGGAGAAGAGATTGAGGTTGTTAACAGTTACGGTTTGCTTGGCTCCACAATCAACACTCTTGGCACCGGCTGTCAGGAAATCAAAAGGCGAATTGCATTAGGTAAATCTGCTGGGACTTTTCCAGAGTACTGAGAAGCAGTGTCAATCTAGAGGCTAAGGTGCTCTGATCTAGTCCATGGTCTTTGCAATTACTTGCTATGCATCAGATAACTGGATAATGACTAAGGATGAAAGAAGAATTGATGCCTTTAAATTGTGGTGCTGGAGAAGTGTCCTAAACATACCATGAATTGCCAAGAAAATAAATTGGTCTGTCGTAGAGAGGATGAAACCAAGTTTCTCCTTGGACGTTAGGATTTTGAAGTTCCATCTCACATACTTTGGGCATGTGACCATCAGGGACCAATCCTTCAAGGCCATCATGCTCAGAAGGGTGGAGGGACAGCACTGGAGACATGGATTGATACAGTAACTATTACAGTTGAGGGTAGCTGTATCGGAGTTAGTGAGACTGGCTCAGGGCAGAGCAGGTTTAGAGCTATTGTACACAGAATTGCTATGAGTTACAGGCAACTTGACAGCACATAACAACAGTAAGAATCAGCTTAGTTGATCTTCCTGACTGACCAATCTATTGATTCGGAAATAAGCTTACTTCTCTGTAAGGCTAGCTAGCCCCGATAAAGACTCTAAAATCTTATTTTTATTACCCAGAAGTCATTGAGAAAAATGACATTATATTTCACCAATCTGAGAAGATAGCACCCCCACCTCCCACCCACCATACATATTTAAAAAAAATATTTTAATGGGATTTTAATGTAAGTTTACAGAGAACTTGGATTTCTATTCATTCATTGTTGCACATTTTTCTCCCTGCCCCATCCCCAGTTTGCTTAAAAAGAAAAGTCACTCATTGTTTCATAATTTCCTTCCTCCCTCTGAACCTCTTATTCTGGACTATTATCATCCAAATAATGCCTAAACTTATATTCCTTTTAAATAGTTCGTTCCTTCATCTATTCCAATGAATAGACATTTTAAAACAACTGTAAGATCAAGACAGGCTCGCTTTGAGTCATAGGTGATGTGATAGTATGTTACAAAAACAACAATTATCAAGGTGGGTAAAGGGAATATATAAATTGGATGAAGAGAATAATAATATACAATAAGAGTTTGATGAGACAGTGGAAAGATATTAACTAGTTTGAATTAATGTTACAAAATAAAATGGATGAATGATTGAATTAGAACCAATATGACTTTGTAAACTTCCACTCAAATTTAAAAAAAAATTGCATATTCTCATAATGATTAATCCAACATTCTATGTCATAAGAAATCATCTCATGCTTAATGGGGAACATTTCATATTTGCAACTGAGTCAGAGCCAACACATAGCTGACCCTATATTGAATTTCCAAGGTTGTAAAACACATGGGAGGAGGCTGTTCCGCTTTCTCCTGCAGATGCTCGTGAGTTCAAATTGCTGGGGAGGTGTGTCCTTTGGTTTAGCAGCACAACTCCCTACGACTACGCCACCAGAGCTCTTCAAGTGACAGTCAATGACCGAACTAAGATACAACTTACAACCTGTCATAGGAAGTTTTTACATCATTATTTAATAGAGAACACTTTCAACTTGCAATCAGAGGTTCAAGTTCAGACACTGCCATAAGCCCGGGGCCTCTGGCAGCCAACTTGCCATCAATAGAGAAAATAATCTGGAAGGATAGAGAGGACAAGAGAGGGAAGAAGAGCTCAGAGACTGGGAGAAACTGAGTGTTGATGATGTCATCTTGGGTCTGTGGTATCCAGTCATGTCTAAAGTTATATGCTTTGAGAATCTTGTAAGCTAGCTACCTCCTATTTCATTATACCTATTTTGCTTAAACAAATGTTACTCGTTTCTTTCTCACCTTTAACTGAGAGAGGTATGGCCACATATTATATACTTATTTGTTATTATGGCCCATCAATTTGGAACAGACTCAGAACTGACCCTCCAGCAGATTTTCAAAGGCTGTAAATCTCATGGGAGGAGAGTGCCCAACTTTTTATCAAAGAGCAGCTGGTGGATTTAAACCACATGGTTTCAGGTTGGTAGGGTAGTTCTGATATTATCCAAGATGAACACCAAAACAAAGACTCAATTGACATTTATAATTATATTCCCATTTCTTAAAATTAACTAGGTGCTACCTGCAGAAAGCTGAAACATCTTACACATCTTACAAGTTCCACTTCTTACACCATACACAAAAATCACCTCAAGGTGGATAAGAGACTTGAGAGTAAAGCTCAAAATCATAAAGTTCATAAAAGACAAACTGGTATCAAGCTTAGGAGTCCTAGCCTACAGTATAAAGAGATTGCCAAATACAGCCAGAAATGTACAATCTGAAAAGGATAAAATTGATGAATGACCCTGTCTAATGATTAAATCCCTGTGTTCATAAAAAACTTTTCCAACAGGCTGAAAAGAAACACTACTGACTGGGAACAAACATTAGGCGATACCATCTCATACAAGACTCCCATAATGAATGTTTATACAACATTCCTAGGTCTCCACAAGAAAAAGTCTGATAATTATGAAATGGGCAAAATACATGGAAAGCCTTTTTTACCGAGGAAGATATATTCAGAAGGCCAACAGATACACGAAGAAATGCTCCAAATCACTGGCAATAAGAGAGGTGCATATCAAACCCACAATGAGGTACCATGTCATTACAGTAGCAGTGGCAAAGTTTAACAGGACAGCAATTAATAAATGTTGGAGAGGATGTAGTGAGATAGGAATTCTTTTACATTGTTGGTGGGATTGTACAATGAAACAATAACTGTAGAAGGCAGTTTGACGTTTTCTCAGAAAGTTGAACATAGAAATTCCATATGACCCAGCTATTCCACTGCTTGGAATATACCCTGACAAAATGAGAACTGAGGCACAAACAGAGACTTGTTGTACATCAATGTTCATAGCAGCAGTATTCACCATAGCAAGAATGTGGAAACAGCCTAAATGTTTAACCATGATCAAATGAATTGAGAAATTATGGTACATTCACCTGATGGAATACTATGTAGCATGCAGGAGCAATGATTTTGCAACTTGGGAGGGACTGGAGAGCATTATGATGAGTGAACAAACTCAGTCTCACAAGGACAAATACTGTACAAAACCATTACTATAGAATGGGTATGAGGATCCAAGGTGGTGGGGAGGATAGAAATTGAAGGGTGAAGATGGGGGTAGGGTGCTAATCATAAGGTTGCACAATTTTATGGATGAGTGAGGTGAAGGAAATAGGAAGGATCTTTTGTGAAAACAGTGTATTCAAATTTTGTAAATAAATCAGAGTAATATAAAAAAGAAAAAATTAGAGACAAAATAATAGATCTAAAGCATTTATAACATCTAAAATATTTTAAAAACATACATCAGTTTAATAGTATAAAAATTTTTGTCAGAAAATACTCAGATTTCTTATAATGCAGGGAGACAAATACAGTCCTAGACATATTCTAAGGTCTATGATGCAAACCAAGATTCTTAGATGGCCTTTGTAAGAATGCTACTTGCAGAGACTGAGATTGCTGACTCCAGGAGATAGATCCTCACACATATACCAGGACTCAGGGAATCTACGAATGAAGTTAAAATTCTGGCCAGGCTTTGAAAGTGGACAGATAGTAGGTGAAAAACATCTGTATACACAGAAGGCAAAGGATATTCAGGGAGTACCACGTTTAGAGTACATAAATTTGCATACCAAAGTAAAAAAAATTAAACACAGTGTTAGAAAGTGAAAAAGTAAAAAGTGCAAACTATACATTTTTAAACTAAAATTGTAAATTGATCATAGCCTCCTCAAAAAGAGATAAACAATACTCTCTAAAATTTCAGTTATTTGAGAACTATAAATCCTTAAAACTTATAGGGTGAGGCATATACATAGATACTCTTTCATCTTGCTTGGATGCTCTCCTTAAAGAAAGACACCTTTTTGTTTAATTAGCATATTTTGGCCTTAAGCCTTGTACCTACTAATGCTCTTCAAGTGATTAGGACTCTAAGAGAAGTGTTTTAATCCCGTAGAAATGCACTGCTTGGTTTTTCTCAACAGTGTTATGAAAATGGCCAGGAATGCATAAACTGGAATTAAGGAGCAGTATTTCCTGCCAGTGCCATGAACGGCACAAATGCGTATATGTCCAATCATGTTTGCTGTGCTCAGAGTAGTTTGAGATAATTTTTAGATTTAATTCTTCAAATCACAGTAATCCAATTCCAATTCAGTTTACTTGAGTATTAAACTGGTATTATGCAATTGTTCATGATTTTTTTCCCCCTTAAAAATTAGCAAACATGACAGATAATCACTTTTATACTACATAGGTATGGACAAGTCTAAGAGATTACTTGACACCTTTGAGGCAAATGCAATATAAATCTTATTTTGTTTTAATTAGATTTTCCTTCCTCTCTACCATCACAGTGAGAAAAATGTGTTAACCTAGTTGAGATTACTATCTTTTTAATGCTCTACTGAAAAAAAAGAGCCAAGCCCTTAAGTGAGTGCTTTGGTATATATCAAGAGAGAAGTGATTGTGTAACTAAACATATTCAGATCTTAAAGCCATGATGACATTTTATAGACTGACAATATTCGACCATCTTGAGACTGTGTGCTTGCCTGGACATTATTCCCCACCCCTCTCCCCAGTTCAAACATTGGGCTACTAACCAATAAATGGACAGCTCAAATCCAACAACTATTCTAATGCAGGAAGTTAAGGGCATCTCCTTTCTCAAGATTTACACTTTAGGATACCCAGTGGAGGTTTGCTATGTGTCAGATTGACTCTGAAGTAGAAGAGTTGGTTTTGCTTAGATTTATGTACTTACTAAAACAAATATAAGGAGCAGGGCATAGCAGATTGCCCTGTTAACAGAAAAGCCACACATCTCTGGCACTTCTAATCCACTAATGGCTCTGAGGGTAAAAAAATGGGCTTTCTCTGAGACAATTTACAGCCTCAGAAACATGATGGAAGGTTTCTATGAGTCAATGGTGGAATGACTTTGTTTGGAAGACAAATAGTATTTGAGTTTTAAATGGCCAATAAAAGGGCATTACAGGTAAATAGTGATGTAGGCAACATGAGTGAAATTACACATAAATTTAGTAAATAGTTAAACTTTGTACAATAAATGACAAATAGGCTGTATTTTTAAAATACTATCAATGTGTGCAATTTAAAACATCTCACATTTTTTTCCTTGTCCTGAGATATTATTTGATCAGTTATTGTGTTTTGTATCTTTTATCATCTTAGGTTTTTTTTATAGTCTTAATTTTTTATAAATCCTTTCCATGGGTTGCACAGCTATTGTTATTACTAAACTTCTTTCTATACAAGGAGTTAAGGTTTTTTTATTAAATTACATTATTTGGCTTTTTATTTTCTATATATTTTCTTTTAAGACTTTCTCTTTCCATTCCATTCACTATTAAGTTAATTCGGTATTATTCTTTTCATATGTTGCATAGATTTCTGTACTACCTTTTTTTCCTCTGTGTTTTTCAGAGAGTGATTACTGTTATTTAGGAAATATCATTATCAGAGATAAAGAAATTTGTTATTTTGAAAGTAGTAATTTGGAAGGTCATCATTGTACAAACAAGCTCAATAAATTTATTGTTGTCGAGTCAGTACTGACTTGTAGCTGACCCATTAGGTTTCAAAGATTATAAATTACATGAGAAGAAATTGTCAGTCTTCCTCACATAGAATTGTTTCCTACTTGTTTAATTATGATAGTACAAACGAGTGCATTTTGTTTTACGAACTGCTAAATTCATTCCATGATATCGTAAGGGATTGGTTAAAGAACATTCTCCACAGTTGACTTCCTGGGTTCCTTATTCTGTAATGTAATGGGTATTATACAATACCGTAGAAAGTTCATTCTACACACATGTCCACCAAGTCTGTGTTTCCTCCTTTTGTAGTCCTGATCTTGTTTATCAACCTTCAGAAATATCTCTCACTTTGCAACTATAATTATTTCAGAGTCATATCCTTTCTCCAAACCGACTCAATCAATATGCTGAGTAAATAATTCAGGAAGCCAAGCATCAGGCCTTTCATTCATAGGGTCCCTATGAGTCGTCTATGACTCGACTGCACCTAACAACAACAATAATAACGATGACACAGAGAAAGCTACGTTGGCCTAGTGGACAGAAATTTATGCTACCAAGCTGAAGGTGGGTGATTTTAATCTGCGGCCCTCAGGCCGGATTAAAATTGTTTTCCTGTCAAACATTCTTCTAAGTGGTACAGCACTGGTCTGTGCATTGCTGTACAGAGGTAACTGATGGTTGCTGTGATGCTGAACACTGGGACACTGATGTGCCAAACATGGTAATGGTTACCTATAGTGGACAATGTTTGCTGGAGCTTTCTGACTAAAACAATCCTGGAAGCAGGAGCGGCATCCACTTCTGAAATGGCTTGCCTCCGGAAACCCTATGTACAAACAGTGCTCAGACTTTTTGTTCATAGAGTTGCTATGAGTTGTCTACGACTTGACAGCACCTAACAACAACAACAACAAGAAGCATCAGGATTAGAGGAATGCTCATCAACAACTTGTGTTATGGAGATGACATACTTGCTGAAAGTGAAGAGGTCTGAAGAAATGAAGAGGTACATCAAAGACTACTGCCTTCAATATGGATTAAAACTCAACATTAAGAAAAGAGAAATCATCACCACTGAGCCAATAGGCAACTTTATGATAGATTGAGAAAAGGTTGTAGTTGTCAATGACTTCATTTTTCTTAGATCTGTACTCAATACCTGTGTGAACAGCAGTCAAGGAATCAAACAACATGTTGCATTGAGAAAAACCTACTGTCAAGGAACTCTTTAAGATACCAAAGTATAATGATGTCACTTTAAAGATTAAGATGTGTCTGGTCCAATCCATGGTATTTGTAATTTCTTCTTATGCATCTGAAAGTTTGACAATCAATAAAGTTGACAGAAGAAGAATAGATACCTTTGGACTGGGGTGCTTGAGAAGACTGCTGAATATGTTATGGTTTGCCAAAAGGGCAAACAAATCTGTCAGAGGAAGGTGCTCCTTTCAGGCAAGGATGGTGAAACTTTGTCTCATATACTTTGAGCATATTGTCAGAAGGTACTAGTCCTAGGAAGGAGACATCATGCTGGGAAAGGTAGATGATAACAAAAAAAGAGGAAACTCCTCAATAAAACAATTGCCACAGTGATGGTAGCAATGGGCTCAAGCAGACCAAGGATGGCAAGGGTGACACAGGACAGGGAGAAGTTCAGATCTGCTGTTCATAGGGTTACTATGACTCATCAATTGGGCAGCACCTAACAGCAACAAACATACAACTTAACTCTCTCACAGCTAAAATTTACTTCTCCTAGACTAAGCTATCGATCTTCCTCCTAAACTCTGGCCCTACCATGGCTTGTTGGTTTTTAATAGCAGCTTTATTTTTCAGTTGCTCATACCTAACACTTCTCTCAGAATGTAATATTTTTAAAGGAACATGACTCTCAAATAAAGTGACCAAATGTAAAAAATGTCTGTTGTTAGGTGCTGTTGAGTATGACCCAGAAGGACACTATGAACAGCAGATCTGAACCCTGTCTTATCCTGCCTTCCTCATACTTGCTGACACACTAAAACCCATTGCAGTAGTCTCTGTGTCAATCCACTTGATTGAGGGTCTTGCTCTCCTTTGCTAACTCTCTGTATTTCCAAGCATCCGCCAAGGTATAGCTCTTCCTAGCAAAATGCCCTGAGTATATGTAAGGTGAAACTTTATCATCTTTGCCTTCAAAGAGTACACTGGTTTTTTTAGCATTTCATGGGATATTCAGTATGCTCTGCCAATACCACAGCTCAAAGGAAACAATTCTGTCATCTTTACTCATTGTCCAGCTCTGAGATCCATAGCAAGTAACTGGAAAGACCATGGCCTGATTCATGTGCTCCTGCAATATGTCTCCTGATTTCCTGACTGCTATACCAAGGGTGATTGTGGATTCAAGTAAGATGAACTTGTTGACAGGTTCCATCTTTTATCCATCTATCATGATGTTGCCTATCAGTGCAGTGGTAAGAATTTTTATTTTCTTGGTGTTGTGATGCAATCCATATTGAAGGCTGTATTCTTTGATCTTCTGCAACAAGTGGTTCAAGTCCTCCTCAGTTTTAGCAAGGTAGGTGTGTCATCTGCATAATACAGGTCTAGGTGTCTAAGGATTATCATTCAGATGTCTTTTCCAGATAATGATTAACTGTTTATTTTGAGCTGAAGTATTATTCTATTAAAGAGAGAGGATTAGGATGGGATATAAGCCCTCTCCAGAGTACTGAGAAACAACGTTAGTCTAGAGACTAAGGTGTGCCTAATTCAAGCATGGTCTTTGCAATTACTTGCGATGCATCAGAGATCTGGATAATGACTAAGGATGACAAAAGAAGAATTGATACCTTTGAGTTGTGGTGCTAGAGAAAAGTCTTGAACATACTATGGACCACCAAGAAAACAAGTAAGTCTGTCTTGGAGAAAGTGAAACCAAGTTTCTTCTTGGAGGCTAGGATTTTAAAACTTGATCTGACCTTCTTTAGGTATGTGGCCAGGAGGGACTGATGCTTGGAGAAAGACATCATACTTGGAATGGTAGAGGAGCAGCACAATAGAGGAAGACCCGAATGAGATAGATAGATACAGTAACTAAGACAATGGAGGTACTTGTGTCAGAGTCAGTGAGACTGGCTGAGG
>NW_006399828.1:4212124-4218234 GCF_000299155.1 Elephantulus edwardii
CTTTTGATTTTCTGGTTGCTGGAACCAAGATCGTTGATTGTGGAGCCAAACAAACTGCAGAAATAAACAACCTCAATCTCTCCACTGTCTACCACGATGCTGCCAATTGGCCTAGTGGTGAAAAATCTTTGTCTTGTTGACATTGATCATCAATTCATACTGAAGGCTGCAGTGCTTGACCTCCAACAAATGCCTTAAATCCTCCTAAGTTTTGGCAAGCAAGGTTGTATAATCTGCATAATGCAGGTTGTTGATAAATCTTCTCCCAGTCCTTATACCATGTTCCTCCTCTTAGAGCCCAGTCTCTCAGATGATCTGTTCCTCTTACAGATTGAAAAGGCATGGAAATAGGATGCAACTCTGAGGCACACTTTTCCTGGTTTCAACCAAGCAGTGCTTGCTTATTCTGTTCTGACAACTGTCTTCTGGTCTAAGTATTGTTTTTGCATAAGCAAAATCAAGTGTTCTGGTATTCCCATTCTTTTCAGAATTACCAATAGTTTATTGCAATCCACACAGTCAAATGTCTTTGCATAGTCAATGAAACACAGATAAGACATTCCTCTGGTACTCTCTGATTTCAGTTAAGATCCATCTAACATTGGCTATAATATCCCTAGTACCACAGCCTCTTTTAAACTCAGTCTGCACAGCTAGAAGTTCTCTGTTGATGTGCTGTTCCAGTTGTTTTTGGATAATTTACAACAGTATCTCACTTGCATGTGATATTAATGATATTATTCAATAATTTCCACAATGTGTCAGGTCGCCATTCTTTGGAATGGGAATAAATACAGATCTCTTCCAGGCAGTTGGCCAGGCAGTTGTCCTTAAGATTTCTTGGCACAATCTGATGAGCGCATCCAGAGCAGCAACTGTTTGTTGAAATATGTCATTTGGGGTGCCATCAATTCCAGGGTCCTTCTGCTTTGCCAATTTCTTCAGAGCAGCTTGAACTTTCTCCTTCATCACCACAGGCTCTTGCTTATAAATTGTATCATGAAACTAGTCTGTGTCAGGTCAATTCTTTTGTTTACTCTTTGCATCTTTTCTCCATGCTTCCTTGAGTCATTCAACATTCTGCCCATAGCATCCTTAAATATTGAAACTTGAGGCTTGAATTTGTTCTTCAGTTCCTTCAGCTTAAAAAACACTGAACGAGTTCATACTTTTTTTTTTTATTTTTCAACTCCAGCTCTTGGCACATTTCACTATACTCTTTGAAATCTCCTATTCAGGTCCTTAACATCTTAATAATATCCTCCCACAGCTCATCTGGTATTTTCTCATAGATATTCAAGGCCTCAAACCTATTCCTAAAATGGTCTTTAAATTCAGGAGGGACAGACTCAAAGTTGACCTTTGTTTCTTGTGGATTTAATTTGATTGTCTTTAGCTTCAGTTTGAACTTGTACACAAATAGTTGATGATCTGATCCACAATCAGCACCTTGGCCTAGTTTCCAGCTGATACTGAGCTTCTCCAACTATTTACTCCACATATGTAATCAATCTGAATCCTATGTAGACCATCAGGTGAATTCCATGTGTACAGTAGCCATTTGTGTTTCTTATAAAAGGTGTTTGTAATGAATAGGTCATTGATAGTTCAGAATTCTATCATTGTGTTTCCATCCTCTACACCACCAGCTTGTGTTGCCGATGGTCACCTTTTAGCTATGCCATAAGCAATAGTCTACAAGATCCTGGCCTATTGCTCACCTGTTTCTCCAAAACCAGCCTACATACCTATGGTCGTGTGAGTTATCCTCTTACCAGGTATGAGTCTCTGGGAGACTTTAAAGAGATTTTGAATGCAAAGTCTATAGAGGAATTGGGGAACTGAGCCATGTTGAACTGTTCATGTTAGAAATTATGAACACATGTTTAAACATTTGAGACTATATTGACCTGACACTTCTCATAAATAGTCTGCTATTAATCTTACCAGGAGGAATTAATAAAACAGCAGGTTATTGATGCGTCTTTCTCCAATCTTGATGTCACATTTTTCTTCAAAGACTTCAGCTTCTCAGATAATTTGTTCAGCAAAGGGAAGAAATCAGGAAGATAAGGAGCTGAATAAAAGATTTCAAAGGGCAGCTCAGGAAGACAAGACAAAGTATTATAATGAAATGTTCAAGAAGCTGGAGTTTGAAAATCAAAAGGGTGGAACTCATTCTGCATTTTTTAAGCTAAAAGAACTAAAGAACAAATTCAAGCTGCGAGTTACAATGCTTAAGGGCGTTATGGGCAGAATATGGAATGATTCCGGAAGCATTAAAAGAAAATGGAAGGAGCATACATGATCACTGTACTAAAAAGAATTGGTTGACAAAAGAATTTTAGGAAACAACATATGATCAAGAGGCAATCGTAATGAAGGAGGAAGTTCAGGTTGCTTTGATGAACATGGAAAAAAAAATAAAGCAAGCCCCAGGAATTGATGGAATGCAATTTGACATATTTCAACAAACAGATTCTTCCCTGGATGTGTTCACTAGGTTGTGCCAAGAAATCTGGAGGACAACAACCTGGCCAACTGACTGGAAGAAATCTATATTTATTCCCATTAAAAAAAAAAAGGTGACTCAACAGAGTTTGGAAATTATGGAACAATATCCACTTCCTAAACAACTTGCCTCCAGAAACTCTATGAACTTTGATAAATGTTGATAATTGTAGAGGGGCTTTAGGCCTTTTGTTCATAGGGTAGCTATGAGTAGTGCTCTACTCAAAGACAATCAAGAACACAATCACAAAGTAACTAATATTACACACTAGCAAAATCCTGTTAAAGACTATTCAGAAATGACTAGAACAGTACATTGACAGAGAACTACCAGAAATACAAGCTGGGTTTAGAAGAGGTCATGGCTCTAAAGATATTATTGTCAATGTCAGCTACATCTTGGCAGAAAACAGAGTATCAGAGGAATGTCTATCTGTGTTTCATTGATTATAAAAAGGCATTTGACTGTGTGGATCACAACAAATTGTGGCTAACCTTGAGAAAAATGGGAATCTCAGAACACTTAGCTGTGCTCATGTGAAACCTAGGAAGCAGTCCATATGAGACCAGGAAGCAGTCCTTAGAACAGAGCAAGGAAATGCTGCATGGTTCTAAATCAGGAAAGGAGCATCTCAGGGATGCATACTGTCTCCATACTTCTTTAATCTATAAGCAGAACTGATCATTCAGGAAACTAGGTTTTATGAGGAGGAACATGGCATCATGATTGGAGGAAGACCCATCAACAATCTATGATATGCAGATGACACAACCTTGCTTGCTGAAAGTAAGGAGGAATTAAAGTGTTCCTGAAGAAGGCCAAGGAATGAAGTCTTCAATATGTACTGAAGCTTAACATCAAGAAGACAGAGTCTCACCACTGGGCCAATTGACAGCATCATGATAGATGGAGAAGAGATTGAGGTTGTTAACAATTACAGTGTTCTCTGCTCGACAGTTAACACTCTTGGCACCAGCAGTCAAGAAGTCAAACAAAGAATTGCATTGGGAAAATCTGTCAGGAATTTCTCCAGAGTACTGAAAAGCAATAATGTCAGTCTAGAGACTAAAGTGTGCCTATTCCAGGCCATGGTCTTTGCAATCAATCACTTATTATGCATCAGAAAGCAGGATAATGACTAAAGTTGACAGCAGAATGAATGACTTCAAGTTGTGGTGATGGAAAGAGTATTGAACATACCATAGACTGCCAAGAAAAGACACAGTAAGTCTGTCTTGGAGAGGGTGAAACCAAGTTTCTCCTTGGAGGCTAAGATTTTAAATCTCTGTCTCAAATACTTTGGACACGTGGCCAGGAGGGACAGCTTCTTGGAGAAGGACATCATGCTTGGAAGAGTGGATGGGGCGGTGCAGGAGAAGACCTTGGATGAGATTGATGAATACAGTAACTGGGGAAATGGAGTTATGTTGTTAAAATCATTAAGTCTAGCTCAGGACAGGCTTGGTTCAGAGCTGCTGTACATAGGGTCGTTATGGGCTGCAGGCTACTAGAAGGCACATCACAACAACATACAAACTGATTAGGTAAGGAGAGAGAATATAACCTCATTCCTTCAGCATGTAAAAAAACAGAATTTAAAAATTCAAAGGATTTTAATTAGGTAGAACTAAGTCAAAGCATCAATATATAAGATCAGTCAGGAAAGCAAGCTAAGTAAACTTATTGCATTAAAGACAAAAATGGCTAATGAATTTCAGGCCATTAACATTACTGTGACTCTATGATACAACAAAATCATTTGCATGTCTACTAGACAAAGCTTGACAGATGAAAATGTAACTTCATCAGAGGGACATGCCCTAGATAATTAAGTTACCATTGCCAGGGCTTGTAGGCAATCATCTAATATGAAGAGATATTTAGTAATCTTTTTGGTTTTATTTCTGAGTTGGGGATAAAATATCTTAATGTTGTTAATAATCCATGGTTTTTATCTTATTTTCAAGTTTAACATCATCAAATGTGTTGACACTAGCTTTATTATGTAATCTAAATTTGATTATTTCTCACTTTTACTATCACTGTCACTCTGGTCTAAAACATTTTTATGCTTTGTCTTGTTGTTGACTTTGCCTCTGGACTGGTTTTAAAATCCTGTTTAAACAAAGCAACCAGAGTGATGTTGTTAAAACCTAATTCAGATCATGATGCTTGTTGAAATCTTCTAATAATTTTATGTCTCATTTCCCTTGGCATCCGAATAAAAAATAAAGGTTCCTATAACGGCCAATTAAGAATTACCAGATTTGAAACTCTTCCTAAGTTTATATCTCTGAGCTCAAGTTCTGTAACACTTCATCTCTTGAACAAACCTTATTAGCAGGCATGGGCTTCTTACTGTTTTCTCATTGTATCTAATGCGTTTCTGGAGTAATAGGTGGTACAAGCTGAGAGGACTAGGCTACTTACAAAATGTCTGGCAGTTCAAACAGGCACAGAAGTGAGTTTAAGGGAAAGTATTGGAGATCTGATTTCAAAAGGTCATGGCCTTGGAAGCCATGCTCCTTATGGAGCAGTTCTGCGCAGATGAGGGGGACACGAGTTGTAATTGATAACAACTGTTCTTTGTTTTGCTTTAAAATATATTGATGTTGTTAATAGGCGAGTTTGAGTCATGTAAGATTCCGAGCGACCCTTGTGAACAACAGATCTGAGCTGTGTCCTAATCGGTGCCATTCTTACCGTCTCTGACATATTTGAGCCTATTGCTGTACTCATTGTATCAATCCATCTCATTAAGAGTATTCTTCTCTTTCACTGACTTTCTACCTTTCCAAGCATGATGTCCCTTTCCAAGGAATAGCACCTCCAAACAAATGTGCACAGTATGTGAAATGAAATATGTGCATTCTTGCCTTTAAGGAGTACTATGGCTGCAATTTTTCCATATATATCTGCAGTCCCAAGATTTTATGGTTTTTTGTTCCACTTGTCTAAGATATTTCTCCCTCACTCTCCTAGCTCACTTGTCACCTCCTTTAGGTCTTTGCTGAAAATTATTTTCATATTGAAAGATTCCCTGATTGTTGTCATTATGTGCCATTGAATCGTCTGAGACACATAGTGACCCTATGTACAGCAGCTCTGAACCCTGCCCTGTCCTGAGCCAGTCTCAGTAATTTCAACATACTGGCTCTCATTGCCCCAGTTACTGTATTAATCCATCTCCTTGGGGGTCTTCCTCTCCTGTGTTATCCCTCTACACTTCCAACATGATGTCCTTTTCCAAGGGCTGGTCTCTCCTGGCCACATGCCTGAAGTATGTGAGACAGGGCCTCAAAATCCTAGCCTCGAGAAACTTGGTTTCACCTTCTCCAAGGTAGACTTATTTGTTTTCTTGGAGGTCCATGGAATGTTCAAGACTCTTCTTCAGCACCACGTCTTGATTCTTGTTCTGTCATCCTTAGACATTGTCTAGCTCTTGAATGCATAGAAATTAATTGCAAAGACTATGGCCTGGATTAGGCACATCTCATTCTCTAGACTGACAGTGTTGCTTTTCAATACTCTGGAGAGGTCCCTGACAGCAGATTTTCTCATTGCAACTTGATTTCCTGACTGCTGGTGTTAAGAGTGT
>NW_006399828.1:4219584-4234474 GCF_000299155.1 Elephantulus edwardii
GGGACGGGTCCTTGGAGAGGGACATCATGCTTGGGAGGGTTGAGGGACAATGCAGGAGGGGAAGACCCTCTATGAGATGGATTGATTCGGTGACTGGGGCAATCGGGATGGGTGTGTCAGAGGCGGTGCGGTTGGCGCAGGATAGAGCAGGGTTTAAGGCTGTTGTGCATAGGGTGGGTATGAGTCAGAAACGACTCGATGGCACATAACAACAACAACAATTGGCCCAGTGGTGAGAATCTTTGTCTTCTTGATGTTGAGCTTCTATCCTTATTGAAGACTTCAATTCTTGACTTTCTGCAACAAATGTTTCAATTCTTCTTCAGTTTCAGCAACCAAGGTATGTCATCTACATAACATACGCCATTGACGAGTCTTCCTCCCATCTTGATGCCACATTGCTCCTCATAAAGCCCTGATTATTCCATTACAAATTTAGCCCTCTCGCTCAACATTTCGGCTCTTGACTCTTCTTTTACCTTCTTTCTTTATTTATATCAATAGCCTTTATCGCTCAGTGACATACTGCATGCTTTATTTATTAAGAGAAAGGAGTTTTGTTTCTTTTCATAAATACCTTTTCAGTATATTTCATTCATATGCTTTCCTTTATAATGAGTGAACTAACTCAGTCCCACAAGGACAAATACTGTATAAAACCACTATTGTAGAATGAGCACGAGGATTCAAGACCAGGGAAGGGTGGAAGCAGATAGGTGCGGGGTGGGGGGTGGGGGATTAATCATGAGTATTGTTTCTTTGTTTACTAATATATCCCCAAAGCCTAGGATAAATTTTGGCACTTAAAAGTCACTTACTATTTCTTATCTATTCTTAGAATAATTTCTTACTTTATTTATAGATGATCTATGAATTTTTTTTTAAAAAAACTAAGGTTGAAAATACATACACACACAAATATATACAATCACATTATAACTAATTTTTGCCATCTCAATATTTTTTTTGCATATATTTAAGTGACGTTACCTACCCCCATCATGTTGTGCAGTTATCAGTACTGTCTGGATGGATTTGCATAGTGGCTACAAAAACTGGAAGAGATAAAACATGGAGAAAGTTGTGAGGATGGCACAAGCATGGGCAGGCAATATTGCATGCTGTTGTTTGTAGGGTCACTATAAATTGAAGCCAAATTGAGGACACATAATAATTATCGAGAAAATGCCTGATGTAATTGGAAGGACCAGTCTGACCACCATGACAACATGCCTAATCATTTTGCACATATATTTTCTTCAAGGCTCTTGCATTGTTTTTCTTTGGACTTTGCCTTATACTAAATCCCATGTTCTCATTTTTTGTAATTCTTTACATTCTTTCCCCCATGCCCTACTTTCTCCTAAATACATATATGTATATTTCTCCCAATTATGTCCCAGATAATTTTTTTTTGGTTGTTCTGATTGTAAAAGTAGGGTCTCAGCTCTAAGACAGGTGTATTTAACTTCAAATCAAAGTTCATGCCAATGGTTTACCTTTTATGGTTTCCCAATCTTGTCACAGAAAAGAAAAATTTAAGATTTATCTGCCCTGGCTCTCCTACCATGATCTAAGTATCGCAAAATACTGTCTTGATAAGTTGTATATCCCAGAATAATCAGTGCAGCCCCTGTAAAAAATGTGCTTTGCTTAAGGAAAATGTTTATACTTTCCATGCCTTCTTCCAAAAAAGGTTTTAAGCTTCATAGGTAACTGGAGAACAATGATAGAAGCTTTATCAGCACAGATTGTTTCAAATTCCTTTGAAAGTAACATTGCTAACATATAGTACTTTAGTTGATACTACAAAGAAATGTCCCTTGTACAGAGAAGCTGCCAAATATAGCCAAAGTCAAAAGATAAATATAGTCTACTAGTTAAGACTATGTTCTCTCATTTGAACTTTTCCCTACCTCCAGGGTAGGCACCAGGCTGTCTACCTTTGATACAGTCCTACCTTTATCGGTACTGTTAAATAAATAGGAAATAACGATTACTCAAACCAACACTGGTAGTTAAAAGACATATTTTTTTCCTGCCCCGGAAGTGATTATAAATGACTGCAGACAAACTTACTTTTTGAGTAACTAAATCTTTGGTATTTGCTTTTGAAATTGAAATTCTTGATCTTCTAATACACTCAATAATTAAAAATAATTTTAAACAATCTAATATATTTGCCCCCACCAATAGCAAAAATTAAATTTAAGTATTTGACATTCACTCTACCCAATGTTTCTTAATTATTTCTTTGTTACTACTTTCATTTGAAATGTAGGTCAAATGCAAAATCATACCTGCCTTGCTTTCTCAGAAGTGCCCCTTAATTCCATTTCTTTTTTGTCTGTGCTATTTCTGCTTCCCTGGATGCCTGATGTTCCAGAGTAGTGGGAGGATGTCAAAATGCATTGTCCTCGATAGACACATGGCTAACCATCATTGTGCTTCTCATCAAAATCCTCTAATTTTAAGATGAAATCTGATAGTAATGTCAAAAAAGAACGTTTCCATATGCATTTCAATTAAACCCCAGTGTTTGTGTTATTCCCTTGCCCCCACTCATGCTGTAATTTTATTTTAGGAATTTTAACTTCTGTACAAGAATAATGAATACTTGGGAACTTCTCTGTAATACTAATTATGACTTGGGTTGAATTTTGTCAGCCCAAAATATGTGGGGTTTTTTTTACATGCTGTCAAGTTGTGTCTGATTCATAGTGACCATACAAACAAGGGATCTAAACCCTCTCCTACCCTGAACCAGCCTTCTATCTCTGACATACTTGAACCCATTGCTACAGTCACTGTGTTTGCAGCTGTTTTTTCCCCATTTTGAAGGACTCCCGATCTGGACACTTCCCCTAATACCCCATACTCTTCTATTGTTCATAGGGTTTTCCAGAGCTTGTTATTTCAGAAGTGGATGGTCTAACCTGTTTCCTATTGTGGTTGTTATGTTGACTATGACTCACTACAACCCTGTGAACAAAGGCTCTGAACCTAGCCCTATCCTGAATCGAACTCACTGTCCGTGACACAGTTGATTCCATTGCCATAGTCACTTTGTCAGTCCGTCTCATTCAGGGTCTTCCTCTCCTGTGCTAATCTTTCACCTTTCGAAGCATGATGTCCTTCTCCAAGGACTAGCCCCTCCTGACAACATGCCTAAAGCATGAGAGATGGCATTTCAAAATCCTTGCTCCAGGACACAAAATAGTTTCACCTTCTCCTAGGCTGTCTTAATCTGCTAGCTCTGCTAAAACCTGTCCTCTATGAGTGAGTGACCCTGCTGGCACTTGAAACCAGTGACATAGCTTCCTGCATCATAACAACCCACATATTACCCTAGTACAGCAAGCTAACAACTGGTGTACTGATAAAGACAAACCAGCAAACATATACACATCTAAGCTATGAAAGAAATTGCTTTTGTTATATGCCCTGGAGTCAGAAACACTCAGAGCTGAACTTCCAGTGAGTTTTCAGAGGCAGTAAATCACACGGATAGAGATTGCCCATCATTCTCCCACAGAGCAGCTGGTGAATGCAAACCTCATTCCTTCCCTCAGGATTGCTGTGCAAGCGTCTTAGCACTAGGCCACCTGAGCACTGTTCTTAGTGGGAACTCTGGTTGTTTTGCCGACACAAAGGCAGATAATTTGAATCCTCCAGATGTTCCTCAGGAGAAAACTGTGCAGTCTCTTTCCACGTGATTTATCGTATTTGAAAACTTTCTGGAGGGTCAGCTGTAAATTAGCTCTGACTTGTGGCAAGAACAACAACAGCATAAAGGGAAGCTCTGCAATGTTCCCCCATGACCTGATAAGCCAAATAGTTGTAAAAGGATTAAGGGCTTCTGAGTGCTGTCCTGTAAATCCTATCCCAACGCTAATTGGATGGGGGGAGGTTTCCCCAGGTTGTGTCCACTATAACTGTTTATCTCCCTAAAGGTGAAAGGGGAGGAAAGAGAATCTTGAAGCAGGAAAGAGTCTCATTGTACACAAATATTTCCAAAAATGAAGTGAATCATTTTGGACTCTAACCTCTGAATGTGAAAACTCCTTGGCATTTCCAAGTTCTTGAAGGCCAAGATACCTGAGTATCCCCAAGAACACCTGGTCTGCAGACACTGAAAGAAACAAAGACTTTCCATCACATCTAACAAAGAAAGAATCCACCTTACCCTTGAATTTAGACTTCTTGCCTCCTAAACCACAAGAGAATACAGGTCTGTTTGTTAAAGCCATCCTTTACTCCTATCTATTATAGCAGCAATAGATAACCAAGGAAGATACAAGAGTCCGAATCACAGCTTTGTTTGGCAATACATCTAGTCCTTTGTTTATTTCATAAATGAAGTTGGAAGTTGGGTGGTTTTGGTCTTTGTTATTCTAGAGTTTTAAATGTATTTTGGTTATTAAATTGCTATTGTTGTGTTGTTGCTAGGTGCTGTTGAGTCAAGCATGACTTATAGCAACACTATGAACAAAAGATCTGAACTCCATTCTATCCTGTGCCATCCTTACACTTCCTGATACACAAGAGTCCATTGCAGCAGTCACCATATCAATCCGCCTGACTAAGGGTCTTCCTCTCCTTCACCGACCCTATACCTTTCCCAATATCATGTTCTTCTCCAAGGAATAACACTTCCTAGCAACATGTCCAAAATATGTGAGGCAAAGCATCATCGTTTCCTCCAAAGAGCACTCTGGCTGTACCCTCTCCAAGACATATATTTGCTCTCTTGGCCATTCAAGGGGTCTTCAGTGTTCTTCTTAACTCCACAGCTCAAAGGCGTCAGTTCTTCTGTCATCCCTACTCATTGTCTTGCTCTCAGATGCATAGCAAATGATTGGAAAGACCATAGCCTGAATCAGACACACTTTAGTTTTCAAACTGACATCTCTACTCCTCAATAATTCAGAAAGGTCCCTAACTTCAGATTTTACCAAGGGTGTTAATTGTGGATCCAAGCAAGATGAATCTGTTGACAGTTTCAACCTCCTCTTCATCCATCATGACACTGCCAATCGGTCCAGTGGTAAGAATATTCATTTTCTTGACATTAAGATGTAATCCATACCAAAGACTGCATTCCTTGGTCTTCTGCAAAAAGTGCTTCAAGCTCTCCTCACTTTCAGAAAGCAAGGTTGTGTCATCTGCATAAGAGAGGTTATTGATGAGTCTCCTTCCAATCCTGATGTCACACTCCTCCTTAGAAAGTCTAGCTTCTGGGATAATTCGCTCAGCATAGAGATTGAAGAGGTATGGAGAGAGAACGCATCCCTGAAACACTCTCTTTCAATTTCAGATCATGCAGTGCTCCCCTGCTGCATCTGCACTGCAGCCTCCTGCTCTAGGTATAGGTTCCGCATGAGCACAATCAAGTGCTCTGGGGTTCCCATTTTTCTCAGTGTCAGCCACAACTTGTCATGATCCACACAGTCAAGCACTTTTGCATAGTCAATGAAGAACAAATAGACATTCTTCTAGTATTCCTGACTTTAGCCAGGATCCATCTGACATCAGCAATAATATCCCTGGTGCCACAGCCTCTTCTACATCCTTCTTGAACTTCTGGCAGTTATTTGGTTTATGAAGTTATTCTTCCAGTTGATAGTTTCTCCTTTTTATTATTTTTTTCTTGTATAGTCTTTTAATAAACAAAGGTTTTTACATTTTAGCGAGGGATCATTTATTACTAACAGTTTTGTTTTTAAAAAAATACTTTCTTCTAATCTGTTCTTTCCCTCATCTGTTTCAATACAATATACATAATTTATCCAGTGTTTTCTGTCATACCCCCACCCTGATGTCAGACCCATTCTACAGCAGTGGTTAGCACAGGAATCCAGAATTAAGGTTGCATAGAGAAGTATACTCAGGGTGGGGGGTGGGGGGAAGGGACGTGGGAATTGTATATTAATGAAGGAATTTTTTTCTCTCTCTTCGGAGGGGGAAGCGAGCTGGTGGGGAGGGGTGGGAAGGGAGAAAATTGCAGCAATGAATGAATGGAAATCCAAAACCTCTGTTAAAAAAATATAAAAAAAAATACTTTCTTCTAATATATATTGCTGTATTATCAAAGTTCATATACATTGTGTTTCATATAATCCTTCATTTACCTTGTGTTTCATATGATGATTCTCATTCTTTATGTTTTATAAAATTATCATTAAAATACACTTACCATTAACCTATCTTTCCAGATCCCACCAGCTATTTCTCATTTTTTTACAGTCTCTCCCTCAACCTCCCAAATTGTGTGACTCTATGATTTTACCCCTTGCCCATTGTTACCCCTCTGCTCCCTTCTCTTCCTTTCTTGGATCATCATACACGTTTTACTAGTTATTCTTCCATTTTTATAAGAATGGTCTTATATAGTATTTGTTCTTATAAGACTGAGTTCACTCTGCATAATGCTCTCCATTCTTTCTCAAGTTATGTAGTAATTTTCAAAATCATTGCTCCTGAGTGCTAGGTAGTATTTCATTGTGTGGACGTACAACAATTTCTCAAACCATTCAACTGTGCTTGGGCATTTGAGCTGTTATCCACGTTGTGGTTGTGAATAACATTGCTACCCACACTTGTGTACAAATCTGTTTGTGTCTCAGTTCTAATTTCCTTGGGTGTATTCCTAGCAGCAAACGAGCTGGATCATATGAATTTCTATGTTCAGCTTTTTGAGGAAACGCAAAACTGTCTTCCAGAGTAATTATACCATTTTACAATCCCACCAACAGTGTATCAGAGTTCGTATCTCTCCATATTCCCTCCAACATTTATTGCTCGCTATCCTGTAAAACTTTGCCACAGCTGCTAGAATGAGATGGTGTCTCCTTGTGGTTTTAATTGCCATCTCTCTTCATCTTCCAGTAATTTTGAGCATTTTTTCCTGTGTCTGTTGGCCGTTAAAATGTCTTCCTCTGTGAAAAGTCTTTCCATGTCTTTTTCCATGTTGTGATTGTGTCATCAGTCTTTTCCTTGTGGAAAACCTGTAGTATTCTGTAAACTTTTGTTATGAGATACTTGTCTGAGATGTATTACCAAAAGATTTTTTCCTAGTCAGTAAGGTGTTTTTTTTTATCCTGTTGAAAAAAGAATTTTTATGCTCACAGAGATTTAATCTTTAGAAGGTCCCAATTTTATCCTCTCCTGGTTCTGTATTTCTGGCTGTATTTGCCATTCTGTTTATATCATAGACTAGGCCTTCTAAGCTAGATCCCAAGGAAAACTACAGACTGGAAACAAACATTTGATAATACCAGCTCAGACAAGAGCTTCTCCCTGGTTGCAAGGATTTTGAGGCTCTATCTCACCTACTTTGGGCTTGTGTCCATGAGGGACCAATCCTTGGAGAAGGATATCACATTTGGAAAGGTGGAAGAACAGACCACACAGGCGGGGAAGACCCAGGATGAGGTGGATTGACTCAGTAACTAGAGCAATGGGATTAGATCTATTAGGGACAATAAGATTGGCTTTTTAAAGATAGAGCAGGTTTCAGAGCTAATGTACATTGGGACACTGTAAGTTGCAGGCAACTCAGTGACACTGAACAACAATAACATGTATAAGTAAGAATTTCTAAAGATGTATTATGCCCACTTATGTCCTGAGGCAAGTTATTTTACTTTACTTTGAGGGGCAATCTCCTCCCAAGTGATTTACTGCCTCTGAAGATTCTCCGCAGGGTCAGCTACCAATGGGTTCTTATCGACAGTATACAGCAACAACAACATCTATAGAATAGGTTTAAAAAATAACTTCCACCATGGTGAAAAGAAAACCTACCAACTGGGAAAAAACCCAACATTTCACAATACCATCTCAGATAAAAGTTTCACATAAAAATTTTATAGGATTCTACAGGGCCTTCACAAGAAAAAGACTGATAACACAATTACAAAATGGGCAAAATACATGGAAAGGATTTTCACAGAGGAAGACAATGGGATAGCCAAGAGATACATGAAGAAATGCTCACAATCATTGACAATAAGAGAGATACAAATCAAAACCGCACTACTACCATCCACTACTATCATCAGTGGTAAAGGTTAGCAGGACAGCAAGCAACAAATATTGGAGAGGATGTAGAGAGGTGGGGACTCTCATACACTCTTAGTGGGATTGTAAAATGGTACAACCACTGGGGAAGTCAGTTTAGCATTTCCTCAAAAAGTGGAATATAGAAACTTTGTATGACCCATCTATTCCACTACTAGGAATATACTCCAAGGAAATGAAAACTGAGACACAAATGGAGCTATATACAACAATGTTCATAGCAGCATTATTCACCATCACAAGAAAATAGAAACAGCCCAAATGTCCAACCACAACTGAGTGGATTGAGAAACTGGTATATATTCACACAATGAAATACTATGCAACCCTCAGGAACAATTTCAAAAACTACTGCATAACTTGGGAGAGACTGGAGAACTTTATGGTGAGTAAACTAACTTCATTTTATAAGGACAAATACTACATAAGAACATTATTGAAAAAAAATAGAAGGATAACTAGTAAAAGATATGTGGGGGAGCAGAAGGGTGAAAATAGTGGCCAAATTACAGGGGGACATAATTTAATGGGTAGAGGGAGGGGTAAATGAAATGGATAAAGATCTGTCAGGGACCTGAAAAGACAGGGTAATGATGGTCATAACCTAATGATGATTAATTTTGTAGAACATATTGTAGGAAGCACTGGTGGCCTAGCAGCAAGAAGCTGTGCTACAATCTCAAAGGCACATGTTTGGAATTCACCAACTGCTCTGCAGGTGAAGGATGGGCATTTCTCCTCCCATGTTATCAACTGCCTCTGAAACACACCCGAGGGGTACCTACGGGTCAGTTCCAACTCTATGGTACATAACAACAACAACAATAGTGCTTGGAAATAGTTGTATGAAACACAATGTGAATAAAAATAGCATGAAATACAATGGATATAAACTTTATAAGCAAATAAATATAAAATAAAATAAAGTACATATTGTGTCTCACTGAAATGGAAGAGGTTGTTAATGAAAAAACATTAGAGTTTGAGTAGGGGTTACTCTACGTGTGTTATATAGCTGTGCCCCATATTTAGCAGTTAACTTGTCTTCTCTTGGAATGAAGTAGGTGTAAGAGACTTCACAAATAGTAGCAATGACTCCAAATAATTTTGTGAATGAAGCTTACCTAGTTTTCCCTTTATATGAATGGCCTACATAGACTTTCTACTTCTTCATTTGTTCACGTTTTGATCATTTATCTCTCCTCATGTATAACCTCTGTGCCACTGAGATTTTAAATTTATTTGTATGAATGTGGATGGTATTTTCTAAAACATCACAAACTTTACTTTTCAACTGTTGTCATAACTTCTTTCTTATTTTAAAATTTCTTTTTTTAGACTTCCAGAGGTTGATTAATTGTATTCCTTTTTCTTTCAAAAGACTAGCTGTTACCTTTCATAAAATTATTTTCTTTTTTCTGATTTTTATATTTTGCTTCAATGTTAATTACATTCTTGTGTTTATTTTCTTTGAACTTTTTAAAATTTGGAATTCTTGAATCAAATTATGTGTTTCTTTCCTGTTTTCCCAATCTTAAAAATATTTAAGGATACCAATTAGTCATGGACATGTTTTATTCTTTTTAATTAATAATTTAAAAAATGAAAGATTTGAAATCAACTATACCTAGATTTTCCATTGTTACTGTGTTGTTATATATTGGTGAGTCAGAAAGTCTCATAGTTGACCCACCAGCAGGTTTTTGGAGGCAGTGTTTCTTGCAGAAGGAGATTGCCCATATCTCAACTGCAGAGCAGCTGGCAGATTCAAACCATGTACCTTTGGAATATTGCAGTGTGGCTTCTCACCACTAGGCCACTGTTGTTGTTGCTGTGTACTGTTGAGTTGAAACCAATGCATAGCTGACCCTCCAATGGGTTTTCAGAGGCAGTGAACTGCATGGAAGGAGAGTTCCCATGTTTATCTCACGGAACAACTTATGGATTCAAACCACGTGCCTTTGGGATTGCAGTGCAGTTTTTACCCCTGTTGTTGTTGTTGTGTACTGTAGAGCGGGAACTGACCCATCGTCCAGCGGGTGTTCAGAGGCAGTTAATCGCATGGGAGGAGACTGTCTATCCTTCCCCCACAAAGCAGCTGGTGGCCTCGAACCATGTGCCTCCAGGATTGCAGTGCAGCTTCTTGCCACTAGGCCACCAGAGCTCCCTCTAGAATCTTTAAATTTATTATTTACTAAATAGTTTATAATTAAAAATTGTTATTTTACCTTTAAAAATATCTAAGCAGTTTGATTTTTTAGGGTAGGTATCCAGTAGTTGATGTAAAAATACATGTTTTATATAGTAAGTAACTTGTGATCAATGTTTATCATTCTTTCATTGACGCTTGAGATACAGATTTTTTTTATTGCTGGAAAGCACATTGACTAATTATTAATTCTCTTTTGTTGCTAATAACACGTAGATTTACTTTGCTTTGATTTAAGCATTTTATTTGCTTCTGAAGAATTGATAACAAGTGAAATCTTTATATATTATTTCTTTTTATTCTTAGCTGTCTTAAAATTTTAACAGTTCATACATTTTGATCCTATATTATGTAACCTACGAAATTGAACATTTTGTGCCTTCTTTATTAATATAAAAGGATTTTAACTCTTGATTGATGCTAGTATTGTTATCTCTTTAGAGACGGTAATTCTTTTCTGTTATCCTTTTTGCGTATTTATGATAATATTCCCAAATTATATTACCAACAATGGTTTTCCTGTGCTTTAATGAGTTTCCACCATGCATGGTATAACTCATTATTCGCTACAGAACAAAAACGCTACTACTATGAATGCAAGCCTACTAAATGCTTCGCTTGGCTTTCATGTGCTGTGTCATTAAACATGTCATGTCTGAGTATATCTAGATTTTATCCTGATTTCAGCACTTTTCCATTCATTTACCTGTCAACAACTTACTTCTTTATGAGTCTGATTAATTGTAAGATTAATGTTGAGAAAAAATGGTTAAATGAAAAACATTTACCCAGGAAAGGTATTTCGTTCTTTGACTATTTTCTTCCAGGCCCTGGAGTAAAAGAACCTTACCGCCCAGAATTTCTACTGTTTTCTTTCCACTCATGTATGAAAAATGACCACTTTAGAGGCTAACAACACTCAGTCCTTTGAAATAAAACGCAGTGAGCGTCTATGGAAGGAGAGTAGTGTCCCAGAAAAACAAGAGGAGTAGAAAGGGAGTGAAGTGCTCTCTTTTGCTCCATCTGTTTTCCAAATGTGATCACCACTGAGCTCGGCATAAAACATAAAGTGAACAAGGGCAGAGACTTGTTCTTGGTTGGAAAACCTTTAGCACACGTGGCAGTAACATCTGTGTCCATGCTGACCACCGAAAGGAATATGTTCTTTTCCTTCCTCCTGGGTTGTGAATATGGAAGTTGGTTTCTTTCTTTTTAAATTCTTAGAGTAGTACTAATGCAATTGCTGTGTTCCAAGCTAATGATTTTGTCTTTATGTCTGTCCTATCCTCATCTAAATCGGAAGGAAAAATGATAAAGATCTTCCCTAACCAATTTATTTCTGGAAGATTGTTTTCCCTCTATAAATGCGTTATATGTTTTGGTTTAAGTCTTAATGAGGTTTTTGTTTGCTTTAAGAAGCTTCCTCAAGTTAGCTGGAGGTTAAAGTTCTCTCTCATGAAGACAAGAAAGCGTAGACTCACTCTAATATTTCATCTCTTTCTAACTTATGGATTTGAATTTTTGACCTTCGGTGCCTCTCTTGCCAGAGTGGTTTTATTTCACAGAGAGAAGTGTTCTTTTTCCCAAGCAGCCACAAAGGAAATGAGGAAACATTCAGTGTTTTTGAATAATGCTACTTTTACTTACATTTCTTAAATGCTGACTAAGAGCCATTCATGTGTATCATGGTCCTAAATTTTTTTTTTCTGCCTTATGCATGCCTTTTTTGTCCCCCTCCCCCTTGTAATATTTTCTTATATTTAATTTCAGTAGCTTCTAATTATCTCCAGTTGATTGTTTCCTAGGAATCTGTCAGAGCTGAACAATGGCTAAAGGAGCCTTTCTGATCATTAGCAAAGCTCTCTGTGTGTACAGAGGTCACAGAATGATAGAGTGCATTTCAAAGAACAGACATAGGTCACACATATAATGAGATGGTGGCAAGAAGACAATTAATTAAAGCAACAATAAGCATATTCCATTGGAATGAAAAACACACAGTCAAAAACATCTCAAAGACAAGGAGAAAAATAGCAGGGGAAAATAATCCTGACATAGAAATATTATGCTTGTTTTAGAAGGCAGAAAAGAGCTTATTTGGCTATATTTTTGTTTGTTGACTATTAATATCCATTTGGCTCAAACTGCTCAGTTGCTAGGAAAGTGGTGTTAATTAGGCCAAGGTCACAGGTTTAATCCCTACAAGAGTCAGTTAAACATAGTCTAATGTGACAGGTCAGGCTTGAAAGTAGGTAGACATCTTTCGGGAAACATGGGTTCTAGTACCATGGGTATATTTATTAAGCAATGACCGAAAAAAAATCACTCTGAACCTCATCTTTCTCACCTGCAGCTCAGGGATAATAGTTTTTCCTCTTTGTCTCAAAGGTCTAGGACAAAGAGATGATATAGTTGAATGGTCTCTTAAAAACAGATAATGTAACAATATGTTTGTTATATTTACAGTTCAATAAAAGGCATAAACAATATAGTACAAATTATAATTCGGATCATTCTAGTCATGCATTATAACATCTGTTGTGTTGCCTTTAATTTTCAAGGGTGGTCAGCAATCATTTTTTGCCTGGAATGTCCCAAATCTAAGCAAATTTCCATGTTCCTTGGAAAACCGCTACTATTACTCACCTTATAATGTGTAACCCACTGTCATTGTATTGCTTCTGACTGATAGTGACTCTCTCTAGGGTCTCTAAGGCTGTAAAAATCCTTTCAGGAGGTGATTGCCCATTTTTTGAATTGCCAAACGTTTGATTAGCAGTCCAATACATCATTAGCTCCTTCTATAATGTGTAGGAGTCACAATTCGTAGTACCCACCTAATATTCAATTCAGGATGGTTTTCCTTATAAACAGAACAGTCATTAACTCATTTAGCATATTAATTAAGCACTCACCAGTGATTACATTTTTTTTTTTTACAATAGTATACAGAGCAGATTCAGTTTCTGCCCTACAATGCATTCAGTTCTGAGACGTGAACATTTAAACTAGCATACAATAAAAATAATAATATAATATCCTGCTGGAATATTCTATGAATATGGACCTTCTATGAAAAAAGGAATAATAGACCATCTCTAAATTATAGAAGATGGGAGATCCTGGGGCAATTATCCTAGAAGGCTCTTTCTGAATTATGTAAAGACAAATTCTTAAAAATGTGTGTCTCTGTGAGTGTGTGTGTGTGTGAGGTGTGGGGTTGGGAACAGATAAATGGTGAGACTAGTCCAAGTAAAGAAAAACATGCTCTTTGTTTTTAATTAGTTTTGCACAATCAATATAGCACAAAATCTGGTATAAAGTACGCGAATGCTGAAAGACAATTTGTTGAAGGAATGAATGAATCAAAAAGCGCAAATTGATGCATAGTAATTCTAGAGTTTTAGTCCTCATCTTTTGTGTGAAAGAGATATTTGAAGCAGAGTCACCCATCTTCTTATAATTTCTACATCACACTGGTTGGGTGAATCTTCCTTCCAATCTTTGTTAATGTAGATGATCTAAGTATTGACACATGTACCCAATGACATATCTATAGCTTCTCCATACTTCAAAGTCCATCACTTAGATGATCATAGATCTAGTCAGAGTGTTATCAATGTGATAAATCTTAGGGGAATTTGTTGCCTTTTTGTTTAAGGAATTAACAAATGCTACACATCTATTTTTTAATAGGTCTATGAATATTATTTTTATGTTTCACTCCTAATTTATTTTTATAGAAAAAGTTTATTTTATTTTTTGCTCACAGTTTTGAGAGTTTTTCTACATATGCATCATGATTTTTGTAATTAAAGGAAAGAAGCTACTTAATGGTGTTATTTGCCTTGAAGTTCTCTTCCCTTATCACACAATGTTTAATTACCTGATACCCTTCAAGGCCAGGCTTATTCCCACTCATCCAGGAGTCAAAAAAGAATTCTTTAAATGAAATTTTCTAAATACTCTCTTTCTTTTTAAAAATTAAATAGTACTTTCTAAAAACCATATTTAGTTATGTCATTAGAATTGAATTACCCAACAAGCATGGAAAGCATGAGTTGACTTATTCTTACTTATTAACCTCTAGTGAACAATGGTGCACTTTTTTACTACATCAAAGAATGTGTTTCAAGATATGACTAACATCTGTTTCTCATTTCTCTCCAAACCACACACACCTTCCTACAGAATCAAAGACACTTTTCAAATTTACAATCCCTGCCTGACCTGAATATAGTGCCTGGTAAGCAAAGTAAGCAGAGGTGTACTTGGGCTTTTTACTTATCTGTAGGGAACACTCTGAGATCCACGTGAAATTGTTCACTACAGGCTAGTAAGTAAGCACAAGCAAGCCCCTGATTACACTGTTTATTGGACAATTCATTCCTGCACATGATTATGCTAATCTGAAAGCACTTTATCTGCAAAAGACTCAAGCAAGACCCACACCTCACTCCATACACAAAAACCAACTCAAGGTGGATCATGGACCTAGGACTACAACCAAGGACTATAAAATTCATTACAGAAAAGCTAGGAACAACACTAGAAGTCCTAATCCACAACATAAACAGTCTTCCCAGTATCCTGGAAAAC
>NW_006399828.1:4235852-4252950 GCF_000299155.1 Elephantulus edwardii
ATAGTGCAACAATGAATGAATGGAAACCCAAAATCTCTGTAAATGTTTATGAAAATTAATAAAATATAATTATAGGAAAAAAAAAGATTATAAGCACTCTAAGTGGCACAAGGGAGGTCTGCTGGCCGAGTGGTAAGAAGATGTGCTGCAATCGTAAAGGCGTGTGTTTGAGTCCACCAGTTACTCCTCAGAGGAAAGATGAACAGTCTCCCCCTGTATGGTTCTGAAAACCCACTGGAGTGTTAGCTCTGTGTGGGTTCTGATCCAATGGTACACAACAACAGCAACAACAACTAGTGGAACAGTAGGTAGTTCTGGTGGCCTAGTGTTAAGCAATTGTATTGCCAACTCAGACATATGGTTTGAATCCACAGGCTTCTCTGCGGGAAATCTCCCCGTGTGATTACACTCTAACAATCACTGGACAGCCAACTATGAATTGGTTTTGACATGATGGCAAATTACAACAACAATGGCACAGTGAATTGGTGTTGGGTTGCTAACTGAAAGGCCAACAGTTCAAACCCATCAGTTTTTTACTTTACTGGATAAATATGTGGCAGTCTGCTTCTATGAAGATTTCCTGCTTAAGAAATACTGTGAGCCAATTCTACTCTACCCTAATAGGCTGCAATGAGTCAGAATCACTTTAATAGCACTGGGCTTTGGTTAAGAATGTGTCAAATACTTGATTTCCTTTTCTATTTAGGTAGCTTTTCTCTTTCATCCCTTACACATTATGCATGTAGTGGAATTAAATAGGGATTGGTTGAAGGAAATAACATGTCTTTGTTGTTGTTGTTGTTATGTGCTTCGTCTTTAGATGATACAAAAGAAAAATGAATGTATTTAGAGAGTAATTCTCATCGCCTTATTTACCATTCACTGAGTTAAAACTGACTAGTAGCTGGCCCTCCATTGAGTTTTTGAGGCTGTAAATAATATGGGAGGAGACTACTCAGTTTTCTCCCTTACAGTTGCTAGTGGAATTGAACCACCAGGGAGGTACAGCAGCACATAGATTGTGCTACCAGAGGTGTGTTGGTGCTGTTGGTATTTTTTTTTAAACTGTCATGTTTAACTTTTTAAAAGTTATTATTATTTTTTATTTTTGTTTTTAATTTTATACTGGTTTACTTACAAAGTGTGTAAAATACCAAAGGTGGTTTTGTATTTTATTGTTTTATTTTTGTATTTTCTTTGTTAGTACTAAAGAGAAAGAATGCAAACTTGGTAAAAAAGCAAGAATAGACTTCTTAGAGTGGCATCTAGTGAGATAAAGGTGATTAAGGCAAAGAATGTTGGAGCCAAGGTTCAGACAACATTCCCACTTACCACATGAAAAGAAAGCCATCAAGTCAAATTGTCCCCGCTTATGTATTCTGATGGTGTTCTTGAAGTTAAAATTGTGAAATCTTATATCCAAAGAAAGAGAAAAGATAACTGAAACTTACCTCGTGACATTTCCTTTGAGGCTCATGGCTTTACACCTGAGTGAGTTGCAAGCATTCTCCAAGTCACCAACAGATAACGAGAAGATTATTAACAAAGTGAGAGGTTTTAAAATGTGGAAGTCAGTAGTACATGGGTTACTTTATTTGTCTAGGACCTTTTGTTGTTTGCTGACAGCTGCCATCAAGTTATATCTTAACTCCTGGAAGCCTTATGTGTTACAGAGTAGCAATTTTCTGTAGATTTTCTTGGTTGTAAATATTACAATAACAGCGGTGGGGGGGGGGGAGTTTGAACCCTGTGAACCTTAATGTTAGCAATGGATCACAAACTGCCTGAATCAACTGAACTTCTCTCTGACTTCAAACATATTACTTTATCCCCAAACATGGGAAATTGGGTTTGATGTTTACATTTATAGAATATATGGACAGAATTTTTTTTCTTTATGAATTTTTTTGTGTGTGCTGAGAAGTGGAAAATGCTACCTACATTTGAGAGCTACAACATGATTCATGTTCCCTGAAAGCCTCCAAAATATCTCTCTTATACCGTTTATGACCTGTCTGTGATATTATGGATTACATCCCAAAATAAGGAAAAGAAAAATCTTTCTTGCTGGGTCAATAACCAACACCATGGTAAATGAAGAAAATATTCAAAGTGTCAATCTTTCATTTTACTTGGACCCACAAGCAACACCCATTGTGGAAGTAGTAGTCAAGCCACCAAATGACATATTTCAGTGGGCAAAGCTGAAGCAAAAGATAACAGATTTAAAGTGAGAAAGACCGAGAATTCGACTTTAGGGATACCACTTGACTAAAACCATGATACTTTCAATTTCTTCACATGAATGTGAAAGTTGACTAATGAATAAAGAAGCTCAAAGATTAATTGGTGCCTTTGAAATACTGTGTTGGCAAAGAATATTGAGTGGTGTGTCAGAGACAATAAGATTGGCACAGGATAGAGCAGGGTATGACTTGCAGGTGACTCGATGGCACATAAGAACAGCATGAACTGCCAAAAGAACAAACAAATCTATCTTTGAATAAGTAAAGTCAGAGCAAGGATGTATGTAAATAAAATAAAAATGATAAGACTTTATTTCACATATTTTGGACATTATCAGGAGGGCCCATCCTTTGAAGAAGCAAAATGTTTGTTAAAATAGAAAGTGAGTTAAAGAAGAGCAAGACCCTCAACAATATGGATTGAAACAGGGACTGCAGCAGAAGATGTAAGCATAGCAGAGATGGAGAGGATAGTGAAGGATCAAGAAGGGTCACTATGAGTCAGAACTAACTCAGTAGCATCTAACAGCAGCACTAATATTAGGGAGTAGTGGCAAGAAGCTGCACTGCAATCCCAAAGGCACGCAGTTCGAATCCACAAGCTGCTCTGCAGGAGAAGGATGGTCGTCTCCTCCCGTGCAATTAACTGTCTCTGAAAACCCACTGGAGGGTCAGCTATGGGTTGACTCCAACTCGACGGTACACAAGTATGTACTGTATTTTATTTTACATTTTCTTCATGTGAGAAAGACGGTCAATGTCTTCCTATGAGGTTCACAGTCTCTGAGAACTTGATGGTCAGCTATGAGTGAGTTCTGGCTCAATAGTAAGGAGTATGAAAGAGAGAAAGGGGAAAAAGATAATTACATTTGCTATCTTTTAAATTATTTTTATTTTATATAACTAGATGATGTAACCTTACTTGCTGAAACTGAGGAACATGAAGAGCTTGCTGCAGAAGGTCAAGCAAGGACCTTTAATATGTATTGAAACTCAATATCAAGAGTACAGAATTTTTTTGCTTCAAATCATTGGCGATAAGAAAGATGCAAATAAAAACCACAATAAGAAATCATCTCGCTCCAGTAACAGTGGCCAAGCTTAACAGGACTGAAAGTAATAAATGTTGGAAAGGATGTGGTGAGAGAGAAACCCTTATACACTGTTGATGGGATTGTAAAATGGTACAACCATTCTGGAAAGCAGTTTGGTGCTTCCTCAAAAAGCTGAACATAGATATTCCATCTGACCCAGCTATTCCACTGTTTGGGATATACTCTGAGAAAATAAGAACTGAGGCACAAACAGAGACTTGTACACCAATATTCATAGCAGTATTATTCACAATTGCAAGAACATGGAAACAGCCCGGAGGTTCAACCACAATTGAATGGATTGAGAAATTATGGTACATTCATACATTGGAATACTACAAATTGTGTAGAAGCAATGTTTTTTTAATTATTATCTAATTTGGGAGAGACTGGAGATCACTATGCTGAATAAACTAACTCAGTTTTATAAGAACAAATATTGTATAAAACCATTACTGTGAGTATGAGAATCCAAAGTGGGGAGGGAGGGTGGAAGCAGAAGTATGAGGAAGTGTAGGGATGGGGCGGGGATTAACCATAGGGTTGTACAATTTGATGGAGAAGTGAGAAAATTTTAAGAATCTGGTCTGAAAAACAATGTATTCCAATTTGTAACTAAAATATTGTTTTTATTTATTTATTTTTTAAATAAAAGAATACAGAGATTTTCACCACTGGGAAAAATGGCAGCACCATGAAAGATGGAGAAGAGATTGAGGTTGTTAACAATTTCAGCTTACTTGGCTCCACAATCAACACTCTTAGTCAGGAAGTCAAAAGATATATTGTACTGGAAATATCTGCAGTCAGACCTCTTCAGAGTACTAAGAATGATGTCATTCTAGAGACTAAAATGCACTTGATCCAGGCCATGGTCTTCACAATTACTTGCTATGCATCAGAGAGCTGGACAATGACTTGGAAAACAGAAGAAGCATCAATGCCTTTGAGTTGTTGTGCTGGAGAAAAGTACTGAACATAATGTGGACCACAAAGAGGACAAACAAGTCTAGGTTCTCCTTGGAGGCTAGAATTGTGAAGCTCCATCTCATATACTTTAGGCACATGTCCAGGAGGGACCAGTTGTTGGAAAAAGACATATTTGGAAGTGTGGAGGGATAATGCAGGAGAGGAAAATCCCAGATTAGATAGAGTAATCCAATAACTGGGGTTATGGGGGTAAGTGTGTCAGAGTCAGTGAGACTGGCTCAGGACAGGGTAGGCTTCAGAGCTGTTTTACATAGACAGGGTTGCTACGAGTTTCAGGTGACTTGACAGCACAAAACAACAACAATATTTTATATTGACAAATTGATTCACATATATTAATCTTATAAATAGAAATAAGATATTTCAAAGAAATTCATTATTATAGAATCAATTTTAGATTAACATATTAATCTCATTTTTTAAAAAATCTATTACATTTTATTCTTCTTGCAGCTCCCACATTTGGAAATAACTGACACAGGACACAGGGATTATAAAATTTTCTGTAATTTTCATTAAATTCATGTATTTAACAACAGTTAAGAATGAGGTAGCTATGATGTTGGTTTTTTTTTTTTTTTAGGTGTTGTCAAATTGATTACAACATGTAGCAACCCAATGAGCAGATCTGAACCTTGCTGTAAAAAAAGATCAAGGGCCACGTGGGAGCACCATATCTGACCTTATCAACTTTACAGGGGAGAAATGCCCCTATCCCCAGCATCAATAACGTAAAACAAATTCCCATGAAATCAGACATGTTCCCCACACTCCCATGCTGCCTTCAACTCATCTCAACATCAATTTTACTGCTTTGCGGGGTCCAAAATCTGATGTGATAGCTTACAGACCACACAGGACCATTTTGGGAAGTCAAAAGTTTATAATCCAGATTAATAACAGAATATAGCCACTATGGCTCCTGAAATGTGCATGCAGGCACTTCAGCCTCGAGGATCGCAGCTCTAAGTGTTCCCAAGTTCTCAGTCCTGCCAATGTTATTGTCCAACAAAGTGTTCAGTTCTGCCAATACTGGCTTTCTCTCCCCACCCTCTAAGTCCCATCTCACATCAAGTCTCCAGTTTGGCAATGGCTGCTGCTGTCTCAAAGTGTGTCCTACATTTCACCTGGGTGAGGGAGGTCTCTTTCCTCTTTTCTTCTCTGGGGAGGATTCAATTACAGCTGTTCAATTTCTTGGTGAGACTAGCCAATCCTGTTGTAGATTGCTGAGATTTGCCAATCCTCTTGTGGAATGGTAGATATCCAATCCCTTTGTGGATAAGCCAACATGCCCCATTTGCATAGTCCTTCCCATCTACCTTCAAATAATCCTAGAAAAACTATTTTGATAGAAAAACTCCATGCATGCTCTGTACGCCACCATCTCTAATACACTCAATCCCATTGTTAAAGTCACTCTTTTAATCAACCTCATTGAAGTTCTTCTTTTTTTTTTCAATGACCCTCTAACTTTCCAAGCATGATATCCCTTCTCAAACAATAACCTCTCCTAGCAACAAAGTATGTGAGAAGAGGCTTTGCCATCCTTACCTCAAAGGAACATTCTGACTGCACTTTCCCCCAAGACATATCTGTTTGCTCTTTTGGCAGTCCATAGGATATTCTGGACTCTTTTCTAAGACCGTAAATTAAATGCCTCAATTTTTTTCCCCTGTAATTCTTATTCATTGCCCAGCTCTTAGATGCACAGCAAATGAGTGAAAAGACCATGTCCTGAATCAAGTACACCTTAGTCTTCAAACTGACATCATTGCTCCTGTCATTTCAAGAGTTCCATTGACAGCAGAGTTTCCTGATATAGTACTTTTTATCTCCTTATCTCCTGACTGCTGGCACCAATGATGTTGATTATGGATCCAAGCAAAATGGAATCATTGACAATGTCAATATTTTCTCCATCTATCATAATGTTAGTTAGCTCTTGTGGCCTAGTGGTAGGAAGCTGAGCTTCAATCCTTTAGGCACCAGTTGCTCTGCTGGAGAAGGATGGGAAATCTTCTCTCGTGTGATTAACTGCCTCTGAAAACCTGCCAGAGTATCAGCTATGGGTTGGTTTCAACTCTGTAGTACACACAACAAACAACATCATAATGTTGCTTATTGGTCCAGTGGTATAGATTTTTGTCTTATTAATGTTAAGATGTAACCCATTTTGAAGTCTAGAGTCTTTGATCTTCCACGGCAAGTGCTTCAATTCTCTGCATTTTCAGCAAGCAAGATTGTTTCATCTGCATAATACAAGTACATTTTCCTCCTATGCTGATGCACATTCTTCTCCATGGAGTCCAGCTTCTTGAGTGATTTACTCAGCATCCAGATTGAATAGAGATGGAGAAAGGATGTCACTCTGATGCACACATTTCTTGACTTTAAACTATGCAGGTTCCCTTGCTCTGTTCACACAACAGCTATTTGGTCTAGGTGTAGGTTTCATATGAACGTAATTGTGGCGAGATTCTCATTCTTCTCAATGTCATTGTTTTTGGTATTTACCATCTAGTCAGAATCAACTCATAGCTGACTCTCCAGCAGGTTTTCAGAAGTAGTAAATCTCAAAAGAGTGAGATTGCATGGCTTTCTCTGGCAGAGCAGTTGGAGGATTTGAACAGTGTGCCTTTGAGTTGGCAGAACCATATTTTTTACCACTAGACCACCAGGTCTCAATGTTTTTGTGATCCACACAGTCAACTTTCTTTGCATAGTCATTAAACACAAATAAATGTATATTTCTGATACTCTCTGTTTTCAGCTAGGACCTGACATTAGACATCCCTGGTGCCACGCCGTGTGCCCCAGTGTCAGCTTTAGCTTCTGAAAGGTCTCTCTCATTTTATTGTTCTAACCATTTTTGCACAATCTTCAGCAATATATTTTACTTGCACGTAATAGTAATGATATTCAATAAGTTCCAAATTCTGTTGATCACCTTTCTTGGTAATGAGAACAAATGTAGATTTCTTTGAGCCAGTCAGCAAGCCAAGAGCTGTCCTATAAATTTCCTGGCATAGATTAGTATGTCCAGAGCTGCATCAGCTAGTTAAAATATATCAGCTGGTAATCTGTAGATTCCTGAGGTTATATATTTGTTAGTGGCTCCTCTGCAGCTTGGATTTCTTCCTTTATTACAGTAAACTCTTGTTCACATGTTACTTCCTGAAATTTTTCTGTGACTATCAATTGTCTTTGGTTCAGTGATTCTATATTCTTTCATCATGTTTTGATGCTTCCTGGATCATTCAAGATTTTGCTCACAGTATCTTCCGGTATTACCACTTGAGGCTTGTTTTGTTTTTCAATTCTTTAAATGTTAGAAATGCTGAGTGAGTTCTTGACTCTATTCCCCAACTCCAGCTCATTACACATTCAATTACAATACACTGCTCTGTCTTCTCGAGTCTTTGAAATCTTCTGTTCGACTCTTATTTCAGTATCATTTCCTTTTGTGTTTTCTTCCTGATGCTCTAGTGCAATTTTCAGAGTCTCTTCTGACATTAATTTTGGCTTCTTTTTCTGTTTTTGTAACAAACTTTTGTTCTCTTCACAGATAATGTCTTTGATGTCATCCCATAACTCATTTGGTCTTTGATCAATAGTGTTTAATACCTCAAACATGTGCGTGAGTTGATTTTTAAATTTAAGTCGGCTAAACTCAAGATTATATTTTGTTTCTAATGGAATTTTAATTTTTTTTCAGCTTCAGTTTGAACTTGCAAGTGAGTATTTGGTGGTCTGTTCTACCGTCAGCACTATCCTGGTTTTAACTGCTAATACTGAGCTTCTCCAAAGATTCTTTTTACAGATGCAGCCAATTTGACTCCTGGGATGTCTTTTAGGAGAAGTCTATGTGTAAAGCCACTTTTTGTTTGTTTTAAAAATGATATTTGGGATGAATAAATCACTAAACATATAAAATTCAATAATTCCATTTCCATACTCATTTGTCACCGAGACTGTATTCTCACTACCATTTCTAATGTTTGCATTCCAGTCACCAGTAATTGTTAACACATCTTGTTTGCATGCTTGGTCAATTTTATACTGCGAAAATTGTTAGAAATCCTCAGTTTTCTCCTCTTTGGTTTCAGTTGTTGGTGCATAGATTTGAATAAAAATCGCATTAACAAATCTTCTTTGTATGCATATAGATAATATTCTACAGCTCACAATTATGCACTTAAGAATAGATCTTGAAATTGTCTTTTTTCACTATAATTGCAACATCATTCTTCCTCAGTTTTTCATTCCCTATATAATAGATCATATAATTTTCTGATTCAAAGTGATCCATGCCAGTCCATCTCAGTTCACTAATGACTAAAATAACAATCTTCATGTGTTCCATTTCATTTTTGAGAACTTCCATTTTTCCTACATTCATACTTTGCAGATTCCACATTCCAATTAATAAATGATACTTTCAGCTGTTTCTCCTCATTTTAAGTGACTTCCAATTTTAACTGTTCCTATAATACTATATTTCTCTATTATTTATTGCATTATCACATGCTTATTGGCATGATATCGTTTCCATCAAATCACTAAAATTCTAGTCAAGTATAAGAAAATGTAGCCTCATTTGTTTGGACAATTGTATGGAATAAACTATTGGACAACAAGCATTTGATAAACTTATTATCATTAAAATAATGATGATAATAATAATAATATGATTTTCTTGAATTTTTTATACAAAATGTATTAGCTTATTAACGCCAATTGTTAAATACCATTGAGTTGAATCCAGCTAATAGCAATCTGAGATTCAGTGGAATGAAGCACTTCTTATTTTGTGCTATCCTTGAATCCACAAGAACAACTCAATTCCCTGCTATAGAGTCAGAATTGACTCATTGCTGACCACTTCAATCAGAATGGAGGAGTTTGTCCATCTTTTTCTCAAGGTGTATCTGGTGGATTTGAACCACTTGTCTTTTGGTTGGCAGCACAAATCCTTATCGACTAGGCCACCAGAGATCTTCTTACAATCTCAGCTATGCACTTCAAAGTGGCTCATTAAAGATAGATAGATAGATAGATAGATAGATAGATAGATAAAGTCGTAACTGAATAAACATTAAACAGTTTAGTAAGCTATCTCTTACATTTGTAAGTTACCTATCTTTGCTCTGCAGACTTTCATAAAGAAATGTCTGATCTTCTTTTGCAGTAAGAAGAAATTAGTCTTCATTGGAGAAAGTCTCCTTTGGAAAGTAAAACTGCTTTTATTTGAATGGAGGGTGTAGTTTTTATAAAAGGAAACCTAACAGATATTGATTAGACACTTGTGCTTTTCATGCAGATCTCATATCATTGCAACACTCCAGAAAATAACTTGAGTGATATGACTTAACTGAGAGCACAAAAGGATGCAAAGTTTTAAGACTCTTGAAGCCATTTAAGATAGCAATTCTAAAAATAAATGCAAATTGAGGTCATGATATGGAAAAAAAAGCCAAACCCACTTAACCATCATCACTTCTTTGGATCAACAATTATAAATGAAGACACTGAGACCAGCCCAATGTTTTATTTAGTTATTTAAGTTTTCACTGTGATTTGACTGAAATTTTACAGATAAAATTGGGTTTCCATTCAATCATGCATACACATTTTGTTTTATCAGGCTGATTACAGTGAGTTTTGAATTCACCCAATGCTCCATGGAAGATGGGAAATCTTCTCCTGCATGATTTATTGCCTCTGAAAAGTCGCTGGGAGGATCAGCTCTGGGTCGGTTCCAGCTCGAAGGTGTACAACGACATTGTCGCAGCACTCTACCTGCTTTCTTCTTGTGATTCTCATTTCCAGTAATGTTTTTCCTCCTATCATTTCTTGCCTTATGAGTTTTATCTTTGGACGAATGTTGCTGTTAGATCTTATATGGTTGATCATTCTAAGGTGTGTGCACTTCTGCTTGTTAATTTTCACTTTATGGGCCTGTTTGTTTAGGTGAAAGCTGAGTCACAGTGGTGAATTTTGTTCTAGACTCAAAAGACACTAAGGGTCATAGTTTCAGGGATTTCACCAGTCTCTGTAAGATGAGCAAACATGGCCATTTTTATGACTTTGAGGGTTTTTTTTTTCATGTTTCCTCTCAGTCTAACCAGGAATCTCTAACTGTAATCCCTTTTAGAATAGTCATAAGTGGTAGCTAAGAACCACCTGGTTCTTCTCAGGGTCATTGAAGTTGAATAAGAGAGAGTTATTAGTACTGTGGACTAACTATTTCCACATGTCTTTAATTTTCTTCATTCTCTTTTAGTCTGGACAGGATGAGACCAATGGTTTCACCTTAGATGGCCACTCACGGGCTTTAAGACCACAGTTACTACTTACCTAAGAAGGATGTATAATATATTTTGTGCAGTCTGAGGTTTCAAAGCAAGTATGTAATGGTATTATTATTTTATAACCATTGCTACTGCTTGATTTAGCAGATGAAAATGGAAAGAGACTTTTGTGACTCTATGCATTCAAGGTGTTCCCAATCATTTGAAATTTTGATATTATGTCATTAAAATCAAGGGGCTCTGGTGGCATAACGTACTACACGTTAAGTTGTGAAAACCGACTATCTGCTTCATAGGACAAAGATAAAGCAGTGTCTTCCCATATATACTGACAGCTTGGAAAAGTTGACAGAAAGTTCCTATGACTTGGAATTGTCATCTCAGAAGTGAGGTTGATTTTGCTTTAAATCAGGAAAATATGGGCTAACCCTTCTAGTTAGAATGTTCTGTGTAATACTTTAGCTGATAAAATTTCATGTTAAGTTTTTAAGTCTCAGGTCAGGATAATTTACTTGAAGAAGATGTAAGTGGCAGTCAAACTGTTGCATTTCTCCCATGACACTAAGCATATAACTCTTTTCTTAAGCACTTTCAACTCCCTAAGAATTTTCCCCACAGCTCATTCACAACTGCATGGACAGCTCCTAACATGAATTTGCTATGGAATAAATATTTTTGAATGTATGCATCAATGACTTGTCTGAATATCAAATATTCTAAATTAATCTAAGGTTACATGCTGGGTATCTATTGCATGTGAAACTTTGCAACACACTCTAAAAGAGCAAGACTATATCGTAAAGAAAGAAAAGACATACTCCTGATCCATGAAACATGATAGTTGGGAATAGATCAAATGTATATAAAGAAGAAACAGCATATATTTAGAAAGGAGACAAGCTGAACATGCAGTTGCTAGCATGTCATAGCACAGTGAAACAGAAATGAGTAAAATAATTCAACTAGAGACATTTCCAGGAACAAGATCTTAGTCTCAAGATTTTCTCATACATCTGGACTTTTTGGATCTAATGTGGCTCATAGATTCCAATTTTTCTCTTAAGTCACCATGTGGACACAAGTGTATTAAATATTGTCACATCTTTTTTTTAGTATGGAAATGGCTCTATAAATATGTGAATCTAACTGCTAACTACTTATTTTCCCACTTCATTAGAGAAGAAAATTACCCATTCATAGATTGCTTAATTTTCTTTTCCATGGAGCTTATCTGTACCGCATAGGTCGTACTGACATAGCATTTTCTCTCAGAACAATAAGAGGGAAGTCATATAACACATTATATCTAGAATCGAAATCTTACAAACTCAAGGTAAAGGTCATAAGTAGGATCAAGTTCTCTCTCCTGTGTTTAGGAAGAAATTATATCAAAGCTTTTATACATATGATGCCTCGGGGAGATGCAAAGCCAGCAAAATGCCCTGGGCTTAGTCTTTTCCATCTCGATTTCACTTTTTATCTTCTCGCTTTTTTTTTTGGAAAGAGTCCCTGGATGATACAAACAGTTAACGTGCTCAGCTCTCAATAAAATGTTGTTGGTTAGATACACTCCAAAGTCATCTCGGAAGTAAGATTTAGCAATCTAATTTTGAAGGATCAGCCACTGAAACCTCTATGGAGTACCTCTTTGGGGGGGAGGAAAGTCAAAAGGTTATAATCCAGATGAATAACAAAATACAGTCAAGACAGCTCTCAAAATGTGCACCTCAACCTCGAGCCCCGTGACTTGGTATTCCCAAGTTCTCGATTGTGCCAATATTGGCTCCCCACCCCCAAGGTCTTATCTCACTTCAAGTCGCCAATGAGGCCACAGGTGTTCCTGCTGTAAGTGTAGCTGGAGCCAAGAGGTCATCCTACATTCTCTGGTTGTCTCTTCAATGGCACCAGAGGAACTATCTCTCACTCTGGCTTGCTTAAATCAATGGCCAGCCTAGCCAATCTCCTTGTAGAATATTGGGACTGACCAATCCCTTTGTGAAATGGTGGCTAGCCAATCCTCTTGTTTATAGGCTAACATGTCCTGTACACATTTCCCCGCCCATCTACATAGCATCCTCTCTCCTCACACAATAATTACTTCAGCATAAAACAAACAGTATCTTTCAGCTGGAAAAGACAATTTTCAGTGATAAACTTTAGACAACCAGAGTCCACACCCTGGCCTTTCTAGCCATTAGTATGCACATATGTAAATGAACTTTTTATTTACCATAAACACTGGTCATATTCATGGAAGTATGTAATCAACAACTTTATTCCTCATGCTTTAATCTTCCCCATTTTTAGGTAGCCAATTTCTGATTTGCCCATCCTTGTCAAACCAGTACTCTGAAGAAACAAGCATATTCCTTTCTCTGAAGAATTTTTCTGTTCCAGTTAAAGCTTTTAGCATCTACATCCATAAGCAATGTCCAGTCAAGGGCAAACCATCATGCTGCTGCTGTCAACACCAGCTCACAGTATGGAACATCTTTTTGGATTCTTGTCAACTCATCTCAAGCCATCCAAGCCATGTTCAACGGAGTACTTTTATACTCTGATAGACATGGGTCATCATGAGTCAGTCATCTTGATTACAAGTGATAATAAGGCATGTTGAACAAAGTCATTTCGAAAGTTACCTATACTTCTAACATCCATGCCCTAACCTGCTTTACTTCCTCTAGTTGCCTCTACTTTAGTAATTGGTGTGCTCTCTATGATAAAGCAAATCTTACAAATTGACTCTAAAGTTTTTCCTAGTTGGAAGTATCTGGCAGAATAGACTTCAGAGTCCGACTCATTAAAGTTTACCACTAACTGATGATGAAAGCTCAAGAAATTATTCAACTTTTATAAGTCCCATTTCCTCTGTGGAGTGGGATTAATAATAGAACTATACTTAGAAATTTGTGGCAAAGATTAGTGAGATAATACATGCAAAAGGATCTACACTTTTAGTCAATATATAGTATTAGTTTAAGAAACCTGAGTGGTGCAAGCCATTTGCTTTTGGCAGTCCTGGTACAGTCAGGTACGGGGTGGGCTCTGAGGCTAGGGTGGGCCCAGAGTGGATTTTATTGGCATCTAGGAAGGCAGTCCCACCACAGTCAGGTGAGGGCTGGGCCTAGTGCCTGGCAGCCCTCCAGTCTCATGCCAAGCACCAGAACCCCAAACTCAGCATAATCTCTATCTAGGCCAAAAGCACTCATCCAGGACCCCATTCTGCTTTGCTGCCATGGGCCTCAGTTGGGGTCAGAAAAGGGTGGCCTATTTCATTATGTGTGTGCTTGATTGTGCTTATGGCTTACTGTTAGAGATATAACACCTATATGTCACTTTGTCATATTGGGAAATTATTTGCATGCTATAAATGGCTTTATAGCTGGGTATGTATATGCTTATTTGTTTACCAATTGCTTTTATTAGTGCAGCACTTATTTTTTGGTCTTCTGCACTAGTGTAAGGTGTGGGTAGCTTTGATGCTTGAAACTATGCCACTAATGTGTTAAATGTCAGAAGGGTCACCCTTGGTGGAGATGTTAGAGTAGAGCCCCAAGATTAAGGGGGACTAAGAAGCAGGGTTGACGGTCCATTCTGAAACAACAGTCCTTTGAAAACCTATTGGACAACAGAGAAATGCAGGTAGCTATAGTACAAGAGGTATAGTTTGCATGGGAAGACATTAAAATATGAGGAGAAACAATTGTAAACAATCAATAATGATTAGAACACAGAATATATAAAGTATGGATGTAGGAAAATGGAAAATTGTAAAAAATGAAATTTATTTCCTGTTCATTTGACTTGTAAAATATTTCAATATTTTGAAGTGTGATGTATTTTAGAAAAAGGCGTAGTTCCAAATGAATGTTTTAATCATATCAATGATTCGATTTACCTTAAAAAAGAATTAAAAGTTTCTTCAATAAAAATAGTGAAACATTTAAAAAAAAAGAAATTGAATGCACCAAGACTGACATTGTAGGCATTAGTGAAATGAAATGGATTGCCATGGGCCACTTTGAATCAGTCACAGAGCTACTATGCCAAGAATAAAAAAAATGGGGAAGAGTGATGTTGCATTCACAATTAAAAGGAACATTTCAAGGACTATTTTAAAGTGCAATCTTGTGAATGATAGGATCCTATCCATACATATACCAAAAAAATCCATTAATATTCTACAAAGAGTTCAAAATGTCATTACAAAAAAAAAGGAAGAGAAAGGAAAAGTCAAATTGGATATCAGAAAAATTAGAAAAATTGCATTGGAACACTGAGAAGCCAAAACAAATGGAAGAGATCCTGAAGTAAAAAGGTTGAACAGAAAATTTCAAAGGGCATCATGAGAAGACAAAGTATTATAACAAAATGTGCAGAGAGCTGGTGTCAGAGAATAAAAAGAGAAGATGTCACTCAACATTTCTCAAGCTGAAAGAACTGAAAAACATATTTTAGCCTCGAGTTAAACTGAGGAAAGGCCACTGAGAGCTATATTGAGAGACGTCACGGGAAAAAACTTAAATGATCCATGAGGCATGAAAAGAAGATGGGGAAAATACTTGGAATCACTGAGCAAAAAAGAATTGGTTTATCTTGAAAAATATATACATGAGCCAATGATAACAAATGAAGAATTTCAAACGTCACTGATGGCACTGGCAAAGAATAAGGACTTCAGAGAATGAAGAGGATACCTATTGACATGTTCTAACTAACAGATACAACCCTGGTCATGATTACAAGTCTATGCCAGGAAATTTGGAAGACAGGTACCCTGACTGACTGACTTTAAAAGATTGATATTTCTTCCCTTTTCCAATAAAGGTGATGCAACAGAATGTGGAAATTATTGAACAAAACCATTAGTATCACGCACAAACAAAATATTTCTGAATGCCATCCCAAAATGGCTGAAACAGTACATTGATAGGGAACAGTTAGAAGTTTAAAGCTGGGTTTCGAAGTGGCTGTGGTACCAGGAATGTCATTAATGATATCTAATACATTCTGCCTGAAAATAGAGAATAACCTGAAAACTCTCTATCTGTGTTTTATTGCCTGTAAAAAGGCATTTGACATTGTGGATCACAACAAAAACTATGGCTAATATTGAAGAGAATGGGTATCCCCAAACACTCAATTGTGCTAATACAAAGTCTATACCTAGACCAAGAAGCTGGGACTGGGGAATAACATATGATTTAAAATGAGGAAGCATTTGTGCCAGAACTGTGTCCTTTCTCCATATCTATTCAGTCTGTATGCTAAGTGTGTGATATTGATGAACTGTTTAATAATTTCCACACTCTGTTGGATCACCTCTCTTGAGAATGGGAACAAGTATGTATCTTTTTCAGTTAGTTGGCCAAGTAGATGTCCTCCAAATCCCCTGATAGGGACTGTGGAGCACATCCAGGGCTTCATTTCTTATTTGAAACATGTAATTGGTAGTCCATCAATTTCTAGAGCCTTTTTTTCTTTTTCCCAATGCCTTCAGTACAGCTTGAACTTCTTCCTTTTTTCCATTCGCTCTTGATCATATGTCTCTTCATGAAATATTTCAGCCAATTCTGTCTGGTACAGGGATTCTATGTATTCCTTCCATCTTCTTTTAACAATCAAATTATAATGGATGATCATATAATTACCTTAATGCCAAACCAGTGAGAATCATAGCTCAGCAAAATTGACACACAGTTTTCTGAGATACAATTCAACTCATGTCAGTGATGATCAAAGCCATGGATGCAGCCTAATTGTTATATATTTGTCCATTTGTATCTTCTGAGATTGAGTCCAGATTTCCAAGATTGCCAAATTCTTAGATGTTCAGGTCTATTATAAACTTGTGTACATTTGCATTTAATTTATTCATAAAAAATTCAATCATTCTATTTCCAGCCTCATTTCTATCAACAAACCCATATTTTCCAATTATTCCTTCTTCATTGTTTCCTATTTTGTTTTAATTCCAGTCACCAATTATTATTAACACATCCTGATTGCATGTTCAGTCAATTTCTGGTTTTGTTGTTTATTTTTTTAAATTTTATTTTAATGAAAGTTTACAGACTTGGGAATTCCATTCATTTGTTCCTGCACTTTTCTCCCTGCCCCCTCTGCCTCCCCATTCACTTTTCTTTTTAAAAAGTAAAAGAAAAGATTTTTTCCCTCCTAGCCCACTCCACTTATGCTACCTTCATTCTGGACTCTTGTCATAACAATAATATCTAATCACATATCCCATTTAAACAGTTCTCTCCCTCATCTATTTCAATGCAGTATACATTATTTATCCCGTCTTTCTCAGTCTCCCCCTATCTACTATGTCAGTCTTCTGTTTTTTAATTTTATTTTGTTAATTTTTTTGTGTGTAGCTTTTTTAATTATTATTAAATTTTATTCGTTTTAATGAACATTTACAGAGATTTTGGGGTTTCATTCATTC
>NW_006399828.1:4253845-4255866 GCF_000299155.1 Elephantulus edwardii
GGTCAGACCTCTTTTATAACAGTGGTTTTATGCCGTATTTGTCTCTTTGTGACTGAGATAGTTCACTCAGCATAATGTCCTGCAGGGTCACCCATTTTGTGAAATATTTCACAAGTTCCTTGTTTTTCAATGCAGCGTAGTATTTGACTGGGTGAATATACCACAGCTTCTCTATCCCATTCATTTGTTGATGGACACTGGGTTGTTTCCAATTTTTTGCTTTTGTGAACAAAGCTGAAAAAAACATGGGTGTTCACGTATCTGTTTGGGTGGCAGGTATGGGTTTTTAAGGATATATTCCTAGTAGTGGAATTGCTGGGTCAAATGGTATTTCTATCGGCAACTTTTTGAGAAAGTGCCATACAGCTTTTCATAGTGGTTGAACCATTTTACACTCCCACCAACAGTGAATAAGGGTTCCAGTTTCTCCACAACCTCAACAGCATTTGATGTTGGCTGTTCCATTAAATTTTGCTATTCTTACTGGGGTGAGATGGTATCTCATAGTTGTGTTGATTTGCATCTCTCTTAGCGCAAGGTATTTTGAACATTTCTTCATGTGTTTGTTTGCCATCTGAATATCGTCTTTAGCGAAGTGTCTGTTCATATCCTGTGCCCATTTTTCAATTGGGTTGTTTACCTTCATATTGTTGTGGTGGTTGAGCATTTTATAAATTCTAGATATAAGTCCCTTATCTGTCATGTCATTACCAAATATTTTTTCCTAGTTTGTGGCTTCCTTTTCACCCTGCTGGAGAAGTTTTTGGACCTGCATAGGGATTTGATTCTTAGAAGGTCCCATTAATTTATTTTACCCTCTCCTGGTTGTGGATTTTTCAGGATGCTTGGAAGAATGTTTATGTTGTGGATTACAACTTCTAGGGTTCTTCCAAGCTTTTCCTTAATGAAGTTACTAATCCTTCGTTTTAGTCCTAAGTACATGATCCATTTTGAGTTGGCAGTTTCTTTGTTGTTGTTGTTTTTTTTTGTTTTGCTTTTTTTTTTTTATGGAGTGAGGTATAGATTCTTGCTTGAGTTTTCTGCAGAAAGTTTTCCAATTTTGCCAGCACCATTTATTAAAAAGGCTGTCATTTCCCCACTTGACTGACTTCATTTCCTTGTCAAAAATCATTTGGCCATAAGTCAATGGGCTGATTTCTCATGATCAGTCAATTTCAGACTGCAAAATATGATAAAATTTCTCAAGTTCTTCCTCTTTGGCAGTAGATGTAGGAACTTCAATGATAGTTGTGTTAATGGGTCTTCCTTGTATGCATATGGATATTATCCTATCACTCACAGCATTGTATTTCAGGATAGAACTTGAAATTTATTCTTTAACTATAACTGTAACAGTGTTGGCTGGAGCTTCCCGACTAAATCAAGCCTGGAAGCAGGAGCGGCATCCACTTCCAAAATGGCTTGCCTCCGGAAACACTATGTACGAACAGTGCTCAGGCTGTTCGTTCATAGGGTCCCTATGAGTCGTCTATGACTCGACGGCATTAAACAACAACAACAACATGACTGTAACACCATTCTTCTTCTGTTTTTCATTCCCTACATAGTACATCACATGATTATCTGATTCAAAGAAGCCATAACTGGTCCATTGCATCTTACTAATGCCTAGTATGTTGATAGTCATGCATTACATTTCATTTTAAACAATATCCAGTTTTCCAACATTCAAGCTACAAACGTTCCATGTAAAATGATGTTTGTTATTGATTTTCCTCATTTCAACTGACTTCCAATCTGGGCTCTTCCACAACACTACTCTAACTATCCTCTTTATTTAGTGTTCATAGGGTTTGCAAAAGCTTTTAATTTAGGAAGTGGATGATCCATAGTCTCACTTTTGGTAACAGCAGCCAGGAAATCAAGAGATGAATTGCATTGGGAAAGTCAGCTATGAGGGACCTCTCAAGAGTACTGAAGAGCAGCGACATCAGGGTGGAGACTAAGGTGCGCCTGATCTGGGCTATAGTCTTCACAATTATGTGCTATGCATCAGAGAG
>NW_006399828.1:4263544-4270208 GCF_000299155.1 Elephantulus edwardii
TAGGTGTGTCAGAGGCAATGTGATTGGCGCAGGATAGAGCAGAGTTTAGGGCTGTTGTACATAGGGTGCTATGAGTCGCAAATGACTCGATGGCACATAACAACAACAAAAACATTCAAATCGTAGTTGTAGTAGGTTACAGGCTTTCCATTCATTCACTAATAACTATGTAACAAAATCCTAGTATCCACCAGTATTTGAGCTGGACTCAAGGGTATTGTAGTGAGCAAAAACTGAAATGGTAGTGGTCATTATATCAGTTGTGACCTATCATTACTCTTAAGTTCATTGAGTCAAGTATAACATAGGGACCCAATGAACAACAGATGTAAACCCTGTTCTATCCTGTACCGTTTAATTTTGGTCTAGTCAGGAGAAATATGAATAAAAAAATTCACTGAAATTATGTATTCAAAATTCTTACTGCAAATTCTGCTTTAATTGAAAACTATTGGAAACTATAAACGTATAAGTGACGAATCCTAGAGATTTACATGTGTAGTAAATTAGAATAGAAGGTCAGCAGAAGAAAAAGATCTTCAATTTAATGTACTACCAAAGTGAGTCAAACATATAGCAAGGCTTGTGGGCATGACACAGGACTTATGATGTGTTTGATTCTGTTGATTCGAGTGGTTATGAGTGGAAGCTGATTCACTGGCCAACAATAGATCAACAATAACATTATATGCATTTGATTAGTCAGGTTTGTTAGGATGATATGAATAAAACAATACAAAAATCCCATTGCCCTTAAGCCAATTCTTCCTCATAGTAACCACATAGGGCAGAGTAGAACTGCTAAATAGAGTTTTGAAGGCTGTAAATCTGTATGAAAGAAGATTACTCTATCTTTCTCCCTTGGAGCAATTGGTAGGTGTAAATCGCACATCTTTTGTCTAGTAGACAAAAATTAGAACTCTAGTGACAACAGAATTCTTAGAAAATCTTATCATTGAAATAAATCTGTAAAATCATTAGCTTATTTTGAAGGCTGGAGGGAGGGATTGGTAAAGGAAAGGGGAAAGTTCCTTTGTGAAAAACAATGCATATAAACTTTATGAACTTTGTATGTAAACCAGTATAAAATTATTACCTAACTTGACAGGGACTGAAAACCATTATGCTGAGTGGACTAACTCAGTCCCGTAAGGACAAGTACTGTCTGTATAAGACGATTATTGTACAATGAGTATGAGGATTCAAGGAGGGGAAGCAGATGAGTGAGGAGGTGTGGGGGGTGGGGATTAACTAAGGGGCCGTACAATTTGATAGTTGGAAGGTTGAAGGAAATAGTGTGAAAAGCAATGTATTTGAATGTTAAATTAAATGTATATAAATGTATGGAATACAATGTAAATGAAAGTATAAAACAATGTACACGAATGAAATATATTATAAAGGTATTATTATAAGAAAATCAATAAAAAAATTAAAAAATATTATTAGCTTAACTCTTTCTAAATTAACTGTGACTTTATCAGAGTTGTGAATTTTTGGTAATTTTACTCATTTACTTATTTGGTTGAAGGTCTTTATTTTTTTAAATAAAATTTTTATTTCATACTGGTTTACTTGCAAAGCTTGTATACATTGTATATAGATCTTTCCCATTTCAACCCACCTCTCCCTCCACTCATCAAATTGTGTGACTTTATGATTAACCCTCCCCTATTCTCACCCCTCTGCTCCCACCCTCCCCCTACTGTGGATCCACATACATAGCAACAATAATGGTCTTATACAGTATTTATCCTGACTGGACTGAATTCACTCAGCATAATGCTCTCCAGTCCCTCCAAAGTTAGGTAGTAATTTTCAAAAACATTACTCCTGCGTGCTGTGTTGTATTCCACCATATGAATGTACCGTAATTTCTCAATGCATTCAATTATGGTTGGACACTTGGGCTGTTTCTATGTTCTTTTGGTGGTGAATAATGTGGCTATGAACATTGATGTACAAGTCTCCATTTGTACCTCAGTTTTCATTTTCTTGGGATATGTTACAAGCAGTGGAAGAGCTGGAGTAATTTATTTTGAATATGCTGATTTTGCACTTCACACTAAGAAATGGATACAGCTCTTTGGAGGTTTTTTTAAGTAAAAAACAAAACCTTTTTTTACGTATAAAAATGTTTTTTAGGACTTTTGACTGACTTTCAGGAAGCACTGTGCAATGTGTGTGTCTTTTTTCTTCATTGTTTCTTGAGAACTATACCCCTACCTATGCCTAATCTTCGCTTTTGGAAGTGAGGGTTGCAGCTGCAACACAGCTGCTATGATCTTCTTTCTTGGTTTCGTGCTCATAGATTTGATGAAAAAGAAAATTAAAAACATATCCAACCTTGGATTCACGCCTACAAGATAAGAGCAAGGCTACGGAACTCACTTTTTGAAGGAGCTAGCTCATTTCTGCTTTTGCTAAGCAATCAGAATGCAAAAAAGAAACGACAATTAATTTATTGATCATATATTTGCAATCTTATCAATAGAGGATCATGAACAATTTTGCATGACAAGATATTTCAGTATCATGTGTTAGAATGTGCATGCATGTATGATACCTGTGTTCATTGTAAGCATAATCTACATATAGTTTCATGTGATGGAATTATTTCTCTGTTTACTTTTATTTTTCTAACTTTTAAAAATTCCAACAGTTAACATATTACTAGGATTGCTTTTCTAGTAAGATAAGGAAATGTATTTTCAATATGGTTGATGTACTTATATTTAAGGAAAATATTCTTTTTTAATCTCTTTCTAAAGATTCACCAACTCATCCTCAATAAGATATCAAAGTGGTTTACACATTAAACTTGTTTATTTAAATATTGTGCAACAATGATAGATTTTTAAATAGAAATGGTATAATTATTGAATATTTGATTCAGAAATTTAATTATAATCTGTTTTGATACTGCTAGTTAAAAATAAAAACATAATAAAAAACCCTACCTGTTATCATCAAGTCAGCTCCATTCCAAACCACAGAGACCCTATTAAGAGAGAATAAAACCTGTCTTCGCTCTGATGGCATAGTCTGTAGCCTGTCGAGCTGCTAATCAAAAGTTCACCAATTTCTGGTAGTTTCCACCATCCACTCTTTGGGGGAAAGATAAGCAATCCCTTCTTTGCAGAGTCACTGTGAGTATATTCACAGTGGCAGTGAACTTGAGTTTCATCCCCAGTATGGTTCCGAGTGTGCAGTCTTCACAGAAGCTGACTTTTTCCCTTAGAGAGGCTGGAGTGTGCAGACGACTGACCTTTCTGTGCATCAGACAAGCACTTACTCCACCAAGTGACCTCTTTCACTTCGAAAGGATATTTGGTCTTAAAAATTGAAAGTAATTCATAACTTATTTTCTATAACATTCTATGACTTCATTGAAATGATTATTAATACACTAAAAATCCCCAAATAAAGATCAGAAATGAATGAATGGGGTTTTTAGCATGTAAGCCTTACTGATGTTCTCTCCAAGGCTTTATGAATGCTAGCTTCATCTGTCCACCATTGAGACTACATTCTCTTTTGCCTCTGTCATATTTAATTGACCAGAATTACTGTCTGAAAAATTAATTTGTTTTGTTCTTTTTCTTATATGAATGTAGATAGAAATATCTAGCAAATTGCCCAATCTGAAAAAGCAACACTAAGGGGCTGAAAAACCAAGGTAAGTTTTTGTATGTGACATTAAATAAATGCAAATGCATTACCAGGAACGCTGTTCCACTTTGTTTACACATCTTTGATGGGTTTAATATATAGGGTCAGCACTAGTGAGGGTTATATAGTCAAAGAACGATGGATGGCCCCAGGCAAGAACTGAAATCCTGACATTTATTTTCAAAATAGCTGAACATTTTCCAGGCACATTTGTCCTTCAGCTGACAAAAGTTCTTCTGTTAGCCATCTAGAATGAAATTCTTCTCAACATGACATAATTGAGGATCCACCTTGAAAAAGAAAGACCTTTTCAAATTCAGATTGACTTTTTTCTCTCTTTTTATTTTGTGCTTCATGAAGACACTGAGCTCTAATGAATTTGGCACTGATTTTATGTGTACAATAGAGCTGAGAGTTTAAAAGACTCTTTAGTGACTGATGCTGGGCAAATTGCTTTTAAGTTATTTTTGAATGTTACAGCAAACTAAGAACAAGAAAAATAGTTATTTTAATAAATTACCTTTTTCCAGTATTTTATGCTGAAAAACATTGACTACTAGTGAGAATTATAGAAAAAAAATGAAAATCAATTTCTTGGTCTAAATAATTACTACATCTGTTGTGTGTTAAGAGAGTGAGTTGTTGTTATTTGCAATAGAGAACACTTAGAATAGAAGATATGACAACTGAGGCAGAGCCCTCATATATGGAAAAACAAAGGAGGAGGAACAGTTGTAAGCAGACCTGGTGATTGGAACATGGAATGTGAGATGCATGAATGTAGGAAAACTGGATATTGTTAAGAAAGAAATGGAACCCATTAATATTGACATACCAGGTATTGGTGAAATGAGATGGACTGGCATGGGGCATTTTGAATCAGATGATCATATGATCTACTATGCAGGAAATGAAAAGGTGAGGAAAAATGGGTTGCTTTCATAGTTAAAAGAGTCACTTCTAGATCCATATTGAAGTACAATGTTGTAACAGGATAATTAACCATACACATATAAAGAAGTCCAGTGAAAGCCACTATCATTCAAATAAATATATGCACTAACAATGAGAGAAAATGAGGAAGAAACAGAAAGGGAACATTTCTACCAACTTTGACAGTAAAAAAATTGATCAGACATACAATCAAGATACATTAATAGTTATGGGTGACTGGAAAGCAAAACTTGGGAACAGAGAAGGATCAGTAGTTGAAAACACGTACTTGGTGACACTAGAGGTAAAATGATAGAACTCTGTATAATCAACAATTTTCTTATTGTAAATACGTTTTATAAGAAACATAAACACAGGTTATACACATGGATTTCACCTGATGGTACACAATGGATTACATCTGTGGATAGAATCGCTGGAAAAGCTCAATATGAGCTGTGAAAAGAGAGTGAACTAGGATATAGGTTTGTCTGAGAAGAAAACCTGGGACTTATATGGGGGAAATCAGAGCAGAATGATCTGAAAAGGTAGACCTAGGATCTGTAAACAGGCTGAGGCCAAAGAGAGTTGGTGGATATGCTGGCTTTGGAAAGTCCAGATGATCTGACTGAGGTGAGTAGATTGAAGGCAAGTAAAATTGAAAGGAAGAAAAGTCAAGATTCAATTGGAACATTCAAACCAGGAAAAACTAACCTCGAATATTGCAATAGCTTAGAAGAGTAGAGAGTATTACAGGCTAATAAGTTTAAATCTTTACAATTAATAGGAGAGGCTATCTGAATTTGATGGAACTTTAATGTTACCATAAGGTGTACATTTGACTTAAGTAATTTGAGTGCATTACTCAGTTGTTACGTGCCATCGTGTTGCTTGCAACTCATAGCGACCCTGTGTACCACAACTCTGAAATCTGTTCTATCCTGTGCCGACTTTACCGTCTCTTATACACCTACCCACATTACCCCAGTTACTGAATCAATTCATCTCATTGAAGGTCTTCCTCTGCCCCTCTACCCTACCAAGCATAATGTCCCTCTCCAAGGAGTGGACTCTCCCTGCAACATGCCCAAAGTATGTCACATGAAGCCTCAGAATCTAGGCCTCCAAAGAGCAGCCTGATTTCATCCTCTCTAGGACAAACATGTTTGTTCGGCTGGCAGTCTATGGTATAGTCAATACTCTTCTCTGTCACCACAGCTCAAATACATCAATTTTCTTTCTATCATCCCTAGCCATTGTCCAACTCTCTGCTTAGTTTCAAGACTGATGTCGTTGCTTTTCAGTACTCTGGAGAGGTCCCTGACAGCAGACTTTTCCAATGCAATTCATATTTTTATTTCCTGGCTGCTGGTACAAAAAGTGTTGATTGTGAAGCCAAGCAAACTAAAGCTGTTAACAATCTCAGTCTCTCTTCAGAGGCCGTAAATTACATGGAAGGAGATTGCTCACCTTTTTCCTATGGAGCAGCTGGTGAATTCGAACTGCATTCCTTTGAGTGGGTAGCACCTCCTATGAATTGTAAACACAAATCGACATTTGCATTTTTTCCCAGTATATAACAAAAGCCTTTGCTGATATTTTTTCCCTCTCAATTTATTCGCTGACTATTCTTGAAATTCAGAGAAGAATCTGAATGATGTAATCTATTAACTTGAAACAATGTAGAGACATAATATGCGAATTCTGGGACTATTCCTAATATATGATTTGCCAATTTATTTTCAGTATGCTTTTATGAATTCTGATTTGTGAGAAAGGAACAGAGAGGGACAAAGCTTCTTTCTGTTATACTGTCCAGAAGGTCAATATGAGTCAGAACTGACTTGATGACATTTATCAACAATTTATTTTATTTAGTGAAACACATGTATTTACCAGCAAAAGATAAAAATGAAAATTAAAGATCCAATTTAAGAACATTTTTTTCTGTATTAACATTGGCAACTTATTACCCAAATATTATTTTCATTTGATAAATATTTGCAATGGCTTCTATGTTTACGTTGTTACGTTGTTTAGAGACTTTCCCATCACAATA
>NW_006399828.1:4271093-4274740 GCF_000299155.1 Elephantulus edwardii
GCCAACGACTCGACAGCACATAACAACAACAACAACGTTGTTTAGAATATGTTTAAAGTATGTTAATTTTTACGTTGTTTAGAATCATGTTTCAAGCACAGTCCTTCTTAATGAAATATCAAGTGAGAGTCTAGGTCTAAATCTAGGTATATCTTTGAAGACTTTGTTTCTTTGGGCCCCTCCCTTCTGGTAACTAGCACAGAACAACATCTTTGGGAAAGCATCAAGTTTGACAACATTCATAGTGACATCATCTCTCCTAGGAGCACATTTCTGAAAAAAAAAAAAAAAATCCTTGAAACCAACTCCATGGTGAGCTTGTGAAAAAACTAGAGATGCTTAAGTAATGAAGCAAGGTCATCTTCTGCTTCCACAGAAGTGTTTTTATTACCCTAAAGGGAACTTTGGAATTGACTCAAAAAATGAACAGCAGCTCCTCCCAGCATAGAAGTTGTATTGAGGCTGTTAAAAGGATTTGGCTGGTGATAGTAATATTAAAGTAGGAAGTACGCAGCAACATTTCAACTTAAAATCTATGTAATATTCCATATTTCAGTCACATGTTAACATTTATATGCATATCTTTTAGCATGACCTTTCTGTTATATGTTACTAGAAAAATAAGATGTTCAAAATTATCTAGAATCAAAAATCAATGGGGGAAAATGATACATACTTTAGCATGAAACCATTTAGTTATCCGCATTTTCAAATGTTCATTTTCAACATTTACTCCCTTTTCACATTTTAAGAAAATTAAAATAATCTAAAATTTTGTTTCTATTAAATGCTGAGTAAAGTAATAATATTTTTATATACAACTTTACATTTTAATCACACTACATTTAACATATCACAATACTTTATTAGAAAATACAAACAAATATGATAAACTCAAACTTACTCCATCCCTGTAATTCAAAGTCAAAGAAGTAAGTTCATTAAATTAAATTGTAATGCATGCAACTGGAAATAAAAATATCCAGGTACTTGTACAGCTGTTTATCTCTTCCTCATTCTTTTTTCCCCTTCTGTTTTCATTTCAAATAATCCTTGCTATCTTACCAATACACCATGCATCTTACATTTCTCCTGCTTTGAAAATTAGTTTTAGACACATTTCAAAGCAATTTCACACTCAGATAATCATTAACAAATGTCACCCGAATTTGACCCTTCTGGCCAGACATCCACCAAAAGATAAATGTTTTATGAGGTTTCACCTTTAAAAGAGATCGGTATACTGCCCTCCAGGCAATTATACCTTTGGAATCCTTCTTTTTGTGCAAACCTCCATCTTCCTTTGCATTCCAGAACAAAATGATTTATGTTGTTGTAAAGGTCTTCCCCTCTTTGCTGAACATTTTCTAGACAACTCATATGAGTCTTTAAACAGTGAATTAAAGATATGGATTTGCAATGTTTTCTAGCTCAGCGGTGGGAAAAAGGAGATGGACTAGGGATTAATCTTATTCACAAGAATTCCCAAGGCATGTGGTTTGAACCTCAATTATGCATGAGCTGGGACCTTCCACTAAATTGAGCTCCTAAAGGGCACAGGTCATATGTCTCTTTTAACTTCTTCAGAGACTATCTATTGTAGTGCTTTACACCAATTAGTTACTCAACAACAATTTGGCTATCACTGTTCGCCTCTTGGCCTTAGCTATTTATTAGACTATTGCATGGTTGTCTAACTGGTTTCCTGACTTCCAGGCTTTTTTTCTTTTCCAATCCATGCAGAGTAACATTACCAATTTAGAAAATATCATTAATTATGTTACTTTGCTGTTCAAAAGTCCCCTCCATTCTTGGTAGAATTTCATATGATATTTTCACTTTTCAAAAAAGATATTTTTACATATATTTTAAGTATTTTCCCATGAGCATACATTTTACATAAATACGACCAAGAAAGAGCTTTGCTATGAAAAGATAAAAATACATATAGTCAAAAGAACAAGCATTTGTTGAAATAAAAGATTGTGAAGATTAAATAGAATAGTATTTCTAGTTTGAAAAGAGATATACTTTCAGAATAATATCTTTCTTTGAGTTTGATGCTGTGATGATTAAATTTTATATCTACCACTGTGAAGGAATGAGACACAGACAATATACACCACATCACACATACACACAAACAAACTTACAAACCCTTACACATCAAACTAAACTAACACATCTTTGACATGGGGAAAAAACCAAACCCAAATCATATTGGATAATTTGCACTTACTATCAGAGACTTCTTCAGAGAGCTGATGAGGATGAGCAATGATGTCAGGCTGGAGACTAAGATGCACCTGAGCTAGGCATTGTCTTTGCAATTACTTGCTATGCATCAGAGAGCTGGACAGTGACTAAGGATGACAGAAGAATCAGTGCCTTCAAGTTCTGGTACTGGAGAAAAATATTGAACATTCTATGGATTGCCAAGAGAACAACTAGGTAAGAGAGAAATCAGATTGCCCTCAAAGATGAAGTTCTTGAAGTTCTGTCTCATATACTTTAGGCATGTGCACAGGAGGGACCAGTCCTTGGACAAAGACATCATGCTTGGAAGGGTGGAGGGACAGCACAGGAGAAGACCCTGGATGAGATGACAGATTGCCAGAGGAACTGGGGAAATGGAGGTAAATGTGTCAGAGACTGAAACTGGCTCAGGAAAGGGCAGGGTTCAGAGCTGTTGTGCATAGGGTTGCTATGAGTAGCAAGTAACTCAGTGATACACAACAACAAAACATGAGATCTGAATGAACTCATAGGAGACTTATGTAGGTTTTCAGAGGCTATAAATGACACAGGAGTAAACTGCTCATCTTTCTTTCACCTTTGTGTTGACAGCACAAGTTCCAATGGGCAATACCATCAGAGCTCCGGAATCAAATTAATAGATGAGTTAATGCTGTTCTTGTTAGGTGCAGCCGAGTTAAGTACAGCCCATAGTGACTCTATGAATACTACATCTGAACTCTGTCCTGTCCTGTGCCATCCTCACACTTCCTGACACATTAGAGCCCATTGTGATAAGTTACTGTGTTACTCCACCTGATCGTGGGTCTTCCTCACCTTTGTTGACCCTCTAACTTTATGAGTATCATGTCCCTCACCAAAGAATAGCCAGAACCTCCTAGAAACTTTCCTGAAGTATGTGAGGTGAGGCACCAGCATCTTTGACTTCACAGAGCACTCTGGCTGCACCAACTCCTAGACACATTGTTTGTTCCCTTGGCTGTCTAAGAGAAAAGTGCTCTTTTCAGTGCTCTTTCCCAACATCACAGCTTAAAGGTGTTAATTCTTCTTCTGTTATCCTTATTTATCATCTAGTTCTCAGATGCATTGCAAATGATTGGAAAAAGCGTGGCCTGACACACCTTAGTCTTCAAATTGACATCATTACTCCTCAATAATTTGGAGAAAGACAGACTTTCCTAGTACAATTCTTGTTGTTGTTGTTGTTGTTATGTGCTGTCGAGTCACTTGCGACTCATAGCAACCCTATGTACAGCAGCCCTAAACCCTGCTCTATCCTGTGCCAATCGCACTGCCTCTGACACATCCATCCCAATTATCCCAGTCACTGAATCAATCCACATCATAGAGGGTCTTCCCCTCTTGCGCCGTCCCTCCACCCTCCCAAGCAT
>NW_006399828.1:4275152-4286837 GCF_000299155.1 Elephantulus edwardii
ATCCATCCTGATGCTACCAATTGGTCCAGTGGTGAAAATCTTTGTCTTCTTGACACTGAGCCTCTGTCCATACTGAAGGCTGCAGTCCTTGGCCCTTCGCAGTAAGTGCATGAGGTCCTCCTCAGTTTCAGCAAGCAGGGTTGTATAAGCTGCATAACGCAGATTAATAGATCTTCCACCAATCCTGATGCCACAATTCTCCTCATAGAAAAAATAGAAAAAAAAATCCTAGTACAATACATCTTCTGATTTCCTGACCCCTGGTACGAAGGGTGTTACTTGTGGATCCAAGAAGATGAAGTTGTTGACAGTTTCAATCTTTTCTCCATCATGAGGTTGCCTATTGGTTCAGTGGTAAGAATCATTGTTTTCTTGACATTGAGGTGCAATCCATATTGAAGGCTGTATTGTTTTATCTACTACAACAAGTGTGCTATGTCCTCCTCACTTCCAGCAAACAAGGTTGTGATGTCTGCATAACACATGCTATTGATGAGTTTCCCTCTAATCCTGATGACACATTCCTCTTCACAGATTGCAGTTTCCCAAGTTTTTTTCAGCATACAGATTGAAGAGGTATGGAGTGAGAATATAACCCTGACACACTCCCTTCTTAATTTTAAACCAGTAGTGTTCCCTTGCTCTATTCAAGCCTCCTAGCCTAGGTATAGGTTTCATATGAACACAATTAAGTGTTTAAGTGGGATTCCCATTCTTTTCAATGTTAGCCACAATTTGTTATAAACCCCACAAAGACCTTTGCATAGTCAATGAAGCATAAATGAACATTTCTCTGGAATTCTTTACGTTCAGCAAGGATCCATCAGACATCAGCTATATCTCTGGTGACACAGCCTCTTCTAAATCTTGCTTTAACTTCTGGAAGTTTCCTATCTGTGTACTATTCAAACCATCTTTACATGACCTTCAGCAGAATTTTGTTTGCATGTAATATTAATGATACTATTCTATAATTCTATGTTCTGTTCGATCACCTTTCTTGAGAATGGTAACAAATATGTATCTCTTTCAATCTGTTGGCCAGACAGCTGTCCTCCAAATTTCCTGGTATTATTCAAATATGTTGTTGTTGTTGTTGTTGTTGTTGTTATGTGTCGTCGAGTAACCTGTGTCCCATAGCGACCCTATGTGCAGCAGCTTTGAACCTTGCCCTGTCCTGAGTCAGTCTTACTGATATCGACACCAACTCCCATTGCTCGAATTACTGTATCAATCCATCTCATCTGTGATCTTCTTCTCCTGTGCTGTGCCACCCTCCACCCTTTTGAGCGTGATGTTCTTCTCTAAAGACCAGTCCCTTCTGGCTATGTGCCCAAAGTATGTGATATGGAGTTTCAAAATCCTAGCCTCCAGGGAGAGAATTGATTTCAACCTCTCCAAGACAGACCTATTTGTTTTCTTGGTGGTCCCTGGTATATTCAAGACTCTTTACCAGCACCAAAACAAAAGCATCAATTCTTATTCTGTCATCTTTAGTGAAATATGCACTCCACTGTCTAGAGCCAAAGAGGAAAAAATAGAAATTTTTTACCAAAATTGCAATCTGAAATTGACCAAACATGCAATCAAGATGTCTTAATGATAATTTATGACTGGAATACAAAAGTTGGAAATGAAGACAGAATAGTAGCTGAAAAATATGGGCTTGGTGATAGAAATGATGTTGAAAATAGAATGTTCTAATTTCATACTTAAAATTATTTTTTCACTGTAAATACCTTTTTTATTTTTAATTTATTTTAATAAAAGTTTACATGGACTTTGGATTTACATTCATTCATTGTTGCACTTTTCTCTCCCTGCCCACCCCTCCCCCCATTCACTTTTCTCTTCGAAAAATAAAAGAAAAAGTTCTTTCTTTGTTATTCAACCCCTCCCCCCCAAGTCCACTCCACTATGCTGCCTGCATTCTGCACTCCTGCCATAATAATAGCAATATCTAATCATATATCCCTTTTAAACAGTTCTCTCCCTCATCTGTTTCAACGCAGTATACATTAGTTATCTCCTCTTTCCCAGTCTTCCCCCAGCCCCCATGTAAGTCCTCCTTTCTAACAGTGGCATTGAGCCATATTTGTCTTTTTTTGTGACTGAGATACTTCACTCAGCATAATGTCCTCCAGGGTCACCCATTTTGCATAATATTTCATGAGTTTCTTGTTTTTCAATGCCACGTAGTAGCAAATACTTTTTTTAAAAGACATAAACGGTGACTTTACACATGGACTTCACCTGATGGGCTCCATATGAGTCATATTGAATACTTCTGAGGAAGGTATCATTGGAGAAGCTCAATATCAGCGGTCAAAACTAGGCCAGGGGTGACTGTGGTCCAGACCATCAATTAATCATATACAAGTTCAAACTGAGGCTGAAGAAAATGAAAATAAGTTCACAAGAACCAAAATATGATACTGAATCTATTCCATCTGAATTTCAAAATCATCTTAATCGGTTTGAAGCATTGAATACTAGTGGTCAAAGACCAGGTGAGTTGGATGATATCAAGAATATCATCCAGAAAGCAAGTTATAGGTCGTTACAAAGACAGAGGAGAAAGTTGCTCAGATCCACGATCAACACTCTTGGCAACAGCAGTCAGGAAAATAAAAGATGTATTGCATTAGGAAAATCTGCTTTCAAAGACCTCTCCAGAGTGCTGAAGAGCAATGATATCAGTCTAGAGACTAAGATGTGCCTGATCTAGGTCATGGTCTTCTCAATTACTTTCTATGCATCACAGAACATGACCATGACTAAGGATAATAGAAGAAAAATTGATGCCTTTTAGTTGTGGTGCTGGAGAAGAGTATGGAACATACCATGAATTGCTAAGAGAACAAATAGGTCTGTCCTGGAGAGGGTGAAAACAAGTTGCACCTGGAGGTGAGAGTGTTAAAGCTCTGTCTCTCATATACTCTGTGTATGTTGCCAGGAGGGATTAGTACTCAGGGAAGGACATCATGTTTGAAAAAGGGGACAGAACAACTCAGAAGAAGATCCTAGATGAGATGAAGAGACACAGTAAATGGGATAATGGGAAGAGGTTTGTCAGAGAGAGTGAGAGATTTGTCAGCATAGGACAGATTATAGAGCTATTGTACATAGAGTCACTAGGAGTTGCAAGCAACTTGACGGTACATAACAACAACAGAATAGGAAGATAGGGTGTTCAATTAGTAGAAATGGATGCATGGAGCGCCGTGTCTGACTTTAGAGGAGTTGGGTTTGTACTATGGATGTTGTTGTTTCCTTTTGAGGAGTTAGTAGAGGTCAGATATAGCCATTTCCATGCTGCCTACACTCATTTCACAGCACTTATTGACTCTTCTTGGAATGTTTTTCTTCTTTTTTTCTCATCCTTCAAGATCCAATGTAAAGAATTTCTTCTCTCAAGTTGAGAGTAGTTTATAATCTCCTCTGCTTAGATTATGAACTACTAAAGACACAGCATCTTAATTACTTTTATGTCCCTGTTGCTCAACACGATATTCAACACAAACCCACTGCCAAAAAGTCACTTCCAACTCATAGTAACTCTCCATCTGATTTCTGAGACTAATTTCTCTCTTCTATTGTCCCTCAGAGTGGCTAGTGAATTTGAATAATTTACCTTTTGGATAGCAGCACAACATATAACAAGCTAGGCAATCTCCTCTCATCTGATTAGAGCCTCTGAAAATTCACTGGTGGGTCGTTTATGCATTGCTTCTCACTTGACCGTATAAAACAACAAGACATGCCCTTCGAATTCCACTTATAACAAGCATATTATAAAGAGATCCTGATCAATTGTAGGAGTTCTTCAGGGATACAAAGAGTTTATCACTGGTCACCAATGAAAAGGTTGGTAGTTCAAATTCATCCTGAGGCACCTGGAGAGAAGAGCCTGATGACATGCTTAACTCTGCAACAGGTGGCATTACAATGAGTCAGAATAGATGCCAACTGTCTTTGTTGATAAATAAATGTAGCTGAAAATAGAGTATCATTCTTAAAGTCACTATAGGAGTTCAGAATCATTAATTCATGGGTATTCACTATTGATAACAAAACTGAAAACTCAAAATCACTGCAATCAACTCATATTTAACCCTCCACTGGGTTACTGAGTCTATAAATGGGCAAGGAGTCAGTCGACTATCTTTGCCCACTGAAGATGATGGATTTGAGCCAATGAAGAGGTGCAGCCTTTGGGTGAGTAGCACAACTTCCTACGGACTGTATGGAGTCCAGTGAGCACCATTCCTAAAATAGACACAATCAAACTGAAATCCAGTTAAAAGCAGAAAGCATTTAAGGTAAACAGATCTGGATGTGTAGGCTATGCTAACCATCATCGTAAGTTATTTAAATCATTGAGTTAAAATTTGTATGAAATAAAAGAGGGACTGTATTTAACTCCATGCTTGGGGAGTATCTTAAGTATTCCACAAGAGAATTGTGCTATTGCTGTTACTAGCATATTTTCTTTATCCTTATGATAATTATCATTGAACCTTTTTATTCAAGCGTGGTATTAGGATTGGTGGAAGATCTGTCAACAATCTGCATTATGCAGATGACACAACCCTGCTCGCTGAAACTGAGGAGGATCTCATACACTTACTGCACAGGGTCAAGGACTGCAGCCTTCAGTATGGACTGAAGCTCAATGTCAAGAAGACAAAGATTCTCACCACTGGACCAATAGGTAGCATCAGGATGGATGGCGAAGAGATTGAGAGTGTTCACAGCTTCAGTTTGCTTGGTTCCACAGTCAACACTCTTGGCACCAGCAGCCAGGAAATGAAAAAATGTATTGCGACGGGAAAGTCTGCTGTTGGGGACCTTTCTAAAGTACTCAAGAGCAATGGTGTCTCTCTGGATACAGGCCATAGTTTTTGCAATCACTTGTTATGCATCAGAGATTGGACAATAACTAGGGAGGATAGAAGGAGAATTGACGCCTCTGAGCTGTGGTGCTGGAGAAGAGTATTGAATGTACCCTGGACTGCCAAGAAAACAAACAAATTCATTCTAGAGAGGGTTAAACCAGGCTACTCCTTGGAGGCAAGGATTCTGGGGATCGTCTGACATACTTTGGATATGTTGTAAGGAGAGACAGGTCCTTGGAGAGGGACATCATTCTTGGTAGGGTAGAGGGATAGCGCAGGATGGGAAGGCCCTCTATTAGGTGGATTGATTCAGTGACTGGGGTAATTGGGATGGGTGTGTTAGAGGCTATGCGATTGGCACAGGATAGAGCAGGGTTTAGGGCTGTTGTACATAGGGTCGCTATGAGTTGCAAACGACTCGACGGCACATAGCAACAACAATAACAAGGACAATTGATAAAAATACTAGGATAAATCATGGTTTCTGCCATCAAAATTATGATTATCATGGGAGATGCAGAGTGGAAAACACAAAAGAACTGAAAAGTGGAGAGGGGAAATATGCTTTGGTCTTCCAGACATATGAGCAATTATTAAGAGAAAGTTGAGAAATGAAAGGCACAATGCAGAGTAAGTTGAATGTCACTGATGATAAGAATAATGTATATCTATCTGTAAACTGTGGTTATTGTTTTTAGGAATCATCTAGTATGACACTCATAGGGACCCTACAAACAACAGATCTGAACTCTGTCCTACCTTAGGCCATACTCACCATCTCTAATATACTTCAGCTCCATGTCAATCCGCATGATTGGTATTCCTTTCTTTTACCAACCCTCTACCTTTACAAACATAAACATGTTTGTAACCTTTACAAACATGTCCTAGTAACATGCCCAGATTATGAGAGATGAAGCTTTATCAGCTTTGCCTCCAGGGAGCATTCCTGGTTTCCTAGGTTGCAAATCACATTGGAGGATATCGCTCCTCATTCTCCCTTAGAGCCTGAAATACCAGAGGTGGGGTCTTTTGGTTAGGCTTCTTCTCCCTACCAACTATGCCATGCCACCAGAGTTGTCATTGTATTTCCTCCCATGTATTCTCTCCCATTTTCAAGACCAGCAACTTCATTTTATGTCATTTTTTATATGTCAAATGTCAAATCTCTGACTTCATCTTTTGCCACTAATCTGAGAAAACTCTGCTTTAATTGTGTCCAGATTTGGCTCACTTGAATAACCTCCTTATGTTAAGAGCAATTAAGTAGAAGACTTGATCACATGTACAGTAGACTTTCTGCTATGTAAAAGCAACTAAAACCCACAGAAATAGTGTGAGAAGTCAGAGGTCATGGGAGCCTTTTAGAATTAAGATTATTACAATAATCCTAACAAAAGTGTACGAGATTGTAAAGGAAAGGTTTTAGAAGCATAAAAGCCACTGGGTTACATAGTATTTTACGAAATTGATACTTATTAGTGTTGTATACTATTACATTGAGTAAATTTACCACAATGCTGAATGTCACATGATGACAAATATTACATAAGGTCACTATTGTGAAAATAAGAGGATAACTGAGTAAGATACGAATAAATGTCCAAAAAGGAATAGAGGGGGAAGCTAAAGGGGACGGGGTGGGGGAAGATGGGTAATGGGGAGAGAAAGGAAATCACTGGCATAGCACAGATTAGTGGGTGGGGGGATGAGGAAATGGAAAATGATCAATAGGTGTTTGAAAAGACTGGGTGATAATAGGCATAGAACAATGGGTTTAGAAGAGGCCATGTCAATTAGAGACATTATCACCAATGCCAGGTGGATCTTGGCTGAAAGCAAAGAGTACCAGAGTAATGTCTGTGTTTCATTGACTATTCAAGGCATTTGACTATGTGAATCACAATAAATTGTGGCTAACCCTGAGAAGACTGGGAATTCCAGAAAACTTTTTGTGCTCACATAAAACCCTTGCTTGGACCAGGAAGTAGTCCTCAGAATAGAGCGAGGAATCACTGCATTGTTCAAAATCAGGAAAGGAATGCATCTTGTCTATGTATCTTTTCATCTCTAGGAGGAACAGATTATTTGGGAGGTTGAACTTTATGAGGAAAAATGTGGCATCAGGATTAGAGGAAGACTCATCAACAACCTGTGTTATGCAGATGACACAACCTTGCTTGTGGAAAATGAGGAGGACCTTAAATGTTTGTTGAAGAATGTCAAGGACTGCAGTCTCCAATATGAATTGAAGCTCAATGTCAACAAAACTAAGATACTCACCATGGGGCTAATTGGTAGCACCATGATAGATGGAAAAGATATGGAGGATGTTAACAATTTCAGCTTGCTCAGCTCCACAATCAATACTCTTGGCACCAGCAGTCAGAAAATAATTTAAAAAAACACACAAAAAACAAACAAACAAAAAACCACAACTCCAAAACCAAAGACAAACAAACAAAACAAAACCCCAACAAATTGCATTAGGTAAATCTGCTACCAGGGACCTCTTCGGTGTGCTAATGAGCAGCAATGATGTCAGTCTAGAGACTAAGGTGAGTCTGACCCATGCCATGGTCTTCACATGGTCTTGCTATGTATCAGAGAACTGGACAATGACTAAGGACGGCATAAAGAGAATTGATACCTTTGAGCTGTGGTGCTGGAGAAGAGTAGTGAACATATCATGGACTTACAAGGGAGTAAACAAAGTCTATCTTAGACAAGGTGAAACCAAGCTGCTCACTGGAGGCAAGGATTTTGAAGCTCTATCTCACATATTTTGGGCATGTTGCCGGGAGGGATTTGTCCTTAGAGAAGGACATAATACTTAGAAGCGTAGAGGGAAAATGCAAGAGAAATCCTTGGATGAGGTGAATTGACACAGTAACTGGGGTAATGGTGCTACGTTTGTTGGAGGCATTGAGACTGGCTAAGGTAGGGTTCAGAGCTATTGTACATAGGCTTGCTAAGATTTGTAGGTGATTCAATGGCATAAAGCAACAAACAACAACATAACATATATGAATGATTATATAGAACACAAAGCACATATACAAAAAATGATATATAAGGATGATTATAAGTGGGAAGCTCTGGTGGTCTAGTGGCAAGACGCTGCACTGCAATCCCAGAATGATTATAAGCAAACCAATGTTTTTTTTTAAAAAAAAATTAAAAATTAATGGAAAGAACGCAAGAATCCTGATCTACCATAGACTACAAGACAAAGATTTTATTTTACTAATTCATTTGTCATGAGTTCTAGAAATCTGTGATTGATTTCATAATATGCAATACTTTTGATGTTTTAATATGTATTTCAACAGTTATTTAGAAAATGATTCTTGATTTTTAACATAGTACTTAAAACTGATTTCACATGCAAGCAAGATTCTACTGAAGATTATCCAAAAATAACTGGAACAGCACATCAGCAGAGAACTGCCAGAAGTCCAGGCTGGGTTTAGAAGGGGTCGTGGTACTAGGGATATTGTAGCTGATGTTAGATGGATCTTAGCTGAAAGCAGGGAATACCAAAAGAATGTCTATCTGTGTTTCATTGATTATGCAAAGGCGTTTGACTGCGTGGTTCATAACAAACTGTGGCTGACTCTGAGAAAAATGGGAATCCCAGAACATTTAATCGTGCTAGTGCGAAACGTATACTTGGACCAAGAGGCAGTTGTCAGAACAGAGCAGGGTAACACTGCATGGTTCAAAATTGGGAAGGGTGTGCACCAGGGATGTGTCCTATCTCCATACCTTTTCATCCTGTATGCAGAGCAGATTGCTCAAGAGACTGGGCTCTATGAGGAGACACATGGCGTTAGGATTGGTGGAAGATCTATTGACAATCTGCATTATGCAGACGACACAACCCTGCTTACTGAAACTGAGGAGGACCTAATGCTCTAAGTGCAGAGGGTCAAGGTCTGCAGCCTTCAGTATGGACTGAGGCTCAATGTCAAGAAGACAAAGATTCTCATCACTGGACCAATTGGCAACATCAGGATGGATGGTGAAGAGATTGAGATTATTCACAGCTTCAGTTTGCTCAGCTGCACGGTCAACACTCTTGGCACCAGCAGCCAGGAAATAAAAAAACGTTTTGCAATGGGAAAGTCTGCTGTTAGGGACCTCTCTAAAGTACTCAAGAGCAACAGTGTGTCTCTGGAGACTAAGGTGCCTCTGATACAGGCCATGGTCTTTGTAATCACTTGTTATGCATCAGAGAGTTGGACAATCACTAGGGGGGATAGAAGGAGAATTGATACCTTTGAGCTCTGGTACTGGAGAAGAGTATTGAATGTACCATGGACTGCCAAGAAAACAAACAGATTCATCCTTTAGAGTGTTAAACCAGTCTACTCCTTGGAGGCAAGGATTCTGGGACTTTGTCTGACATACTTTGGACATGTTGTAAGGAGGGACTGGTCCTTGGAGAAGGACATCACGCTAGGGAAGGTGGTGGGACAGCGCAGGATGGGAAGGCCCTCTATGAGATGGATTGATTCAGTGACTGGGGTAATCATGATGGGTGTGTCAGAGGCAATGTGATTGGCACAGGATAGAGCAGGGTTTAGGGCTGTTGTACATAGGGTCGCTATGAATCGTAAGTGACTCGACGGCATATAACAACAACAACAATTTAAAATTAAGAAATATTATGTCATTTTATAAATATATATAAAATAAATTACTTTGAAGAGGGAGAAAAAAGCCACTCAGGAGCTATTTCAGCAGTCTGAGTTGTAAATATTCTAGTTAGTGATTGATAACTATGTATGTAGTGGGCCATGGTCATATGTTTTTAATTCAGAGACTCTTATGAGGCAGGTGCAACTGTTGTTTACATATACCAGTTGAAGAAAGTGAGGCTTAATGAAGTTAAGAAATATGCGCAACTTCATGTAGTATTTTGCCGATCTGAGATCTGACTTTAGATAAATCAACTTCTGTCACCACTAAGTGTCCTGTGTTAAAAGACTGGATGCCATAAAACCAACAGGAAGGAAATACAACATTTGGTTCTGCTTAAATAATTTCAATGATCCCAAATTTCATGCATTGACCACACTCTTCATCATCTTCTGCTGGTTTATTTCAGGTGAAATATGTCATATCTCATTCTCCTCTCACAGCACTTCAAAAGTATTTCAATTTTAGAGATAAGAAAGCAGACACACACATCAGATTCATATCTTAGTTTGAGCCGGTTATTAGTAGATGCAGACTTTGAACTCTGCTTTGCCTGACTTTGATGACTTTTTATTACTCTGCATTATTAACCTCAAAAACCACGGCTGGGAGCAGCACGTTCAAAGCTCTGGAAAGAGGAAAACATGTACAGCTATGAGCATTGATGCTAATGCCAGTACTACCTGTATTTGATGCCAAGTTCTGTTACTGACTAGGCTCTTTGGCCTTAGTTTTCTTAACGAACATAAGGCAGGTAGTATTATTATTTGTTAGAATATCATGAAAGCTAATAAGTTATTATTGGTCAATCTCTTAGAACATGGCTTTATGCATAGTAAATACACAAAAAACCTGAGCTTTAAAAAAAGATCTAGGGAGGTATGAATGGTATAAACAACTGAATCAGTTTTATCTGTTTGGATCATTCACACAAGTGTAAGTTGATGATATCAGGGAATAGGGATTGGTTAAATGGTATAGAATAACAATGTTGCTCAGTGGGGCTAGCTAATTAGGCTAGTGGTAAGGAGAAATTTAATTTTAACTTGGATTTTGAAAACCTAGAGGGCATATAGGAGGATCAGAAGCAAAGGGAAAAGCTCTGTATGTAGGTCACTTGTTAAAAGAATCACAGATGGATGACTTAAAGCATAGGACAAATGAACAAAATGTGTCTCTTGGAATGATGAAGTGAATATTGTATCATGATTAGGATTAGGACTCATTTTCCTCTATTTGTTAATTTACTCAATAATTTATCCATTTAGTAAATATTCACAGAAGACTTAAAATATGGAGGTTGTAATAAAATACACCAAACTAACAATAATCTTGCTCTTAAATAATCAATACATTAGTAGTGGAAATGAAAAATGACAATATTTAGACCTCATAGTAGAAATTTGCATTAATCCTAAGTGAAGCACTGATGAAGTTGTAATGATACTTAGAAAAGAGAGATTCCTTTTAAAAACAGCCCATCTATCTAGGAGACGAAATCAGTTAAGTGGGGAAATTACAGCCTTTTTAACAAATGGTGCTGGCAAAATTGGAAAACTATCTGCAGAAAACTCGAGCAAGACCCACACCTCACTCCATACACCAAAACCAATTCAAAGTGTATTATAGATCTAGGACTAAAACCAAGGACTATAAACTTCATTAAAGAAAAGCTTGGAAGAACTCTAGAAGTCCTAATCCACACCAAAAACAGTCTTCCAAGCATCTGGGAAAATCTACAAGCAGGAGAGGATGAAACAGATGAATGGGGCCTTCTGAGAATCAAATCCCTATTCACATCATAAAACTTCTCTAACAGGGTAAAAAGGGAAGCCACTGACTGGGAAAAAATATTTGGTAATTACATGACTGACAAGTGACTTATATCTAGAATTTATAAAATACTTAAGCACCAAACAAGAAAAAAGTAAATAGCCCAATTGAAAAATGGGCACAGGATATGAAAAGACACTTCACCAAAGAAAACATTCAGATGGCCAACAAGCACCTGAAGACATTTTCAAAATCCCTAGCTCTAAGATAGATGCAAATCAAAACAACTATAAGATATCATCTCACCCTA
>NW_006399828.1:4287340-4289442 GCF_000299155.1 Elephantulus edwardii
GAGGGGAGAAATGATGAAACATTGAAACAGATGAGGGAAAGAACTGTTTAAAAGGGACATATGAACGGATGTTCTTGTCATTACAGAAGTCCAGAGTGAAGACTACATAGTGGAGTGGAAGTGGGGGGAGGGATTACATAACAATGATAAAGTTTTTTCTTTTTCTTTTTAAGAGGAAGAGTGAATTGGTGTGGGGGGGAGGTGGGCAGGGAGAAAAGTAGAACAATGAATTCCTGGAAACCTTAAGTCTCTGTAAACTTTCATTAAAATGAATTATAAAAAGAACTTATCTGAGAAAAAAAAGAGATTCCTTCAAGCTGAGAGAAATTGGACCATTTTGGGGGGCGTGCGAGAGGATAGCAAATTCCAAGGGAGATGTTATACATTCACTTATGCTTCCAAAAGATTTGTCGAAATCCTAACCTCTAATATCTTTGAATATGACCTTGTTTGGAAACTTAGTCTTTGAAGATGTTAATAGTTAACATGAGGTTACCAGCACTGGGTGGACCCTAACCCGACTGAGTTACATCTTTCTAAGTTAGAAGAGGCACAGATAAGTGCACTGAAGAAAAACGGCCATGTGGTAATGCAACCATATTCTAAGAAATGCGTGAAGCTTTTAGACACTGAGGAAGACAAGAAATCATCTTCTCTTAGAGTCTTCAGGGAAAACAGGGTTGAGTTGACAAGAATAAAGCAAGCTGTGAGATAATAAATTTCTGTTCTGGTAAGCTACCGGTTTATGTTATCTTTTTAGAGTAGCCTTAGGAGCATTTTTTTTTTTGCATATTTTATTCCTGCTAATAAAAAACCTGTTTGTCTCATAGGTTTGTATCCACCAGCTGCTCCAAAGGAAAAAGATGGAAAGACTTCTCCCATGAAGATTTACAGTTTTCCGAACCTCCTGGTGGAGCGTGGCTGTGAGTAGGAATCAACATTATTGCAGTGAGTATTGTTTTTTTCTGAGAAACTGAAACAGATATATTTCAAATAATGCATTATGAGGCAAGAGAGCCTTTCACTAGGGAGATAATAAGTAGGATGGAGGTAAAAACCATAGAGAAGAGATGCTTGCTTTGGGGGAAGATGGATAGATTTTTGGCACCCGAGGAAGGAGAAGTTAAAGCTAAATAGGGTTTTGGCTTTAATAAGTAGGAACTTGGTATAATTAACACATACATTATCAAGGTAAGTGATGAACCATTGTTTTGGCAAGCTATTTTCCCTACCGATCGGCTGAAACGTTACTGAGATGAACATTAAGAGATCTAAATAAATGGAAAAAATATTCTCTGTTCATGAACAGGAAGATTCAATATAGTGAAAATGACAGTCCAACCAAAAGCAATCTACTTCTTTAATGCTATACCTATACAGCTACCAAATTAATTTTAAAAAGAGATAGAAAAAGCAACTGGCAAGTTTATTTGAAAAGGAAAGAGACTCAAATAGGCAAAACTTCTGAAAAACAAAAATGAAGTGGGAGGAATAGCACTTTCTGATCTCAAAACCTGCTGCACAGCTGTAATACCCCAAACATCATGGTCCTGGTACAGTGCCAAACACACAAACCAAAGCAACTGAAATGAGAATCAAGAAATTCATTCATCTACCTATGGTCAACTGGTATTTGACAAGGAAACAAAACACAGCAAATGAGGACATGACAACCTCTCTAACAAATGGTCCTAGCAAAACTGGACTACTTACCTGCAATAAGCTGAAGGAGAGTCTACATCTGACACCATACACAAAAATTAGCTCCAGGTGGATCTTGGGGTAATGTCCCAAACTATAGAGATCCTAAGAGACAAAATGAGACCAAACTTAGAAGGCTTAGCCTGTGGTATAAAAAGGCTGGCAAATATAGGCAGAAAACACAACTAGGAGAGGATAACAAGGATGAATGGGATCTTCTACAGATTAAATCCCTGTATGCAGCAAAAACTTTCCAAGGTAAAAAAGAAAATGTACACACTGTGAAAAATATTTAGCAGTAACATCCCAGACAAGAATCTCATGTTGAAAGTTTATGCATCAGAGAGCTGGACAATGACTAGGGAGGACAGAAGAAGAATTGATGCCTTTGAGCTCTGGTG
>NW_006399828.1:4289647-4291821 GCF_000299155.1 Elephantulus edwardii
ATTGGCACAGGATAGAGCAGGGTTTAGGGCTGTTGTACATAGGGTCACTATGCGTTGTAAACGACTTGACAGCACATAACAACAACAACACCAACACAGGGCCTCCATAAGAAAAAGACTGATAATCCAATTATGAAATGTGTAAAAGGCATGGAAAGACTTTTCACAGAGGATGACATTCAGATGGCCAACGGACACATGAAGAAATATTATAATCACTGGCAAATAAAAAAGAGAGTTGCAAATCAAAATCACAATGAGAAACCATCTCATCCCAGTAGCAGTGGCAACATGTTATAGGACAGCAAGCAATAAATGACGGCAGGGGTGTGGAGAGATTGGATCTCTAACACAGGGTTGGTTGGATTGCAAAATGATACAACCACTCTGGAAGGCAGTTTGACGTTTCCTCAAGAATCTGAATGTAGAAATCGCATATTGACCCAGCTACTCAGTTGCTAGGAATATGAACCTATCAGACTAGAACTAAGGCACAAATGGTGATTTTTACACCAATGTTCATAACAGCATTATTCACAATACAAGAAAATAGAAATAGCCCAAATGTCCGTCAACAAACCACTAGATTGAGAAATTGTGGTACATTCACACTATGGAATACAATGTAACACTCTGGAGAAAAATACTGTATGAAAAGGAGAGTCTAGAAACCTGTATACTGAGTGAACTCAGCCTCATAAGAAAAAATACTGCATAATATCATTACTAATAAAATAGGAGAATAACTAGTAAGATGTATATAATAGTTCAGAGGAGGAAGTCGTGGGGTTAGTGGGCTAACGGTAGGGTGTAGGGAAAATCACGAGGTCATGGAATTTGGTGGCCAAAGGGAGGGAGTGAAGTAATTAATAAAGATCAAGTGGGGACCTGAAGAGACAGGGTGACAGTGGGCATAGATCAATGGTAATGGGTTATATAAAACACCATGTATGGGAATGATCATAAGAAACACAGTATAAATGAAGGAATGCATGAAACATAATCTATATGAATTTTATATGCAAACTAATATAAAATTACAAAAAAATACATATGTAAAAGAAAATTATATAGTAGGACCTAGTAAAATTGGTTCTGGAGCTAATTTACAAGGGACAAGTCACCTGGGCAAAAGAGAGGACTGGTCTCTTGGCAACTCTATTTAAGCTCAGTTGCTGTTGTTTTTAGGTGCTGTCACGTCTAGTAAGACTGATAGCAACCCTAAAAACAATAGATCTGAACCCTGTCCTAGCCTGTGCCATTATCACAATCTCTGACATACTTGAGCCCATTGATGTTGCTCTGTGCAGAATCACCTAGTTGAGGGTCTTGCTCTCTTTTCCCATCTTTCTACCTTTCCAAGAATGATGTACCTCTCCAATGAATAGCCTCTCAGCAACATGTCCAAAGTAGGTGAGATGTAGTTTTGTCATTTTTGTCTCCAAAGAGCATTCCGGCTGCACCTTCTCCAAAATATATGTTTGTTCTTTTGGCAGTCCATGGGATATTCAGTACTTTTCTCCAAGACCACAACTTAAAGGCACCAATTCTTCTTCCATCGTTCTTATTCACTGTCTATCTCTCAGCCACATAGCAAGTGATTAAAAAGACCATGGCTTGAATCAGGCACACTAAGTCCTTAAACTAACATTATTGTTCTTCTGTAATTTGGAGAGCTCCCTGACTATACACTTTTCCAGTGCAATATGTCTCTTGGTATCCTAGATGCTGGTATCAAGGGTGTTGATTATGAATCCAAGTAAGATGAAGTTGTTGACCATTTCAATCTTTTCTTCATCTATCATGATGTTGCCTATTGGTCCAGTGATGAGAATTTTTGTTTTCTGAACAATGAGATGTAATCCATAATGAAGGTTATATTTTTCTTTTATTTTTTAAAATTATTATTAATTTTAAGGAAAGTTACAGACACTTTGACTTTCCATTCATTCATTGTTGTAATTTTCTCCCTACCCAACCTCCCTGACCAGTTCACTCTTCTCTTTGAAAAGTAAAAGAAAAATTCTTTCATTGTTATACTATCCCTCCCCTCAAGTCCACTCCACTATGCAGCCTTCATTCTGGATTCCTGTCATGACAATAATATCTATTCACATATGCCTTTTAAACAGTTCTCTCCCTCATCTGTATCAATGAAATATACATAATTTATA
>NW_006399828.1:4293371-4313821 GCF_000299155.1 Elephantulus edwardii
CTGTTAGCTGAAATATGTCAATTGGTATACCATCTATTTCTGGGGCCTTATTTTTTTGCTATTTCCTTCAAAGCAGCTTGAACTTCTTCCTTCATCACCACAGGCTCTTCTCCAATGTTATTTCATTAAATTTTTCTGTATGTGCCAATTCCTTTTGATACAATGACTCATTATATTCCTTGTTTTTCAATGCAGCATAGTATTCCATTGTGTGAATATACCACAGCTTCTCTAGCCATTTGTTCATTGATGGAAACTTAGGTTGTACAATTACCATGGGTGTACATATATTTGCTGGGCTGGTAGTTATGGTTCCTTTGGGGTATATTGGAGTATATTCTCTGTAATGGAATTGCTGGGTCAAATGGTATTTCCATTTGCAACTTTCTGAGAAAGCAACATACTGCCTTCTATTTTACACTCCCAACAACAGTGAGTAAGGGTTCCAATTTGTCCACAACCTCACCAGAATTTGATGTTTGCTGTTCTGTTAAATTTTGCTATTCTTATTAGGATGAGATGATATCTCATAGTTGTTTTGATTTGCATCTATCTTAGAGCTAGGGATTTTGAACATGTCTTCATGTGTTTGTTTGCCATCTGAATGCCTTCTTTGGTGAAATGTCTGTTCATATCCTGTGCCCATTTTTCAACTGGGTTGTTTACCTTTATCTTATTGTGGTGCTTGAGTATTTTATATAAGTCCCTTATCTGACATGTCATTACCAAATATTTTTCCCCAGTGTGTGGCTTCCTTTTTTACCCTGTGGGAGAAGTTTTTGGATGTGCATAGGGATTTGATTCTTAGAAGGTCCTATTCATCTATTTTATCTTCTCCCAGTTATATTCTTTGATCTTCTGCAGCAAGTGCTTCAAGTTCTCTTCAGTCTCTGTGAGCACAGTTGTGTTATCTGCATAATACAGGCTGTTGATGAGTCTTCTTCCAAACCTGATCACATTCTTCTTCAAGAGTCAAGCTTATTCAATAATTTGCTCAACAAACAGATTGAATAGGTATGACAAAAGGATACAACCCTGACATAGAACTTTCTTAATTTAAAACCATGACCGTAGTCTTCAAAATGGATAGAAGCTTAATCAAGAAGACAAAGATTCTCACCATTGGGCCACTCGGCCGTGCTAGAGCTGACGGAGAAGAAATTGAGCTTTTTAGGTATTTCAGCTTGTTTGGCCTCAGGGTCATCACTCTTGACAATCAACAGTCATGAAATCAAAAGACAAATTGCATTGGGATGTCTGCTGTCAGAAACCTATCCAAATTGCTAAAAAAGCAATGAGGTCAGTTTAGAGACTTAAGGTGCTCCTGATCCAGGCCATGGTCTTCACAATCACTTGCTATTCATCAGAGAGCTGGACAATGACTAATGATGACAGAAGAAGAATTAATGCCTTTGAATTGTGGTGTTGGAGAAGAGTCATGAACATACTGTGGACCACTAAGAGAACAAACAGGTCTGTCTTGGAGAGAGAGAAACCTAGTTTCTCTTTGGAGACAAAGAATTTGAAGCTTTGTCTCACAAACTTTGGGCACATGACCAGGAGGGACCAGTCTTTGAAGAAGAACATCATGCTTGGGAAAGTTGAGGGACAGCACAGGAAAGGAAGACCTTGGATGAGATGGATTGACATGTGAACTGGGCCAATGGGATTAGGTGTGTTGGAGTCAGTGAGAATGGCTCAGGATAAGGCAGGTTTCAGAGCTATTGTATGTACATAGGGTCGCTATGAGTTGTGGGCAATGAGATGGTACAAAACAACAAGAACAGCAATATACCCTTGCTCTGTTTACACAAGGGCTTCTTAGTCAAGGTATAGGTTTTGCATGAGCACAGCTAGGTGTTCTGGGATTCCAATCCTTCTCAGTATCAATCATAATATGTTAGAATTCACACATTCAAATGCCTTTACATAGTCAATAAAGCATAATTAGATATCCTTCTGGAATTCTTTACTTTCAGCCAAGATCTATCTGACATCAGCAATGGTGCTCCTGGTACCATTCTCCTGGTAACTCTTCTAAATCCAGCTTGAACTCTGGCAGTTTCTGTATATCTACATTTTAAAGTAATCGTTAGCAGTATTTTGCTTGCCTATGATATTAATGCTATTATCAAGTAATATTTCTATTTGATATCAAATATTCAATAATAGTAATTGTATCAATTTGAAAATTGCCACATTCTGTTTGATCACTTAAGTTTAGCAGTTTTCTCTGAAATTCAGTGCTACCCCTAAGTTACATTGTGATACCTCAGAGGAAGGGTATTTTATAGCTTATCAGCATGAAAGACAGAGCTATTAATAATGATGAAGTCCTTGCATGGTGAAGATGATTGGTATGCTTAGCTGTTTAATGGAAAAGTTTGAGGTTCAAGTCTATCTAAAGACACTTCTGAAGAAAGGGTGAACTACATACAAAAAAATCAGTCACTAAAATGACAGATGCAAATCTAGGCTGCCCTGTGCCAGTTCCAGAGATGGGTCAAAGGTAGGGACAGTGACGCCCAGGGCAAGCAAGTCTACAGGGTTTCAAATTTTGTGCCTCAATCAGGCATGTATACACTTCTCTGTTTTGTGTGGGTTACCTTCTCTCACAAATCATAATTAAACAAGAATATCCAATATCTTTTAAAAAGTAGAAAGCCACTGGCCTTGGCAAAAGTTCAAGGTTCAAGAAAGAAATGGTAGAAACAAGGTTTGATTTCTTTTTTCCCTCCCCAGGAATAAAAGACTGCCTTTTTAATTCCTCTGTAACCTCACAAGGCAAAGAGTGTTAAAATATTAAGGTCACACATGTGCTTTTTAAAATTACAACTATATTTTTATACAAACCATTTGTTGGTGATGCAACTGCAAAAAAAAGCTAAAATTAATGTGTCTATATTTGATTCATAGAATTGCATATTAAGAACTAATGAATAGAATTTTCCTGACTATGTTTAAAATTCACTTGCACGTTGTGATTTTGCAAGCTAGGTTTCATCCTGGATAAAATTTGCTTTCTTTAAATAGTGGTGTGAAAGTGAACAATTTTAACAATAGCAAGACATTTGGTGTGAGATTCAGTAGTGAATAACCCAAAGTTTCCTTTTATTGCTCACTAGTGTTGAAGCAAGGGAAAAAATATACATATAGCATACTAAAAAAAAATCTTTAAAAAGATTGCATGATAACTAAAAATTCAGTAAATCAGTGTTGTTGTTCTTGTTAAGTGCCATAAAGTCAACTATGATTCAGAGTGAACCTCTGAACAGCAGGTTTGAACCTTGACTTATCCTGCGCCATCCTCCTCAGGGTCACAAGAAGCCCGTGGTGGTAGACACTGCAACAATTCATTCAGGGCTTTCTGGTTTTCCTCTCATTTTATAAATAAAGCCCCTTACTGACTAAAATCAATCATCTTCCATTTTTTGTTTTTCTTGTTAATTGGTTAGTTTCTGTGGAGTTGACGCTGATTCATGTTCCAGAATTCTGTCTGGAACTTTCAATCTAAATAAAAGAGGACAGCATGATACAACCTCATCTCGCTTACTTTGGGCATGCTTTCAGGAGGAATAGTCCTTGGAGAAAGACATAATTCTGGACAAAGTATGTGACCAATGAGAGAGAGTGTTTCCAATGAACAGCACTGGAAATTTATTTTATGATCTGGACAAACCTTTGGATTCTAGTGATGTTTTATTCTCCAGCTCTAAATATTTTCCTTTTATATCAATTAAATGTATATGACTGGTAGCACTGGCAGGTAAAGTGCCACAAATAATTTTGCTACATTTTTTGGAGGTTTTTATTTTTTTAATTTCAGAAAATACTTAAAAGATAAATGTAAATTGTGTGTATAGTTTTCTTCCTTTTTCATCTCCTCTTTTCAACTTTTGTCATGTCTGTGTTAAAGTATTATACTTGAGAGATTTTTCTTTACCTTTTCATAAGAAAAAAGATAAGTAAAAACAACAACAATAACCCCCATAAAAACAAAACCAAGAGTCTTTTCCATCAAGTCCATAGTGATCAACTAATACTGACCATATCGGACAGAGTAGAAATACATAATAACGTTTTTTTCTGGAGTGCATGAAGTCACATTCACAATCAATTCTCTGAGTCATAGTCAATTATGAGTCAGTGCTTATAGCAGAGTCAATTCCATGGCAACTAACAACAACAAAAAGAAGAAACTGAAAGAGCCTGACTTCTTTAGGCAGTTAGGGACATTGTTTGTGATCTTTGTCATAGCATAAAACTTTTATTATGTACAGATATTATTTGGGAAATGGAATGTTGAAATCCAGTCCAGCCCTTAAGATACATATTATTCCGTGGGAACACTGAGAAACAGATAGTAAACCCAGGGGATGGTCAGCTATGAATTGGTCCTGACTTCACGGTAGTAAGTTGAGTTTACAATGGTACATCTCATGATAGAGATAGACATTGGCTCCTAAAATACGAACGGAGAAGTCCAAACTCGACATTCCAAAGCCAAATTGAGGGATGTTAAGTGGATGCCAACCCATGGCAATCTTCTATTTGATTTGCAAAGCTATAAATCTTAATAGGGAATAGACTAACTCATCTTTCTCCCTCAGAGTATGGCTGGTGGGCTCAAAATAACTATTTTAGTTTATAGTCCAACACTTACCTTACTATGCCACCAGGGTGAGGACATCTGAACTGAGTACTTAAACATTATTGTTGTTATACGCCATTGAGTTAACTACAGCTCATCGTCAACCTATGAACACTGCTTTGGATCCTGCTCTATTGTGAGCCAATCTTACTGTCTCGAACACACCTGACTATGTCCCCAGTCACTATGTCAGTCCATCTCATCCAGGATCTTCCTCTTCTGCCCTATCCCTCTGCCCTTCCAAGCACAATGTTCTCCAAGGACCAATACCTCCTGGAAGCATGCCCCAAAGTATGTGAGTTTTAAAGTTGCTCCTCTCTAGGACAGATATATGTTCGTTCTCTTGGCAGTTCATGGTATGTTCAATACTCTTTCCAGAATCACAACTCAAAAGCATCAGTACTGCCTTGGTCGAGTGGTAAGGAGTTGATCTGCCAACCAAAAATCACAGAGTTGAATCCACCAGCTACTCCACAAGAGAAAGATGAGCAGTCTCCTCCTGTGTGATTTACAGCCTCTGAAAAGCCACTAGAGGGTCAGCTATTGGTTGGTTCTCACTTGATCACTAAACATTAGTAGGAGTGAATTTAGAAACCTATGGGAGCCCTGGTTAGTGGTAAGGAGCTACATTGCCAATACAAAGATAGGTGGCTTGAATCCACCAGCTGCTCAATGAGGAAAAGAAGGGCTATCTCCTCCTATGTGATTTACAGCCTCAGAAAAGCCACTAGAAGGTGAGCTCTGAATAGGTTCTGACTTGATGGTACATAATAAGAAGCCTTCTAGCAAGTTAAACCTCATGGTGATTGTTATCTTTCTAAATGCTCTTGTTAAATACTCGTTGGACAGTTTTTTTCTTGCTGTATGAGGTTTATCACACTGAGAAACCTACGTTCTGATAGAGAGTAAAGAAAGCAGCAAAGTGGATGTACGACTGGATCACACGTCAGAGAAAAGCCAAATTGTATGGCATTGTATCAAAGTTCAAAATATCCTCAGACTGAAAAGATCTTGCTGTGGAGAATTTGAGAACCCTGCTCCTTGGGACCTGATCTCTCTACAATAACCATGTTCTCTGGAGCCTCCTCCTTGGCTAGAAAGCAGGCAGCCTATTTTTTGCTCCCTCCCAGATGTCCTTAGTGCTTCTGTTTCCTGGGAATCTGTCCTAGAATATCACAGGCCCCTCAATACCCTCTCCTACCTTTCCTCTTTCCCTAGTGTAATTCTGTCTAAAGCATTTGGTCTAAACAAATGATAAAAAGAGCTCTTAACTATAATTACTTCTGGTTTGGATTGACTCAAATCTTTGATAGTAAGAATTTAAAAAACCTAGATTCCAATTTCCAATTTGGAAGAATCTGGTCTGAAAAACAGTGTATTTAAATTTTGTAAATAAACTAGTATAAATAAAAAATACAGCTTTATCAATAAAAAAGAAAAACTACAATCCTAGATTCCCATCAAAACTAAGGGTGATGAGAAAAAGATAGGGAGAATATGTATAATTTCCATTTCTTGTTAGTTATCTTGCTGTTGGGGAACGAGGAAGCACATGAGATGAGTCGCAGTTAGTAAAGTGGAGAAAGTGGAGGGTTTCCTGAACGCTTGTGGCATCTGCTTCTTGTCATTGTCAGCTGTCACTGAGGTAGCCCTGGGGCTTCTGGAGTCCACATTGACCAAAATTCTGCCGGATCCTGTGCCATCAGCATCATAGGTGTGTGGTCAGACTATTGTAAACCCTCTAAGATTGGCATTAGCTAACTTTCACCAGTCCTCTCTCTAAATTCATCTAAGTTTGAATCTCTGTTGAAACCAGTTCTGCTTCCTAGCAAGAAAACAAGCCTCCATTGACAGATGACAAGTGGTGGCTGCTTTGGAGGGGAACTAAACCTGGGTCTCCTGCACAGAAGATGAGCATTCCTGTAGCCATCTGCACAAGGCTGAGTCTCACTCATCTTTCTGCCTTTAGAAAGCCTGGAGAAGGTCACCAGTGCCTGGCCCCTGGTTTCTTACAATGAACTGACTTTCAAGATTCACATTTTATGTACTGCAAATCCCAAGGCTTTTGTCCCATTAGAATTGACTGCCCTGGGCTTTTGGCTTCTTCTTTGGAGGCTTCTTCAAAGTCATCTCACATGTTCTCCAGATGCTCTACATTTTCAAACAGGGCAGAATTCTCCACACATCCCTGGGTCAGAGCGAACACCTCTGTCCCTGCTGCTAAGGAGACCTGTCTATTTCCAGCCCAATTGTTGTCATTATTGACTCTCATTATTATTAATAGAATTTTGCACTCTATAGCAATTAAGATTTTAAAGCTTTTTTTCCCACTCTATTATCCCATTTGATCCTCATGAGAACCCTGAAAACTAGGACAAATGCTATTATCTATGCCCCCTAACTAATGTCTTGGTTGGGGCCTTTCAAAGTAGTAAGCTTATTAAAAACTTGCTCATAGAAATTTAAGTGGCTAAAATAATTTTTTAGATATCAAGGATGAACTGTACCCAGAACATTTAAGTCTCTTCTCAGGTGAGGACAAAGAATTGCACAGTATCTGAGGCATTCACATAATCTAGTCAAATAATTGTAAGGACTGTAAAAGGGCTTCTGATGACATTGTTTATATATATATTTACCCTGCATCAGTGTGTAGTCCTTTCTAATGTCAGACAACGTCTTCATAGAAAAGTTACCAGTTTAACTAAAGGATCACTATGACCTTTCTATTTCATGCTCCCTCATCTCCTCCTCTGTTGCCTCTTCATTTTATCCCCATTTTGTTCCTCTCAAGTACATGATAAAAAACAATAACAACAGTGTGATGATCTTCTACTTTCCAATCACTGGAAATTTAAGTTATAAGGATGTCTCAAGACCTCAAGGATTTCACCCTCATCATCACTGCTGTACTTCTGTCCATTGTGGGAGTCACAATGCCAATTTGCTTTACTGTGGCTCTTCTCCTTTGTTTTCCCTCTAATTTTCCAATCAGAAGGCGTTCTTTCAAAGACTGGTGTTCCTGATAAAGCATTTTACCAGGGGAAAGGGAATTTTATTTGTTTGTAACCTATTCAGATGATGTGCTGATTGTTCTTACATATTTCAAATCACATAAACCTCACAATCATTCTTTGAAATAGATGTTACTGCAGTTCAAAGCAGCTGAATTTGTTGCTAAGATTTAATTACCAAAAAACTGCAGAGACAGAATTAGAAATGTCTTCTTTTAAATAGTTAATTTTTATTCATTGTTGCACATTTTCTTTCTACCCTACTCCCCCCACTACACCCTACAATGAACCCCTTATTTCAGTTTGTTCTCATACATATGGCAGATAGACATATATTCCTTTGAATGGTTCTTTCCCTCATCTATTCTAATGCTGTGTTCATTATCTATCTTTCTCCATTCTTTTCTCAACACCCTCATGAGTGTCCTATTTTATAACAGCATTATTATGCAGTATTTGACCTTTTGTGACTGAGATATTTCAGCATAGTGTCCTCCAGGTTCACCCATGTTGTATAGTATTTTATGAATTAATTGCTTTTCCATTGCTGCATAGTATTCCATTGTGTGAATGTACCATAGTTTTTCTAGTCATTTGTTTGTTGATAAGCCCTTGGGTTGCTTCTTTCTCCTTGCTAGTGTGAATAATGCAGCAATATACATGGATGTGCATACATCTGTTTAAATCGTGCCTCTGGTTTCTTTCAGGTATATTCCCAGTAGTAGAATTGCTAGGTCAAATGGTATGTCTATTCCTAACTCTTTGAGAAAATGCCAGACCACCTTCCATAGTGATTGTACATTCCCACCAGCAGTGAATAGGTATTCCAATCTCTGCACAACCTCACCAGCATTTATGCTGCTCTGTTGATCTTTGCTGCTGTTGAGTGAGATGATATCTCCTGGTTGTTTATATTTGCATCTCTCTGATAACTCAATATTTTGATCATTTTTCATGTGTTTGTTTGCCATCTGAATGCCTTCTTTGGTAGAGTGTCTGTTCATATCCTGTGTCCATTTTGTGACAGGCTTGTTTGCCTTTTTTGTTGTTGAAGTACTCTAAATGACTTCTTAAGGAACTTCAAGGTCAGTACTTTGACATTATAGGAACATGTGTTTTTAAAATGGTTAAATTCAGTTGTAGGCCAGGATTTTAGACTACAGATCTTGAAAATAAGAAATTACTTTAGGAGTTCTCAAAATGATGTCCTTCTTAAATTTTCTGCCTAGGCTCTGCTGTCGTTGTTGATTCCCATCCAACTGAGCACAACTCATAGTGACTCTAAGAGCAAAAGGCTGAAGCCTTTCTTTCTTTCTTTTTTTTTAGAAAGACTTTTATTTAGAAAACATCGTTATTACCCAAAGAAATCTACAAATACAATAAGATATCAACATTTATCAAAGTTCATAGAGTTTCCAGAGGAATGTCATTTGGGAAGTGGATGCTACTCCTGAACATGTCTTAAACTGGGAGCTCCACCAAACACTGTCCATTATAAGTAACTGTTACGGCATTTGACACCCCAATGACACAAGGTTCAGCATCACAGCAACCCCAAGTTATCTCAGTACAGCATATTGACATAAGAGTGTTGTACAATGTAGAAGAATGGTCCAAAATAAAATAACAACCAACTTTAAATACAAGAGCCCTCCCCGAGGTCATCTTGACTCTAAACAAGAGGTTTAAATAAGAAACAAAAACAAAAACAAAAAACAAGAACCAAACCCAAAACCAAACCAATATAACATGTTATTGTTATATGCCATTGAGTTACCTGCAATGTATAGTGACCCTATGTATAACAGCTCTGAACCGTTACCTGACCTGAGCCAGTCTCACTAATTCTGACATACCAACCCCCATTGCCCTAGATACTGTATCAATCCATCTCATCCGGTGCCGGTGCCTTCCTCTCTTGTACTGTCCCTCCACCCTTCTGAGCGTGATGTCCTTCTCCAAGGACTGGTCTCTCCTGGCCACATGCCCAAAATATGTGAAGCAGAGCTTCAAAATCCTAGATTCCAAGGAGAGACTTGTTTTCACCATCTCCAAGGCAGACCGATTTGTTTTCTTGGCCGTTCATGGTATGTTCAAGACCTTCTCCAGCACCACAACTTGAAGGCATCTATTCTTCTGTCATCCTTAGTCACTGTCCAACTCTCCTAAAGCATAACAAGCAATTGAGAAGAACATAGCCTGGATTTGGTGTAACGTTTTCTCTAGACTAACATCATTCCTCTTCAACACTCTGGAGAGGTCTATGACAGCAGATTTTCCCAATGCAATTCATTTTTTGATTTCCTGACTGCTGGTGTTAAGAGTGTTAATTGTGGATCTGAGCAAGCTGTAATTGCTAACAACCTCAATCTCTTCTCCATCTATCACAGTGCTGCCAATTGGTCCAGTGATCAGAATCTTTGTCTTCTTTTTGTTGAGCTTCAATCCATGCTGAAGACTACAGTCCTTGACATTTTGTAGCAAGTGCTTCAAGTCTTCTTCAGTTTCAACAAGCAAGGTTGTATCATCTACATATCATAGATTATTGATGAGTCTTCCTCAAATCTTGATGCCACACTCCTTCTCATAAAGCACTGCTTCCCAAATGATCTGATATGCATAGAGATTGAACAGGTATGGTGACATGATACATCTCTGATTCACTCCTTTCCTGATTTTAAACCATGTATTGTTCCTTTGTTTTGTTCTGAGGACTGCTTCTTGGTCCAAGTATAGGTTTCTCACAGCACAATCAACTGTTTTGGGATTCCCATTTTCCTCAAGGTTAGCCACAATATGTTGTGATCCACACAGTCCAATGCTTTTGCAGAGTTAATGAAACACAGGTAGACATTCATCTGGTACTTTTTGCTTTCTGCTAAGAATTATCTGACATTGGCAATAATGTCCCTAGTGCCACAACCTCTTCTAAACCCAGATTATATTTATGGTAGTTCTCTGTCAATGTACTATTCCAGTCGTTTCTGGATAATGTTCAGCAGGATTTTGCTAGTGTGTGATATTAGTTTGATAATTTCCACATTCTATCAGGTCACCTTTTTTTGGAATGGGAGTAAATATGGATCTCTTCCAGTCAATTGGCCAAGTGGTTGTCCTCCAGGTTTCTTGGCATAACTAGGTGAGCACATTCAGGACAGCATCTGTTTTCTGAAATAAGTCAATTGGTATTCCATTAATTTCTGGGGCTTTATTTTATTTTTTTTTTTTTTTTGCCAAGTCCTTCAGAGAAGACTGAACTTCCTCTTTCATCACCATTGCCTCTTGATCATATGTTGTTTCTTGAAATTCTTTTGTGTCAGCCAATTCTTTTTGGTACAATGACTCTGTATACTCCTTCCATCTGCTTTTAATGTTTCATGAATCATTCAATATTCTGCCCATAGCATCCTTAAGCATCGCAATCCATGGTTTGAATTTATTCTTTAAATCTTGGTTATATAAGCCTGTTGTTCCTGCATAATTATTAATAGTATTCACTTTCACTTTCAAAAAAACCCCAATTTTGGTTAATAAATGATGTAATTGTCTACCTATAAGGCCATAAAGATTTGACAACTTTTAAATATCTGAGCAGGGCCACAATGTCTCCCATTACTAAATATTTTGGAGATTAATATTCCTGGTTGATTTCTACTACAAATGATAAAGTTTCAAGTTCCCTATCAGTTGTCTAACTTTATAGTCACAGCCTCCCTGGATGTCTCATAGTTCAGATATACTTAATACAGGCTTTATGGACCCCTAGGAAGACCAACAATAAGCTATTAACCAAAAGGTTAGATGTTTGTCAACTACTCAGAGTGAGAAAGATTTACAGCCTTGTAAACACCATGGGGCAGTTGTGTTCTTTCCTATAGGATTACTATGAGTTGGAAATTATTCCCTGTCAGTGGGTTTGTATTGCTATTCATGGATCTTTGGCGAGTCAGCACAAAGGGTTTGAAATTATCTGTGAAATATTGAAAGTCAAAACAAAGTTTCATTTCCTAAGGTTCTGCAAGAAATTATCACAAATTCTGTGACTTAAAGTAATCAGAAAGCATGGTCTTGGTGTCAAAACTGAAGCTGGACAACAAACAATTGAATTTTTTTTGCATTCAAAGATTTATTTATAGCAATACTTAAAAAAAAACCCCAAAACACAAAAAGTGTCTTTACACATAGAACTATCCTAGTACACTCTACAGGAACCAAATTGACTATATCTGTGGAAAGATTCATTGGATAAATAAACTATCAGCAGTCAAAACCAGGCCAGGTGCTGACTGTGGAGCTGACCATCAATTACTTACTTTCAAGTAAAGACCCAAAATACATTCTTGAGTCTTTTCCCACCTGAATTTAAAAGTCATCTCTAGAAAAGGTTAGAGGCAGTGAACACTATAATCAAAGACCACACAAATTATTATTCCATAGTAGCTTGCTTTTGGAAACCCTATGAACCAGAAGAAAGGATGAAAGTTATATGAGTGTCCAGGACTTTCATTCATAGGATCGCTATAAGTCACCTACAACTTGACTGCACTTAACAACAACAACGACGACGACAACAACAACAACAACAGCATAGCGAGAGAGAGCATTTGGCATGGCCGACAGAAAGTCATGCTCCCAAGCCAAAGGTGGGTGACTCTACTCCGCGGCCCTCAGGCCTACCTTTAATCGCTTTTGGTGAAACATTCTTCTAGGTTGTGTAACCCTGATATGACCACTTGCTTTACAGAGGTAACTTGTGGTTGCTGTGAAGCCTAACTCTGTGACACTGATGAGTCAAATGAGAGAATGGTTACCCATGGTGGGCAGTGTTTAGTGGAGCTCCCTGATTAAAACAAGCTTCGAAGCAGGAGTGGCATCCACTTCCATAATAGCTTGCCTGTAGAAACCGTATGAACCTGGAGAAAGAACAAAATTGATACAGGTGTCCAGGACTTTTGTTCCTGGGGTCACTATGAGTAGCCTACAACTTGACAGCACTTAACAACAATAATAGAAACACACATTTAGAGATGACAACAAAGCTATCATCAATGAAGAGAGCAAAATGTTATTACAAAAACAGAAAAGGAAGAATTGGTCAAAATGGATGTTATAAGAGATTCTGAAAATTGCACTAGAGCTTCAAGAAATCAAAACAAATATAAATAATGCTGAAGTCAAAGAGATGAAAGATTTCAAAGAGCAGCTTGAGAAAAAGCAAAATATTTTAAGAGAATGTGCAAACAAATACTGTTGAGGGGGAAAAAATGGAAGAATTTTCTCACTATTTCTAAGACTGAAGGAACTGAAAAACAAATTCAAGCTACAAGTTTCAATACTGAGAGATAACATGGGCAAAATCTTGAATTATCCAGGAAGCATCAAAAGGTGATGGAAAGAATATATACAGTTACTGTGCCAAAAAGATTTGGTGGACATTAAAGAATTTTGGGAAGTATCATATAGAAAAGGTTCAATCGTGATGAAGGAGGAAGTTCAAACTGCACTGAAGGAAATGGCAAAAACTAATGCCCCAGGAATCAATAGGATATCAACATGTTTCAACTAACAGATGCAGCCCTGGACATGCTCACCAATCTATGTCAGGAAACTTGGGGACAGCTGCATGGCTTAGTGACTGGAAGAGATCCATATTTGTTCCCATTCCCAAGAAAGGTGATCCAACAGAATGTGAAAATAATCAAACACTATCAATATCATGTTGTTATTGTTGCTAGGTGCCGTCGAGTCGTTTCCGACTCATAGCGACCCTATGCACAACAGCCCTAAACCCTGCTCTATCCTGCGCCAAACGCACGCACCACCTCTGGCACACCCATCCCGATTACCCCAGTCACTGAATCAATCCATCTCATAGAGGGTCTTCCCCTCCTGCGTTGTCCCTCAACCCTCCCAAGCATGATGTCCCTCTCCAAGGATCCGTCCCTCCTGGCAACATGTCCAAAGTATGTCAGATGAAGCCCCAGAATCCTTGCCTCCAAGGAGTAGCTTGGTTTAATCCTCTCCAAGATAAATCTGTTTGTTTTCCTAGCAGTCCAGGGTACATTCAGTACCCTTCTCCAGCACCACAGCTCAAAAGCATCCACTCTCCTTCTGTCCTCCCTAGTCATTGTCCAACTCTCTGATGCATAACAAGTGATTGCAAATACCATGGCCTGTATCAGGTGCACCTTAGTATCCAGAGAGACACTGTTGCTCCTGAGTACCTTAGAGAGGTCCCTAACAGGAGACTTTCCCATCATGATACGCTTTTTGATTTCCTGACTGCTGGTGCCAAGAGTGTTGACTGTGGAGCCGAGCAAACTGAAGCTGTGAACACTCTCAATCTCTTCGCCATCCATCCTGATGCTGCCAATTGGTCCAGTGGCGAGAATCTTTGTCTTCTTGACATTGAGCCTCAGTCCATACTGAAGGCTGCAGTCCTTGACCCTTCGCAGCAAGTGCATGAGGTCCTCCTCAGTTTCAGCAAGCAGGGTTGTGTCATCTGCATAACGGAGATTGTTAATAGACCTTCCACCAATCCTGATGCCACAATTCTCCTCATAGAGCCCAGCCTCTCGGATAATCTGCTCTGCATACATGTTGAAAGTGCAAGCCGAAAAGGAAAAAATTTGGTTTCATCCTCTCCAAGACAGACCTATTTGTTTTCTTGGTGGTCCAAATTATGTTCAAGACTCTTCCCAAACACCGCAACTCAAAGACATCAATTCTTCTGTCATCCTTAGTCATTATCCAGCTCTCTGATGCAGAGCAAGTAATAGAGAAGATCATGGCCTGGATCAGGCTCACCTTAGTCTCTAGACTGACATTGTTGCTTTTCAGTACTCTAGAGAGAGCCCTGAAAGCAGATTTTTCCCAATGTAATTCATCTTTTGATTTCCTGACTGCTGATGCCAAGAGTGTTGATTGTGAAGCCAAGCAAGCTGTAACTGTTAACAACCTCAATCTCTTCTCCATCTATCATGGTTCTGCCAATTGACCCAGTAGTGAGAATCTTAGTCTTCTTGGTGTTGAGCTTCAATCTGTACTGAAGACAATAGCCCTTCACCTTCTGTGTAGCAAGTGCTTCAGGTCCTCAGTTTCAGCAAACAATGTTGTCATTTGCATAACAGGTTGCTGATGAATCTTCCTTCTCATGATGCCACACTCCTCTTCTTAAATCCCAGTTTCCCAAATGCATAAATTAAAAAATTACAGAGACAGAATTTTTCCCTGACAACATAGATCCCGAATTATCTGTTCTTAAAAGCTAGCACTAACCTTTTCTTTGTGATTGATAATATATTTTATAGTTGGATCATCAATTAATCCTAACCCACATTAAGACATTATCTCTGCTATTAGGAGCTCAAAAGAGTATTTTCAATATCCAAAATTCCTCATTTGCAATGTGACGGAATCAAATATTGATCTTAGCAGTTTAAACTTATTGGGTTGTTTTTTTGTTTGGTTTTTTTTTTAATACTTTTGTATTGAAACACTGTTATTTATACCTTCAGTAAAACTGGCTTGTAGAAAAACACACTTTCCTCAACTGAAAAGTCAAAACTGGTCTACCTAAGAATGGGCTGGCTGTTAACATTTTAGTTACTACCAAAGATTCTTACCCAGTTCCTGTTCTTAGGCAAAAGGATTCTCTCCTCATCTTGATAGAACTCCAAAATAAAATGGATATAAAATTCCTTCATGTTTATATCCTCCTGCCAAGCACCAGTTGTTTGTTTAGATATATGGCTTCGATTCAACAATCTTCTGAATTCCATTTAGCCCAAGTATCCGACAGATGAGATAAATATTGTTGTGGACGTGAATGCCAGGGTAGATGACAGAGTTCCCCGAGACTTACCTGGATTCATTTTCAAGTGGCAGAATTGCTTCCCTATGGGCCGTTCTTCTCAGTGGAATGTTCTACTCATAGTTCTGTTCATCCATAAGCTAATTCGCAGAGTTTAAAGAACTCTATGAACGACTCTCAAGAATAATTAAAGTTAATTGAATAACTCTCAGGAAAACGTTAACTGCCTTTTTAACACTCGGCTATCATGTGCCCAGTCAAAAATGATTATTATCCTTCTTCTGTTAGCAGACTTCCAAATGTGATTAATTTTTCTTCATCTAATCCTCTGAAATGGAACTATTATATATAACTGAGTTGTTACAAAATGTTCTTCAAATTTAAAAATAATCTTTTGTGCCCTGAAGAGTTCCTGAAACTATTTTGTTTTGGTTTTGCCATTTGAAGGAAGCCTTTTTCCTTATATATTCAAATGAAATCTTGTTTATCTTTTTCTACACTTACTTTAAACCCAAACTTGATAAAGGTCAGGGTATGAATAAAATAACACTTCTAAGTACTTTAATGAACTGTCATGGAAAAAGACACCTAAGAGAATTTAGCTGGGAGTCAAATATAATTTAAATATTTTCAATTTCTTACCACTTCTCAAGAGAGCTCTGCTGGCCTAATGGCAAGAAGCTGTGCTACAATCCCTAAGGCACAGGGTTCAAATCCACCAGTTGCTCCAAGGGAGAACACTAGACAATCTCCTCCCACGCAATTTACTGCCTCTGAAAACCCACCAGTGTCAGCTATGAGTCGGTTCCAATGCTACAGCACACAACAACCACCACCACTTCTCCAGGGTTTAATTATTAGTATAAATAACTCAAACTCAAAACTCAGTATCTTTGCTGTTGATTCAAACTGACTCATAGTGGACCATAAGGTGGGTTTTGGGAAACTGTAAAATGTGCAGAAGGAAATGATCTATCTTTTTCATGCACAGCAGTTAATAGAATGACTTGGCAAAAGAAGTCCTTTCCTGATTGACCACCAGAAGAAGTTTCCTAGGATAAAAATAAGGAATCTAAATTAGAGACAGGTTGTGTTTAAAAAACAAAACCAAAAATGGTAGCTTTACACATGGACCTCACAGAAAAACTTCAAAAGAATCAGATTGAGTACATCTGTGGAAGGGATTGTTGGAGAAACTCAGTATCAGAGTTCAAAACCAGTCCCAGTGCTGACTGTGGAATAGACCATCAATAACTTATATACAAGTTCAAATTGAGGCTGAAGGAAATGAAATCAAGTCCACAACAAACAAAATATTATTTTAAATACATTCCACCTGAATTTAAAAATCATCTGAAGGAAAGATTTGAAGTATTGAACACCAACATCGAAGACCAGATGAGTTGTGGGATGATATCAGGAATATCACCCATAAAAAGAGGAAAAGGTCACTACAAAGAATGAGAAGAAAAAAACAAAACAAAAAAATATTGTCAGAAGAGACCCTGAAAATTGCACTTAACACCAAGAAGACAAAACAGAGAAGAGATACTGAGGTTGAAATGTTGACCACACGAGACCTGAAATTAAAGTATTAAAAGGGAAGAACTTACTCATCGTTTCTCAAGTTGAATAAACTGAAAAACAAACTCAAGTCTTGAGTTGCAATACTGAATGATGCTATGGGAAAAATCTTGAAAACTCAGGAAGTATTGAAAGAAGATTGAAGGAATACACAAAATCACTATACAAAAAAGAATTGGCTGACACTTAAATAGTTCAGAAAGTACCATATGCACAAGAACAAATGATAATGAAGGAAGAAGTTGCAGCTACATTGGCAAAAAATAAAGCCCCCAGAACCGATGGGATATCAGTTGACATGTTTCAGCTAATTGACATATTTCAACAGATGCAGTCATGGGCATGCTCCAAGCCTATGCCAGGAAATCCACAGGGCAATGGTCTGGCCACTTGACAGTAAGAAATCAATATTTGTTCCCATTTCCAAGAAGGGTAATCCAATACAATGTGAAAATTATCAAATAATACTATGAATATCACATACAAGGAAAATATTGTTGTTGTTGTTGTTATGTGCCGTTGAGTCACTTGCGACTCATAGTGACCCTATGTACAACAGCCCTAAGCTCTGCTCTGTCCTGTGCCAATTGCACTGTCTCTGACACTCCCATCCCGATTATCCCAGTCACTGAATCAATCCATTTCATAGAAGGGCCTTCCCATCCTGTGCTGTCCCTCCACCCTCCCAAGCATGATGTCCCTCTCCAAGGACCGGTCTCTCCTCACAACAGGTCCAAAGTATGTAGAAGGAGCCTCAGAATCCTTGCCTCCAAGGAGCCACCCGGTTTAACCCTTTCCAGGACAAATCTGTTTGTTTTCCTAGCAGTCCATGGTATTCTCAATACTCTTCTCCAGCACCACAGCTCAAAGGCATCAATTCTCCTTCTATCCTCCTTGGTCATTGTTCAACTCTGTGATGCATAACAAGTGATTGCGAAGACCAAAGCCTGTATCAGACGCACCTTAGTCTCCAGAGAGACACCATTGCTCTTCAGTACTTTGGAAAAGTCCCTAAAAGCAGACTTTCCCATGGCAATGTGCCTTTTAATTTTCTGGCTGATGGTGCCAAGACTGTTGACTGAAGATAATTTAAAAATGGCTAGAACAACATAGAGAACTGCTAGAAGTTCAAGCTAGATTTAGGAGAGTCTGCAATACCAGGGATGTTATTGCTGATGTCAGATAGATCATGGCTGAAAGCAAAAAATTCCACAAGAATGTATGTCTCTTTACACTTTGTTGACTGTGTAAAGTCATTTGACTGTGTGGATCATGACAAACTGTGGTTATAACATTGAGAACAATGGAAATCCCAGAATACTTAATTGTGTTCGAGTGAACTCTATGTCTAGACTGAAAAGCTGCTGTGTGAACAGAACAAGGGGACACTACCTGGTTTAAAATTAAGAAAGGTGTGTATCAGGATTACACTCTTTCTCCAAAACATTTAAACCTGTATGCTGAGCAAATTATTGGAGAAGATAGACTTTATGAAGAAGAATGTGGCATCAGGATCAGAGGAAGACTTCTCAAAAATCCTGCACTAGGCAAATGATACAGCTTTACTTGCTGAAAGTAAGGAGGAGCTGAAGCACTTGCTGCAGAAGATCAAAGAATATAGGTTTCAACATAGAATGCATGTCAATGTCAAGAAAATTTTGACCATTGGACCAACATGCAACATAATGCGTAATAGAGAAATGATTGAAACTGTCAACAACTTCATCATACTTATATTGACAATCAACACCCTTTATTTCAGCAGTCAGGAGGTGTATGCAGTGGGCATGTCTACAGTCAGGGACCTTCTCAGACTATTGAGGAACAATGATGTCAGTTTGAGGACAAAAGTGTATCTGATTCAGGTCATGGTCTTTTGATCACTTGCTATGCATCTGAAACCTCGGCAATAAATAAGGATGAAAGAAGAATTGATGACTTTGAGCTGTGGTTTTGGAGAAAAATACTGAATATTACATCAATTTCCAAAAGAACAAACACATATCTCCTGGAGATGCTACAGCCAGAGTTCTCCTTACAGGCAAAAATAACAAAGTTTCATCTCACACACTTTGGGCATGTTGTTAAGAGAGGCTATTCCAAGGGAGCTCTGGTGGCCTAGTGGCAAGAAGCTGCACTGCAATCCCAGAGGCTCACAGTTCAAATCCACCAGACGCTCTGCCGAGGAAGGAGGGACAATCTCCTCCTGTACCAGTCAGATCTGATTTGATGGTATACACACACACACACACACACACACGAATAATAAAATAAAAATTAAAAACTAAAAAAAAAGAGAGGCTATTCCTTGGAGATGAACATCAGATTTGGAAAAGTGGAGGGTCAGTGACATAGAGGAAGATTTTCTTTGACCAGATGGATTGAAACCATTATTCTAGCAATGGGCTTGAGTATGTGAGAGATTGTGAGGATGGGACAGCATAGGTTGTTTTGAATTGTAATTGAGGGAGCTCTGGTGGCCTAGTGGCAAGAAGCTGCACTGCAATCCTCAAGGCACGCGGTTCAAAACCACCAGCTGCTCCACGTAGAAGAAAGATGAGTAATCTCCTCTCAGATTAACTGTCTCTGAAAACCTGCTGGAGGGTCAGCTATGGGTCAGTTCTGACTCAATGGCACACAATGACAACAACAAATTAGGGACATGTTGTTGTTGTTATGTGTTGTCGAGTCGCTTGCGACTAATAGTGACCATATGTACAAAATCCCTAAACTCTGCTTTGTCCTGTGTCAATCACACCATCTCCGATACACCCATTCCGATTACATCAGTCGCTCAATCAATCCACCTCATAGGGGGCCTTTCCCCTTTTGCACTGTCCCTCCACCCCTCTCCAAGGACCTGTCCTTCCTTGCAACATGTCCAAAGTATGTTAGCTGGAACCCTAGAATCCTTGCCTCCAAGGAGCAGCCTGGTTTGACTCTTTCCAGGATTAATCTGTTTGTTTTCCTAGCAGTCCATGGCACCCTCAATACTCTTCTCCAGCACCACAGCTCAATGGCATCAATTCTCCTTCCATCCTTCTTAGTCATTGTCCAACTCTGTGATGCATAACAAGTGATTGGTAAGACCAAAGCCTGAATCAGTCGCACCTTAGTCTCCAGAGAGACACCATTGCTCTTCAGTACTTTGGAGAGGTCCCTAAAGGCAGACTTTCCCATGGCAATGCACCTTTTAATTTCTTGGCTGCTGGTGCCAAGAGTGTTGACTGTGGAGCCAAGCAAACTAAAGCCGAGTACAATCTCAATCTCTTCGCCATCCATCCTGATACTACCAATTGGTCCAGTGGTGAGAATCTTTGTCTTCTTGACATTGAGCCTCAATCCATATTGGAGGCTGCAGTCCTTGACCCTCTGCAGCAGGTGCTTC
>NW_006399828.1:4313921-4314544 GCF_000299155.1 Elephantulus edwardii
TCAATCCATATTGGAGGCTGCAGTCCTTGACCCTCTGCAGCAGGTGCTTCAGGTCCTCTTCAGTTTCAGCAAGCACGGTTGTGTCATCTGCATAATGCAGATTGTTGATAAATCGTCCACCAATCTTGACCCCACATTCCTCCTCATAGAGCCCAGCCTCTTGGATAATCTGTCCTGCATACAAGTTGAAAAGGTATGGAGACAGGACACAGCCCTGCCTTACAACCTTCCCAATTTTGAACCATGCAGTGTTTCCTTGCTCTCTTCTGACGACTGCCTCTTGGTACAAGTATAGGTTTCTAATTAGCACAATCAAGTGTTCTGGTATTCTCATTCTTCTCAGAGTTAGCCACAGTTTGTTATAATCCACACAGTCAAACACATTTGCATAGTCAATGAAACACAGATATACATTCCTCTGATATTCCATGCTTTCAGGTAAGATTATTCTAACATTAGCTACAATATCCCTAGTACCATGAGCCCTTCTAAACCCATCCTGGACTTCTGGCAGTTCTCTGCTGATGTGGTGTTCCAGTCGTTTTTGGATAATCTTCAGTAGAATCTTGCTTGCATGTGAAATTAATGATATTGTTCTATAGTTTCCACACTCTGTTGGGTCA
>NW_006399828.1:4315589-4328727 GCF_000299155.1 Elephantulus edwardii
CCAGGAAGTATTAAAAGAAGATGGAAGGAATATACTGAGTTATTGTATCGAAAGGATTTGGCAGATACAGAAGAATTTAATGAAATAACATTTGAGCAAGAGCTTATGGTGATGAAGGAAGAAGTTCAAGCTGCTTTGAAGGAAATAGCAAAAAATAAGGCTCCAGGAATAGATGGTATATCAATTGACATATTTCAGCTAACAGATGCTGGCCTGGATGTGCTCACCAAATTGTGCCAAGAAATCTGGAGAACAACCACTTGGCCAACTGACTAGAAGAGATCTATATATTTGTTGTTATTAGATTTAGCCTATACTGAAGAGGGGTAGATTTCACAAATATTTAATAGATGAAAGGACAACAAGTAACACAGAAAGTACAAAATGCTAAGAGCATAGCAGTTGATTTATAGGCAGACTACCACACTTGAAAGAATTCAGGAAGTTAAGGAGCTGAACAGAAAATTTCAAATGACAGCTCAGGAAGACAAAACAAAATATTATAACGTGAAAAGAGCTAGAGCTGGAAAACCAAAATGGCTGAACTTACTTGGCATTTCTTGAGCTGAAGGAACTGAAAAAGAAAATTCAAATTCAAGCCTTGAGTTGCAATGCTTAAGGCTACTATGGGCAGAATATGGAATGATCTAGGAGACATCAAAAGAAGATGGAAGGAATAAACAGTACCAGAAGGAATTGGTTGACATGGAAAAATTTCATGAAACAATGTATGATCAAGATGTAATGGTGATGAAGGAGGAAGTTTAAGCTGTTCTGAAGAAATTAGCAAAAAACAAGCCTCCAGGAGTTAATGGAATGTCAGTTGACATATTTCAACAGACAAATGCTACCCTGGATATGCTCACCAGTTTATGCCCCAAAATCTGGAGCATGACCTCCTGGCCAACTGACTAGGCAGAGATCCATATTTGTTCCTTTTTGATAAAAAGGTGACCTGGCAGTGTGTGGAAATTATTGTACAATATCACTGCTGTCACATGCAAACAAAGTCTTGCTGAAAATTAACCTAAAAATACTGGAACAGAACATTGACAAAGAACTACCAGAAATGCAGGCCTGGTTTAGAAGAAGCCATGGCACCAGAGATATTATTGCCAATGTCAGATGGATCTTGACTTAAAGCAAATAGTACCAGAAGAATGTCTATTTGTGTTTTATTGACTACCCAAGGACATTTGACTTGTGGATCACAACAAATTGTGGGTAGCCATGAGAAGAATGGGAATCACTGAACCCTTAATTGTGCTCATGTGAAACCTCTACCTGGACCAGGAAACAGTCCTTAGAACAGAGCAAGGAAACTCTGCATGATTCAAAATTTAAAAAAGAGTGCATCTAGGATGCATCCTAGCTCCACACATTTTCAATCTAGATGCAGAATAGATCATTCAGATGGCTAAACTTTATGATGAAGAATGTGGCATCAAGAGTTGAGGAAGACTCCTCAACAATCTATGTTATGCAGATAATACAAACTTGCTTGCTAAGACTGAGGAGGACCTGAAGCATTTGCTGCAGAAGGTCAAGTACCGTAGTCTTCAGTATGGATTGAAGCTCACCCTTAAGAAGACAAGATTCTCTCCTCTGGGCCAATTGGCAGTACCACGAAAGATGGAGAAGAGATTGAAATTGTTTACAATTTCAGTTTGATCAGCAGCACAATTAACATGTTTGGCACCAGCAACAAAGAAATCAAGAGATGAATTTCTCTGGGGAAAGCTGCTGTCAGGGACCTCTCCAAAGTGTTAAGGAGCAATGATGTCAGTCTGGAGACTAAGGTGCAACCGATTCAGGCGATGGTCTTCACAAGTACTTGCTATGCATCAGAGCAGGACAATGACTAGAGTTGACAGAAGAAGTGATGCCTTTGAGTTGTGGTGCTGGACAAGAGAATGAAACATATCATGGACTGCTAAAAGCATAAGCAGTTTTATCCTTGAGAGGGTCAAACCAGGCTATTCCTTGAAGGGAACGATTTTGAAACTCTGCCTCACTTTGGGCATGTGGCCAGGAAAGACCAGTCTGTGGAGAAGGACATCATGCATAGAAAGGTGGAGGGACAAAGCAGGAGAGGCTGAGCCCTGATGAAATAAATTGACACAATAACTGAGGTAATGAGGATAGGTGTGTCAGAGACAATGAATTGAATCAGGATAGAGCAGAGCTCAGAGCTATTGTACATAAGGTCACTATGAGTCATAGCTGACTCGATGGCATATAACAACAACAACAATCTTGGCATTTGACTAATAAATTAAACTCCTCTCTGTTCCCTAGCTGTAAAGTGCTATCTAACTGTGTCTTTTTTTTATATTTTATTTTATTATTTGTGCGTGTGCGTGTACCGTCAAATCAGATAGACTGGTACAGGAGGGGATTGTCCCTCCTTTCCCGGCAGAGCATCTGGTGGATTCAAACCATGCTCCTCTGGGATTGCAGTGCAGCTTCTTGCCACTAGGCCACCAGAGCTCTCCTAACTGTGTCTTTAAAGAGATATTTCAAAACCAAGATTTATTTAATGCTCCAAATGGCAAGTGTTTATTTAATGTTTATTAAATGACAAGCTTGATTAAACTAGAAACATTAATTCTGCTACCATGTTGTTCTGTGACGGTGTGACTTATTTTAAATTGCTTATTTCTAAGAAATAAGACTTTGCATCTCAGTTTAGAATTTTGAATGTTTTGAATGAAAGGAAATCTATGTCTGAATTATGAATTTAAAAGTCAATGACACAGGCAGCGCATGTTTAACAGAATTGGTTTGTCAATTATTTATCAGCTATAATGTTATAGGCTAAGTTACTTAAGCACTTGGAAATAAGAATGCTTGCTCAGAGTCAAGCAGTTTGGAAAACATTAGGAGAATATAAAATGGCATTTGAAAGAGAAATGGCGTCTATATCTTCAAAATTTGACTATGCACTTGAATCCATAAAAATATAACTTTAAAAGAAGATTTGACTATAACCAAACTAAAGATATTTATCTTGCGGAAAGATATGTCAATCAGAGGTGTGATGATCAGCTCTGGAAGTTATCAAAAAGGCTCACAAAGGCACATATTAGTATAAAGTGGAAGACAGTAGCACTAATGCACTAATACAAATAAAGTTAAGGGATTATTTCAAATAGGTGCATGCTTAACTAATTGGAGCTATGCTTATCGTATCTAAAAAAGGTAAAATGCAGATATTTAAAAAATATTAATTATAACAACGATAGAATGATAGATGTTCAATAGTTGAGAATGAAGAATATAATGATTAAAGGCACCTGGTCTAAGTTCTCAGCATGAATTCCAATATATTTTTAACATGTTCAGTTTTTTCTCACTTTCTACTAAAGTGCTCAATTTCTTTCAAATTCAAGATATCAATATGATTCTGTCCTTTTACTTCTATATCACTATAAGACTTGTTGGTTTTAGGTGTCATTGAGTCAGGTATGGCCCAGGTATGGCCCATAGAGACCCTGTGACCCTATGAAATAAATTTGAACTCTGTCCTATCCTGTTCCATCTCCATCATCTCTGATGTACTTGGGTCATTGTGTCATTGTTGCAATCACTGTGTCAATCTATTTTATTGAATGTTTTCCTTTATTTCATTTGCTCTACATTTCCAAGTATGATGTCCTTTTCCAAGAAATAAGACCCTCATATCAACATGCCCAAATTATCTAGATAAATTTCACCATCCTTGTCTCTGAGGAGAACTCTGGTTGCACTTTCTTCAGGTCATACTTATTTGGTCTTTGGCAGCCTAAAGAACAGATATAAAAACAACATTTATCTATTTGCTACTTATATTGTTTAACAAAAAAGTGAATATAGTAAATATAAACAAATAGAGGGGAAATAGGGATTATTTGCTGACACCTGTAATTGAAGGGGCATCTTGGAGTGGAAATGTGTTCTTAGGCACTAGCATTTGAATTTCCATTGCTGGTTAACTTATGCTGTGTAATGTGGTGGCAGAAATTCATAGTACAAGTTAACAGACCTAGTGCTGATGAAGAAGAAAGGAATTATGTTACTAAACAAAGTTATATCAACCTACTCATCATTTCTTTGGCATCAAATCTGTGGCAAGCATGGTGCCACTTGTATTTCATAACCATCTCATATAACTTTTGCAATGTGCCTCCAGGGTAAGTTTTAAGATCAGTCAGCCTTAAAGATATTAGGAACTTGTCCATGATCAGAGTTTGAAGCTAATGTCCCTGGTAATAACATGCCCGATGCATATGAGACAAATTCTTTTCATCCTTTCCTTCTAGAACATTCTAGTTGCATTTCTTCTGGGGATGATTTGTATCTAAAGTACCAGTGAGCTAAAATGAAACTGATATTGGCCATTTTGAATCAGAAAAATAGTATGTTCTGCTCTGCTAAGAATAAAGTATTAATGAGTAACAGTTTATTTATTGTTAAAAAGAACATTTCAAGATCTATCCTGAGATACAGTACTGTCAGTGATAGGATAATATTTGTATACTAATAAGGAATTTCTGTTACTAGTATCATTATTCATATTTATGAACCAACCATTATTGACAAAGTTGAATAAATTAAAGACCTTTACAAACTTATTCAGAACAAAATTTACCAAATATGCAATCAGGGTTCTTTGATAATTATTAGTGATTAGAAAGGAGAAGTTGAGAACAAAGAAGAATTCATAGTTATAAGTCCTTGGTAATAGAAAGAACATCAGAGAACACATGGTTTAATTTGATAAAATTATCCTTTTATATCCCTTTTCAACAACATAAAGCATGACTATAAACATGGCCCTCACAAAATAGAACACAAAAATATCAAATCAACTAGACTGGAAAAAGAAGTGTTGGAGAAGTTCAGCATTAGAAGACCAGAAGCTGAGACTGGACTAGACAGTGACTTATTCATATGCAAGTTCAAGCTAAACTCGAAAAAAAATTAAATAGATTAAGAGAAATATGTCACCTTGAGTATATACAATCTGAATTTAAAAACCATCTCAAGTATAGAATTGATTTCACTAAATATCAAATGAATATCAGATGAGGTGGAATGTCAGAACTGTATTGGCAAAGCCTGCTACCAAGGACATCTTCAGAGTACTGAAGAACAATGATGTTAGTTTGGAGACTAAGTTGTACCTGATCCAAGCCAAGGTCTTTGCAATTACGTGTTATGCAACAGAAAGATGGACAATGACTAGGAATAATAGAAAGATAATTGATGGCTTTGAGTTGTGGTGCTGGAGAAGAGTATTGAATATACCACAGACTGCTAGGAGAACTAACATGTTCATCCTGGAGAGGGTGAAACCAGGTTGCTCCGTGGAGTCAAGGATTCTGAAGTTTTGTCTGACATACTTTGGACATGTTGTGACATGTTGCAAGGAGGGACCACTCCTCGGAGAGGGACATTATGCTTGGGAGGTGGAGGGACAATGCAAGAAAGGAAGACCTTCGACGAGATGGATTGACTCAGTGACTGGGATAATGGGAGTAGGTGTGTCAGAGAAAATAAGATTGGCTCAGGGTAGGCAGGGTTCAGAGCTATTGTACATAGGGTCGTTATGAGGTTATGAGTCACAGGTGACTTGATGACACAGAACAACAACAATAACAACAACATCATACAAGAAGAATGCAAAATGTCTTGTAAAAGAAAAGACTAAAATGAATGCCAGAAGAGACTCTTGATAGTTGTTCTTCAATATAACCTAAAAATCTCAAACTTACTGGCCTTGAGTCAGTTCCAACTCATAATGTGTCTCCATTGGGTTTCCCAAGCCATACAACTTAATAAGAGAAGACTGTTCATCTTTCTCTTTCAGAGTCTCAGGTTGTTTTGAACAGTTGGAATAACTCAGCCTTTTTGTTAGAAGCTCAACACACTGTGGACTATCCCACTACAATTCCTTTTTAAACACAGAGAATCTAAAGAAGATGAGAGAAATAAAGTAGGAGAGGGTAACAAAAAAGATACCAAAGAAAAGTTTGAGAATACAAAGTATTTTTTAAAATATGTAAATATCTAGATTTAGGAAATGAAAATGGAAGAAGGTTTCCAGTATTTTTCAGGTTGAAAATATTGAAGAATAACTTCAAGTCTCGAGTTGCAATAGTGATGGCAGTTAGAATTAGGTAAGAAGAACCCAGGAAAGATGAAAGGGATACACAGTGTCATTGTTCCCAAGAATTGGTCTAACTTCAGTCATTTCAGGAGATAGCATGTGATCTATAATGAATAATATTGAAAGAAAGAATTTAAATACAGCTCTTGAACTGAACTGAAGACAGATGTAAAATAGAGCCGCAGAAACTGAAAGAATACCAATTGAGATGTTTCAATATATTCACTCAACTACAACAAGAAATTTGGAAGATAGGTGTCTGGGTAACTAGTGAAAGAAATCCATATTTGTGCCTATTCCCAAAAAGGTGATGGAACACTAATGTAGATATTATTGAACACGATTGTTAGTATTACATAAAAATTATGTTTTACAGAAAAAAACTCAGTTGCAACAGTACATCATCAGATAAGAAGAGTGAACTAGGGGGAGGAGGGAGGGAGGGAGAAAAGTGCAACAATTAATGACTGGAAACCCTAAGTCTCTGTAAGAAAAAAAGGGAATAAAAAGTACAACAAAAACAACAACAAAAATATTAGTTAATAGTAATGTTTAAAACATTTTGTTTGTCGTTGTTATGTGCCGTCACTTGTGACTCATAATGACTCTATGTACAATTGCCCTGAAACCTACTCTATCCTCTGCCAATCTTATTGTCTCTGACACACCTACCCTCATTACCCCAGTCACGGAATCAATCAGTCTCATTGAGGGTCTTCCTCTCTTGCACTGTTTCTACACTCTTCCAAGCATGATGTCCCTCTCCAAGGACTAGTCCCTCCTTACACCATCCAAAGTATATCAGATGAAGCTTCAGAATCCTTGTCTCCAAGGAGCAGCCTGGTTTCACCCTCTCTAAAATGAATGTTTGTTCTCCTAGCAGTCCATGGTATATTCAAAACTCTTCTTGAGCACCACAACTCAAAGGCATCAATTCTCTTTCTATCATCCCTAGTCGTTGTCTAGCTTTTTGGTACATAGCAAGCATTTGATAAGATTCTGACCTGAATCAGGTGCACTTTAGTAGCCAGATTGACATCTTTGCTCTTCCCTGAGAGCAGACTTTACCAATGCAAGTCATCTTTTGATTTTCTGGATGCTGGTACCAGGAGTGTTGGTTGTGGAGCCAAGTAAACCAAAGCTGTTAATAATCTCTTCACCATCTATCATGATGCTGTTCTTTTCGCCATCTGTGGTATATTCAATACTCTTATCCAACTCCATAGTTCAAAGGTACAGAAAATTGATACAACCCTGATGCACATATTTCATGATTTTAAACCAAGCAGTGTTTCCTGCTCTGCTCAGACCAGTTTCCTATTATATGTATAGGTCTCCTATAAGCATAGTTTAGTGTTCTTTACTATTTAATAATTTGAAAAGATATTTGACAGCAGATTATTTCTTTAAACTAAGTCTTCTAAATCTATTGTGTATTTGATTTTTATAATCCTGCTTCATCTGACATGTTTTGGACATGTTACAAGAGGGGACGAGTCCTTGGTGAGGGACATCATGCTTGGCAGGGTAGAGGGACAGCACAGGAAAAGAAGACCCTCAATAATATGGATTGATTAAGTGACTGGGGTAATGGGGGTAGGTGTGTCAGAGGCAATTAGGCTGGTATAGGATAGAGCAATATTCAGAGCTGTTGTACATAGGGTCACTATGATTTGCAAGCTACTAGACTCAGCAGCACATAACAACAACAATTTGGTCTAGCCATATTTCAAATACCCAATAGCTACACATAGCTATGATTTATTAAAGGCACAACCCTAGACATTAACAACAATGATAATAATAATTAGCTATAAATTATTATTATGATTAAATCAGAGATGACGTACCTCATTTAAGGAAATTTTTAAGAAGTCCAAGTGGAAACAAATATTTGCTTTGTATTTCCATTAGTTTGGGTTTACAAATCCAAGTTAAGGTCAAGAGAAGAACAAAAGTACAACTCCTAGTGATCACATGAACAACAGATATGGATCTTGTCCTATCTTTTACTGTTATCATGATTTCTGAACACTTGAGCCCACTGCTGCGTTAACAGCATCAATTCACCTCATTGAAGTTCTTCCTGTCTTTCACTGACCCCCGCCTTTTTAAACATGATGTCCTTTCCAAAGAACAGTCTCTCCTAGTAAGATGCCCAAAGTATGGGAGATGAAGCTTTCTCACCTTTGCCTTTAAGGAGCACTCTGGCTATGTTTTTTCCCCAAGACATATTTGTTCTTTTGGAAGTCCATGAAATAATCAGTACTCTTCTCCAACACCATAACTTAAAAGAATCAATTCTGCTTCTGCCATCCTTATTCATGGTCCAACTCTCAGATGCATAGCAAGTCATTGAAAAAGACTCAGGGACACCAAAGTCTTCAAACTGACATCATTGTCCTTAGTAATTTGGAGAGATTTGTGTCAGCAGACCTGCCCAATGCCAACATATCTCCTAATCTTCTAACTGCTAGTATCAAGGCTGTTGTTGGATCAAAATAAGACGAAATTATTCACAAGTTCAATCTTTATTCTATCTAACATGCTGTTGCTTATTGGTCCAGTGGCAAGGATTTCTGCCTTGATGTTGAAATGCAACCCATAATAAAGGCTCTAGTCTTTGATCTTTAGCAACAAGCTTTTCATTTCCTCCTCACTTCAAGCAAGCTATATTGTGTCATCTGCATAGCATAATGCAGGTTGTCGATGAATAGTCTTTCTCTGATCTTACTGCCACATTCTTTTTCATATATTCCACTTTTCATGTGGTTTGCTCAGCACAAAGAATGAACAGGTATGGAGAAAGGGTACAACCATAATATACATCTTTCTTGATTTTAAACCATGTTATCCCTTGCTCTGTTTGGACAACAGCTTTTTGGTCTAGATATAAGTTTCATATAAGCATAAGTAACTTTTCTGGGATTCACATTCTCCTCAATGTTAGTCATGGTTTGAGATGATCCACATAGTCACATGTCTTTGCATAATTAATAAAACACAAGCAGATATTCTCCTTGTGTTCTCTACTTTCAGCCACAACTCACCTGACATGAAGAATGATATTTCTAGTGCCATGACTTCTACACTCAAGTTCCCTGTCAACTTACTGTTGTAGCTACTTTTTAATGATCTTCAACAGTATTTTGTTGCATGTGATATTGGTATTGTTTGATTATTTACACATTCTGTTGGATCACCTTTTTTTCTTCCAGTTGGCAAGTCAGCTGTCTTCCAAACTTCTTGGCATAAACTAGTGAGCATGTACAGGGCTACATCTGTTAGTTGAAACATGTCAACTGGTATCATTCTGATTCCTCAAGCCTTATTTTTAGCTAATAGCTTCAGTGAAGTTAGAACTTCTTCTTTTATTACAGTTGACACTTATTTATAATGTGCTTCCTGAAAATTTTCACTATCAACCAGTTCACTGGATCACTCAAAACTTTGCCCATAGCTTCTTTCATTATATAACTTGAGGCTTGAATTTGTTTTTTTCATATTTTCAGCTTGATAAATGCTGAGTTCTTTCTTTTTTTTATTCCCTAGCTCCATCTCTTTGTACATTCTACCATAATGCTAGCATATAAACAAAAATTTCCTTCTACTTCTTCCCTTCTCACCCCTTTGTACAAGATTAGCTTTCGGGCAGTCTCTTCCCATGTGATTAAATGCCTCTGAAAACATGCTGGACGGCAAGTTATGGGTTGCTTCTGACTCTGTGGTACACAAACACAAAAGGTAGCAGAACTAAATTTTTTTGTAACATAGTCATACATATTTCTTGCTTATTGTTTATATACAATATACATTTCTCATCTTATTCAGCTCATTATGAAACATTTAATTTTTATGCACACATTAAGATTACTCATTTACTTAGGCGATGAAAGAAATTGTTTTCTGACGAGGGAAAGGAGAAATATACTTATTTTTATTTTTTATAATTAAAGCTGTGTGATTAAGGAAAGGAAAAAATTGTACATAACAGAAGATCTTACATAAAAGAAAAGAAAATGCAGTAGAACTCTCCAAAGCCAGAGACAGAAACTTTATGCTATAACACATGTTCCAGATAGAAAAACAACACAAGCAAATTGAAAAGGATATCAAACGAACAAACCATCTGCTTTACAACTGGGAAAGAATCCTATCTTCTAAAAAATGTCCATAACTATACCAGTTATAGCATTCACTACATATTTATTATCAGGAATTGTGTACAATTTATTTAGTTGTGTATGGTTCCAGAAAGTGTATTTTTCAAGAGTGGTCTCATGAAGGTGAGAATGGGAAGTAGTGGCATCACGAGTAAATACAGAAAAAGTTAACAAACGAGCATTTAGGAAATTTATTATTATTCTAAACAACTTGTTATTATAAATATTATGAATAAATTTAAAAGGAATGCCTTAAACTCATGGCATTTTAGTTGGAACCAACTAATAGCTGATCATCCAATGAGTTTTGGGAGGCTATAAATCTTATGGAACAAGATTGACTATATTCTCTAAATTCACTGATATATTTGAACTTCATCAAGGGTTGGGCCAGTGCAACACTGTGTGGACTAATGTTAGGAAATTAATAACATCTACATTATTTGCTACTAGAAATACCTTAAATAGAAAAAGGGAAAATATAAATAATATGCTTTTTATTCTTACTTTCATTAATAATAAAACAGAAAAATTACATGATATAATGGAGTATGGTCCTTATGAAGTTTATCTTTCAATATGATTTCTCTAGCTATTATTTGATGTTGCTATGCAGATGAGTGGGACTATGTGAATGGGATTTGTTGGCTGATCCACAAGGAGATTGGGCTATTTAACATTCCATAAGATTGGCCAGTCTCAAAAATCTTCAAGGGGATTGACTAGTCTCACCAATAAATTGAAGAGCTCTTGCTGCAGAGACAGAATTCTTTCCCCACCAGAAGAGGAAGGTGACCTCCCCCAACATGGTGTAACATAGGACACACTGTGGGACAGCAGCAGCAGCAATGTCTGAACTTAAAAACTGATGTGAGACAGGACTTTTGGGGGAAGCAAAAAGTGGCAAGATAAAGAACTTTGTTGGATAATTAGGTGGAGAGAAAATACTGACAGGACTGATAACTCTGTTAGACAGCTGGGGGGAGGGGAAGCCAATATTGGCAGGACCAACGACTTTGTTGGACAATTATGGGTAAGAAGCCAAAACTGACAGGATTGAAAATTTGGGACTATTTAGAGCCATGAAGCTTGAGGCTGAGGTTCCTGGGGTGCTTTTCAGGAGCTGTCTTGACTGTGGTCATTAATCAAATCTTTTGACCCTCCCCCCCAAAAAAATATGATTGATTTTGTGTGGTACATGAGATATCCCATTGGATTTTGAACTCACCAAAGCAGTAATATTGGTGTTGAAATTAGTAGGAAAAAAACATGGGATGGTGAGGGATATACTTGATCTTATGGAAATTGATTTTGTGTTATTGATGCTGTGTGCAAGGCTAGCTTCCAACATGAAGTTGGTAAAGGTCAGATATGGTGCTTTCCACTTGGTCCTTGCTCTTTTTACAGTACTTATCCTGAAAAAATAGATGCTGGGGAAAATTTGTAGAACCAAGTCCTAAAATAACTGATAATGCTTTTTTTCATTTTATTTTGAAAATTTTTATACACATATATATGGTATTTTATACAACTAATCATATATATACATAGATAGATAGATAGATAGATAGATAGATAGATAGATAGAGAGATAGAGAGAGATAGAGAGATAGAGATATAATAGTTTATGTAATCAGTCACCATTGATAAATGCCTATTACAATCCTATTTCATCAAGGCCCATTTCACTTGCCTGTTCTTTCACTACCCCATCTATTGAGTAATCTCTGCTACCCTAAGTCATTTTTCTCCCCTCCTTCTTTTTCCATCACCCTTATAAGCTCACCCTCCCCATCTTGTGAACATGTATAACTATCTTGGCCCCAATTACTAACTTGGTATTGTTGTTAAGTGCCATCAAGTTGACTATGACTCACAGCAACCCTATACACAACAGCTCCGAACCCTGCTCGATCTTTAGCCAGTCTCACTGGCTCTAACACACCTACCCTCACTACTCCAGTTACTATCTCAATCCATCTCATCTAGAGTGCTCCTCTCTTGCACTTTTCCTCCACCTTTACAAGCTTGGTGTCTTTCTCCAAGGACTTGTCCCTCCTAGCCAAAGTATGTGAAATGGAGCCTCAAAATCCTTGCCTCCAAGGAGTGTCTTCATTCCACCTTCTCCAGGATAGACCTGTTTGTTCTCCTGATAATCAATACGCCTGACTCAATATTCAATATTCAATACTTTTCTCCAGGACCACAACTCAAAGGCATGAATTTGTCCACTGCCATCTTTTGTCATTATCAAGCTCTCTGATGCATGACAAGTACTTGCTAAGATAATGGCATGGATTGGGTATACCTTACACTCTAGAGTGGCATCCTTTATCCTCAGCACTGTGCTGATGTCCTTGACAGCAGATGATCCTAACACAATAATCTTATCATTTCCTGGCATCTGGTGCCAAGAGGGTTGATTGTGGACCCAAGCAAGCGGAAATTGTTAATAATCTCAAGCTCTTCTCCATTTATCATGGTGCTGTCAGTTGGCTCAGTGGTGAGAATCTTTGTTTCCTTGATGCTGTTTCAATTTATATTGCAGACTACAGTCCTTGGCCTTTTACAGCAAATTCTTCAAGCCTCCTCAGTTTTGGCAAGCAAGGTTGTTTTATCAGTATAACACAGGTTGTTGATGAGTCTTCCTCCAGTCCTGATGTCAGATTTCTCCTCATAAAGTCTAGCCTGCTGAATAATCTCTTCTTCATATAGATTGAAAAAAGTATGGAGAAAGGATGCATTCCTGAAGCATGTCTTTCCTGATTTTTGAACTATGTGAATTTCCTTGCTCAGTTCCTACAACTGCTTCTTGGTCCAAACA
>NW_006399828.1:4330592-4331269 GCF_000299155.1 Elephantulus edwardii
CAGAGGAGAAATAGGAGCCTGAGATGGATGTCTCAAAAGACTCTAAATATTACTCTAGAGAACTGAGAAGCCAAAGCAAAAGGAAGAAACCAGGACGTTAAGAAGATGAACAAAAGATTTCAAAGGGGAGCTCTGGAAGGCAAAGCAACATATTATAATGAAATGTGCAAAGAGCTGGTGTTTTAAATAAAAAAAGGATGAGCTCACTTGACATTAAACTGAAGGAACTGAATAACAAATTCAAGCCACACTCTTTAGGGTGCTATGTGCAGAATAGTGAATGATCCAGGAAGTATAGAAAGAAGACAGAAGGAGTACACAGAATCACTGTACCAAAAAGAATTGGCTGACACAGAAGAATGTAATGAAACATCTTATGTTTAAGAGAAAAGAGACATTTGATGACTACAGTAGTCAAATTGTCCTTTGGTTAGTTATGTTCAGGCTAATCCTCCCTTTTCTTAATCGTTTAGAGCATTCATTAATAACATAGTCTGTTTCGGCTCTCCCCATTATTCCTAATCACCCTCCTATTTTCATAGTAGCTGTCTTATTCACCACTTGACCTTTTGTGGCTGAGTTATTTTACTCAGCATAATGTACTCTAGACTCTCCAATGTAGTATAACATTTTATTAGTTGTTCTTTTGTGTTGCACAGTATTTCATCATGTGAATG
>NW_006399828.1:4342910-4343603 GCF_000299155.1 Elephantulus edwardii
TTGCTCTGTTCTGACAACTGCCTCCTGGTCCAAGTTTAAGTTTCGCATTAGAATGATCAAGTGTTCTGGGATTCCCATTCTTCTCAGAGTCAGCCACAGTTTGTTGTGATCTACATAATGAAATGACTTTGCATCATCAATGAAACACAGATAGACATTCTTCTAGTACTCTCTGCCTTCAGCCAAGATTAGATATAATATCCCTAGCACCACAGCCCCTTCTAAATCCAGCATGCACATCTGTCAGTTCTCTGTTGATATGGTTTTCCAGTCATTTTTGGATAATCTTCAGCAGAATCTTACTTGCATGGGATATTAATGATATTGTTCATTAATTTATACACTCTGTTGGGTCACCTTTCTTTGGCCAGATAGTTGTCATCCAGATTCTTGGCACAGGCAAGAGTAAAAGGAGATGATGGTAGAGCAGGGAAAGGGGTTGGTCAAGACACACATGCCAATTGTGGGGAACAGCACTGAATCTATTGGATGCTTCTATAATTTATCTGTTCTTTCTGTAAAATACTTGTCTGTCAGATCCTTTTCTAAATTTGAGCATTTGCATTAAGGCAGACTAGGAAGAAGGATTGACCATTCACTTCTGAAATAACAGGCCTTTGAAAAGACTATTTGCAATAGAGTAAGCAATCTTATATAACAAAAACACTTCTGCTTTTGGCATTTTTTCAAAAA
>NW_006399828.1:4343983-4345539 GCF_000299155.1 Elephantulus edwardii
TGAGAAGTTAGAATTCCTAGATTCTCTGCTGGAGAAGGTGGGGCAATCTCCTTCTGTGCTAGTTGAATCCAATTCAATGGCACACAACGAATAATAATTCTTTAAAAGTGTTTTAAAAATAGCCTAGTGGCAAGAAGTTGTGCTGCAATCCCCAAGGAATGCAGTTCGAGGCCACCAGCTGCTCCATGGGAGAAGGATGGGCAATCTCCTACCATACGATTAACGGCCTCTGAAAACCCATTAAGGAGTCAGCTATGGGTCAATTCTGACTCTATGGTACACCACCGCTACAACAATTAGTACAATATGTATAAAAGTTCAAAGTGGGGGGCGGAGTTCAAAGAGGGAAGGGGAGGGCTGAGCGATAGAGGAGGGGGGAGGGTATCACTAGGATAACTGATTTTTGTGGGTGGAGGAATTAGGAGAGATCCAATGGGTAATAGCATAGATGATTGGTGTTTATATTCACCAATATAAAGTAAAAATATAGTGGGGAAACAGGGAAAAATACTGAGCCAAAACCATTACTTCAAGTAGTACAAAATGATAATTTAAAAATTTGAATATAAAATAAGCAAATATTTCTTGAATATTTACCATTAACTAATCTAAAGGGGTATAAAGGTTATGTAAAATTATTGGTTAATATTTTTGGCATATATTTCCCTCTGGAGACCCACAACTGGCATTTTAATATTATAGTTCTGCTAGATCAGGCAGTAGATACTTTGTATAATATAATATTTCTAAAAGTCAATAAAATAAAAAATCTATTCTAAAATAGTGCCTTGTGAAATGTTTAAGGAAAAATATTTGGCAAGTCATTAGATCCATAATATTTATATTGGTTACATCTGCAGATTTTTAAGGATTCTAAAATTTATTAAATCCAGGAATTAAAAAGCAAAACAAAGCAAGAAAATAACAGATGTTCAGGGATAAGCAAGGCTCCATAGTAACGTGTTCATGAAAATGAACACCAGAGCCCATGTGTTGAAAATTCATGCTAACTGCTGTTTTGTTTTGTTGTTTGTTTTTTTAAAATAAGAGCTTCATGTCTACAGATGTTTGTATCAGAACAGCCATATGAGGGCAATATTTGTTCTACTCATTATAAATGATTATGTATCATGAGCTTTTGTGGTCATTGCTGAGTAGCTGAAACTTCACATGACAAATCCAAGATGGCCAAAGACTAGAGAAGTGTAGTTATTTAACAGCTGTTGACCTAGTTATGTAACATTTCTATGTCTGGGTTTCTGCATGTATAAATTTAAATAACAGTAGTTTCTGTCTCATTGAGATTTTATAGTATTTAAATAAATCAATACTTGTCACTTCCTCTCCAACATCTATTACTTGTTGCCCTGTTAAACTCTTATATCTTGTTGGTGGGATTGTAAAATGGTGCAACCATTCTGGAAGGCATTTGGTGCTTACTCAAAAAGCTAAACAGAAATTTCATATGACCCAGCTATTGCACTACTTGGAATTTACCCTGAGAATATGAGAACTGAGATACAAAGGGAGATTTGTACACCAATGTTCATAGCAGC
>NW_006399828.1:4345994-4347415 GCF_000299155.1 Elephantulus edwardii
TAAATCAATACTTGTTAAGTTCTGGCAAATTATAAAATAATTAAACATTACCTAATTTGAAATTATCATCTTCAATATTCTTAAAGTCTACTATAAATGTCAACTACATAGATTATAGAAACTGTGGACTACAATTCTCTGTGTGTTTTAGGGAGAAGGGAAAGAAGAGAAAAAGGCATTGGTTTTTGTATCCAGATGCAGTGTTTTGCCATTTTCTTGATTTGTTTTGCTTGTTTCAATGTGTTCTTAGGAACACCTTCATTTTAAAAAGTCAAGATGGTTGGATAAGACTGTTATTGTAGAATGAATATGAGGATCAAAGAGGGTGGGGGATAGTGGAAGCACAGGGCTGAAGATGGGCGGAGGAGCAGGGCAGGCAATAATCACAGGATCTCACAGTTTGATGTATGGAGGAAGGCGGAGGTGAAGGAAATGGGAAAGATCTAGTGTATAAAACAATGTATACCAACTTTATAAATAAACCAGTATAAAATGATAATTAAGAAAAAGATAGCCTTCTCAGGAAAAAAAGAAAAAAAACGTCAGGTTGTAATTCCTAGGTACCACCAAAATTCAGAATCTATATGAGTGTGGCTTAGAGACGTGCGGGAGTAACAACTGATCTAGGTGATTATCAAGTGCACTGACATTTAATAACCTTGAACCTACCAGATATATTTCAAGTTCTGCAACTGTGCAAAGCTCATCAGGACCTGCTTCTTTCAACCAAATAAAACATATTCCATCAGTTTGCCAGTGCAATAGGAACGTCAAGGCTTAAGTAATTGAGATTGTTCTTTTCCCTCTGCTATAATGAGAAATTTGAAGTAAGTGGCACAGGACAACAGCGCTGCCCTGGCCTGTTTTAGAGCCTCAGGCTCTTGGATCTTTTCCCTTCAGTAATATTTAGCACTTGCTTGTTGCCTACAGTCCAGAGTGCTGTTCTTTCTCTGGGCTGCATGTTTACATTCCAAGCAGGAAGAATAGAAAGTGCAAAGGCTCCAAGACCTAGTCCAACAGAGTTTGCTCACCTTTCGAGGACTTTGTCTGGGAACTTCATTTTACAGTGGTCAGACGTGGGCCACATTGCTATCCTTCACTCGCTCTTTTTTTTTTCTTTTTATTATTAATTTCAGTGAAAATTTACAGAGACTTTTGATTTCCATTCATTCATTATTGCACTTTTCTCCCTGCCCACCCCTCCAACCCACACCCCGTTAACTCTTCTATTTGAAAGATGGGTTCAATAATGTATACTGCATTGAAACAGATGAGGGAGAAAACTGTTTAAAAGGGGTATGTAATTAGGTACTATTGTCATGACAGGAGTTCAGAAGGAAGGCTGCATAATGGAGTGGACCTGGGGGGAGGGATTGTAAAACAATGGGGGAGCTTTTCTTTGACTTTTCAGAGAGAAGAGT
>NW_006399828.1:4351440-4352879 GCF_000299155.1 Elephantulus edwardii
GCTAGGTTGGCACAGGATAGAACGGTGTTTAAGGCTCTTGTACATAGGGTCACTATGAGTGGCAAGTGACTCAATGGCACATAACAACAACAACAACAATTGGGGAAATGTGTTACATCTGCTTCTGTAATATGCTTGCCTGTCAGATACTATTCTAAATCTAAGCATTCAAAGTAAGACAGACTAGGAAGAAGGATTGGCTATCCACTTTCAAATAACAGGCCTTAGAAAACCCTATGTACGAATAGAGCACACTTAAGACTAGCAGGTATGGCAACTGAGTCTGAGCCCTCAAGTATGGAAACACAAAGGAGGAGAAACAGCTGTAAGCAGACACTAGTGATAGGAATATTGAATGTGAGAACCATCAATGTAAGAAAACTGAACATTGTTAAAAAAGAAATGGAAGGCATCAACATTGACGTAACAGGTATTGGTGAAATGAGATGGACTGGCATAGGACATTTTGAATCAGATGATGATATGATCTATTATGATGGAGATGTAAAGGTGAGGAAAAATGGAATTGTTTTCATAGTTAGAAAAAAAGTCATTTCTAGATCCATCTTGAAATACAATGTTGTAAGTGACAAGTTAATATGCAAACAAGGAAGTCCAGTGAATACCACTATCATTCAACTATATGGACCAACAAGTAGAGCCCAAAAGGAGGAATTCTGAGGCTCCGTCTAACATACTTTAGACATGTTGTGAGGAGAGACCAGTCCTTGGAGAAGGATATCATGCTTGGGATGGTGGAGGGACAGCGCAGGAGAGGAAGGCCCTCTCTGAGGTGGATTGATTCAGTGACTGCGATAATTGGGATGGGAGTGTCAGAGACAGTGCGACTGGCACAGGACAGAGCAGAGTTTAGGGCTGTTGTACATAGGGTCGCTATGAGTCACAAGCGACTCGATGGCACATAACAACAACAACAACAACCAATTTTTGCAGCCAGAAATAGATTGAACATGCAATCAAGACACATTAATAATGATGGGTGACTGGAATCTAAAAATTGGGAACAGATAAAATGGATCAGTAGTAGAAAAACATAGACTTGGTGACAGAAAAGGAGCTGGAGATAGAATGATACAATTTTGTACAATCAATAATTTATTCATTGCAAGTACTTTTAATAAGAAACATAAATGCAATCCAATACTCCTTCCTGATAAAGATAGTCAGGAAAATTGGAATAGAAAGGAATTTCTTCAACATAGTGAAAAGTATATATGCAAAACCAAGAGCCAACATCATTCTCAATGGAGAAAGACTAAAAATATTTTCCTTGCAATTAGGGACTAGAAAAGGATGCCCACTTTCACCAGTTATTTTTAATATCGTATTGGAAGTGCTTGCTAGGCCTATATAACAAGAGAAGGAAATAAAAGGCATCTGTATCGGTAAAGAAATGGTTAAACTGTCACTATATGCAG
>NW_006399828.1:4354164-4366191 GCF_000299155.1 Elephantulus edwardii
AGAGATGCAAATCAAAACCACAAGGAGCTACCATCTCACTCCAGTAACAGTGGCAAAGTTTAACAGGGCAGCAAGTCATCAATGTTGGAGAGGATGTAGTGAGAAAGGAACTCTTTTTCTTTGCTGATGGGATTGTAAAACGGTACAACCATTCTGGGAGGGAGTTTGGCACTACCTTAAAAGGCTGAACATAAAAATATCAATATCATATGACCCAGATATTCCACTCTCTGGAATATACCCTGAGAAAACAAGAACTGAGGCACAAACTGAGATTTGTACACCAATGTTCATAGCATCATTGTTTACCATAGTAAGAACATGGAAACAGCCCAAATGTCCAACCACAAATGAACAGATTAAAAAATTATAGTACATTCACACAATGATATAATATGCAGCACGCAGGAATAATGACTTTGTAAATTATTACCTAACTTGGGAGGGACTGGAGAGCATTATGCTGAATGAACTCAGTCTTACAAGGATAAATATTTTATAAAACCATTATTGTAAAATGAATATAAAGATTCAAGAGCAGTGGGTGAGGATGGAAACAGAGGGATAAGGATGTTCTACAATTTGTTGGGTGGAGGAGTAAGGGAAATGGAAAGAATGTGTTCTTGAAAACAATGTATTCAAATTAACTAGTGGGGGGGAAGAAACATAAAACCAAGTTTTACATACGGATTTACCTGTTGGTATGCATAGGAATCAAATAAATTACATTTGTGGAAAGACTAGGTAGAGAAGTCCAACATTAGCAGTGAAATCCAGGCCAGATGCTGATTGTGGGAAAGATCACCAACTACTCATGCAAGTTCAAGCCGAAGCTAAGGTAAACAAAATCAATTCCACGGGAACCAAAATATGACCTTGAGTCTATCCCACCTAGATTTCAAAACCATTTTAAGATGGTTGAGGCCTTGAACATTAACAAACGAAGACCACTAGAGCTTTCTGAGGATATCAAGAATATCATACAGGAAGAGTGAAAAAGGTCAATACAAAGGCAAAGGAGAAAGAAAAGACCAAGGTAGATGTCAGAAGAGACTTTGAATATTGCACTAGAGCTTTGAGAAGCCAAAGCAAAGGGAAAAAAATCAAGACATAGAGGAGCTGAACATATTTGAGTAGACTTCTAGTTAGGTAAAAATTACTTAATACTGATCACTAAAAGACATAAAAGGCAAATTACGGAAAGGAAGTAGTTTTTCACACTGGAAGTTTTATTGCATAAATTCCTGTATATCATATACTTCAAATAAATATTTTTAAAAACTCCAAAAAGAAACAAAAAAGGAGCTGAACAGAAGATTTCAAAGGGGAGTTTAGGAAGACAAAGTAAAGTATTATAACAAAATGTGCAAAGAGCTGGAGTCAGAAAATCAAATGGGCCAAACTCGCTCAACATTTCTTAAGCTGAAGAAACTGAAGAACAAATTCAAACCCCGAGTTGCAATACTTAAAGATGCTTTGGGCAGAATATTAAATATCCAGGAAGCATTAAAAGAAGCTGGAAAGAGTATACAAAGTCATTGTACCAAAAGGAATTGGCAGACACAAAAGAATTCCATGAAACAAAGTATGAGAAAGAGCCTGTGGTGAAAGAAATAAATGGCAAAATACAATGCCCCCAGCTGTTGACAGCATAGCAATTGATATATTTCAACAAACAGATTCTGCCCTGATGCATTTACCAAGTTGTGCCAAGAAATCTGGAAGACAACCAGCTGGTCAACTGACTGAAAGAGATTCATATTTGTTCCCATTCCAAAGAAAGGTGATCTGACAGAGGACAGAAATTATCAAACAATATCATTAATATCACATGCAAGCAAGATTCTGCTGAAGATTATCCAAAAATATCAACAGAGAACTGTCAGAGTGCAGGCTAGGTTTAGAAGGGGCCATGGTACTAAGGATATTATAGCTAATGGTAAGTGGATCTTGGCTAAAAGCAGAGAGTACCAGAGGAATGTCTATCTGTGTTTCATTGACTAGCAAAAGTACAGTGTCAATCACAACAAACTGTAGCTTACTCTAAGAAGAATGGGAATCCCAGAACACTTGATTATGTTTATGTGAAACCTATACTTGGACCAGGAGGCAGCCGTCAGAACAGAACAAGGAAACACTGCATGGTTCAAAATTGAAAAGGGTGTACACCAGAGATGTGTCCTAGCTCCATAACTTTTTAATCTATATGCAGAATGGATCATCCGGAAGGTTGGGATCTATGGGCAGAAATATGACATTAGGACTGGAGGAAGACTCATCAACAATCTGCCATATGCAGATAACACAACCCTGGTTGCTGAAACTAAGGAGGACCTGAAGAGCTTTCTACAGAAGGTCAAGGACTGTAGCCTTCAATATGGATTGAAGCTCAACATTAAGAAAAGAAAAGATTTTCACCATTCCATCAATTGCCAGCATCATGATAGATGCTGAAGAGATTGAAATTGTTAATAGCTTCAGTTTGTTTGGCTCCAGAATCAACATTCTTGGCACCAGCAGCAAGGAAATTAAAAGAAGTGTATTGGGGAAGTCTGCTGTCAGAGACTTCTCCAACGTACTGAAGAGCAACAATGTCAGTCTGTGTGTGCCTGATCCAGGCCATAGTCTTTTCAGTTACTTGTTACGCATCAAAAAGCTGGAACATAACTAGAGATGATAGAAGGAGGATTGGTGCCTTTGAACAGTGGTGTTGGAGAAGGATTCTGAAGCTTCATTAGACATATTTTAGACATGTTACAAGGAGGGACCAGTCCTTGGAGAGGGAATCATGCTTAGGAGGGTGAAGGGCCAGTGCAAGAGAGGTAAACCCTAGATGAGTGGATTGATTCAGTGACTGGGGTAATGGAAGTAGGTATATAAGAGATAAGATTGGCACAGGACAGAGTATGGATTAGGGCTGTTGTACATAGGGTTGCTAAGAGCCACAAGTAACTCGACATCACATAACAACAACAACATCATAAGTCTCATGAGAGGAGATTACCTGTCTTTCTCTCACAGGCCAGCTGGTGGATTAGACTTGAGTGCCTCTGGGTTGGCAATACAACAATTTACCACTCAGCCATCAGAACTGCCTCTATCGTCACAGTACCATGTTATGTAATTTTTAAGTAGACAGATGGTGTATGTCTGTTTGGTGTATGCTGGCTTAATGATAACTGCTTAGTAAATATCCATTGAGTGAATTAAAAGAATATACAAAATCTGAAATGAACTACTGAACATGTAAATGAAAAGCAAAGAAAATTTCTCTAGGGCAATATGCAAAATAATGGCTTTGTGGACTCAACTACTCTTTTCTACTCTGTTTCAGAGATATAGCTCTCAAATATTTAAGGAAACTATTATAACCTTAATTTAAATTAAAGTAGAGGAAGATAGTATAGAAACAGTGGTGGTGGTTGTTAGGTGTCCTAGAATCAGCCATGACTCAAAGCAATCCTATAAAAAAATGGATCTGAACTTTTCCCTATTTGATACCATCCTCATCACTGCTGATGTACTTGACCTCATTGATAACTTGACTATGTGAATCCGTCTAGCTGACGGTCTTCCTCTCTTTGACTGATCCTCCACCTTTCCAAGCATAATGTCCTTTTCCAAGGACTGGCCCCTCAGGGAAAATGTCCAGCATATGTGAGAAGAGCGTCATCATCCTTGACTCCATAGAGTGCCCTGGCTACACTTCTTCCAAGAGATATTTTTTCATTCTATTGTAAATCCATGAGATATTCAGTACTCTTCTGCAATACCACAACTTTAAGGAACATTTTATAAAGAATAGATATACGTTCTCATTCAGTAAAGAACTTGCATTTATTAGCTTTCATCTCTGTTGTTTTACTCCTTGAAAGACTAAGTTCAAAGCAGGTTTATAATATATGCTGAATGAATGAGAGAAAAGAGAGAATTACAAAAGTGTTAAGTTGCTTTTATCTCCTAAAATTCCAACAGTATGTTATTACTGTCTTTGTTCTGAGTAAATAATTCTAGGGTACAATACAGAAGTAATTAACAGCAACAATAATTACTCAAAATGATGCTACATGGGAAGTTGATATTTTTAACTTCTTTTTTTTAAAATACATGAAACAACTGTACCTATCATTGAAGTTTAATCCCACATATGTTACTTTGTAGAATTGTAAAAAAATAACTGTATAGTTTACAACCATCAGAATCTAATAATGAAAACCCACATTTTCAATAAGACAACTTATGAGAAAATTTCTGCCAGTTAAAAAGAAAAGACATTCTATCTAATTAGTGTATTGAATCCAAGTTGGGTTTTTGTGTTTGCTTGATTTGGTTTGTTATGGGGTTTGGTTTTTGTTTTATGGACTTTTTATCTTTAATATTAGATGGAACTCTGGGGCAACCTGAAGGCAGAAAGTTCAAATTCACCAGCTGCTCTGTTTGAGAGAGAGATAAGCAATAGCCTCCTAGGCAATTTATAGTCTCTGAAAACTTGCTAGAGGTTAAGCTGAGTCAGTTCCACCTTGACATCAAATTACAACAAAAATGTAACAAAGTGGTGTTCTTAACATGTTAAGTTTTGTGTAGAGGCTTGAAGTTTAAACCTTGAGGCAAGAGAAGCTAAAACTTAGCATTGCCATAAAACAATGAAAGATTGACATTATGACGTAGAATACAAGCTCATTTTTTAATATAAACAAAGGCCCAGAATTGTGACACTAGCTCTTATAATACCCAATACAACATTAAAATTAGGAAGAAGGAGGGATGTTGTTGCTAGGCGCCATCGATTTAAGTACAATTCATTGTGACCTTATGAATGACAGACCTGAATCCTGTCCTATCTTGTGCCATCCTCATCATCTCTGATACAGTTGAGCCCATTTTTACAGTCACTGTGTCAATCTATCTTGTTAGGGATTTGCCTCTTTTTTTCTAACCCTTCACGTTTACAAGCATAATATCCGTTTGCAAGGACTAGCCTCTCCTGGCAACCTATCCAAAGACTGAGGAATGAAGCCTTGCCATCCAAAGTATGAGATATAAAACTTCCAAGGAGCACTCCAAATTAACAGACAAAAAACTACCCATTTACCATGTTTGGAAATAACAAACCCAAAACAAAAGAGAAAATCCAATACCAAGCAAATCTAAGATACCAAGTTTATTCTGACTCAAATCAGTGCTGTGGAGTGGCGTTTGTAAGCCTTTAAATCTTTAAAGAAGCAGACTACCTCCTGGTTCTTTCATACAGCTGCTGGCGAGTTGGAACTGTCAACCATTTGATTAGCAATCGAATTCCTTAGTCATCACACCATGAAATCTCCTTTCAGGGGATAATAAATAAAATATAGTGTAAGTGAGAAGTAAAGAAAGTTGTCTTCTCTGGTGGCCTAGTGGCAAGGAGCTGAGTTGCAATATCAAAAGCACGCGGTTTGAGGCCACCACATGCTCTGAAGGAAAAAGATGGGTAATCTCCACCCATGCAATGAACTGCCTCTGAAAACAGCCAGAGGGACAATTACAGGTCATCTCTGACTCTACAGTACACAACAGCAACAACAATGACCACTCTGAATAGGACTCAGAGAAGGCAGGTTTCAAAAATTTAAATCCTTTGGAAGTCTGCGAAGAAGCCATTTCAATGATGATCTTATAGTAACCTGGAATGTGGTCACATACTTTCTTGAGGTTTGCAGTTTCTCAGCCTCTTCAATGCAATGTCCTAAGAAACACTGCAATATGTTAAGAAACAGACAATGAGTTAAGAACCAATTATGACAACACAACAGAGACTGGGATAAAGAGTCAGGCCAGTGAGTCAAATAAGGAACGTAAATGAAGCATAGCTGCTAGTCTTAACCATGGTTTGTAGGACCAAGTACTTCAGACAAGAAAGGGAGAGGTGGATAACATCTCATTTAAAAGTGTGTGTGTGTGTGTGTGTGTGTGTGTGTGTGTGATCAATACTCTTCACACCAACAGTCAGGAAATCAAAAGACTAATTGCATTGGAAAAATCTGCTGTCAGGGACCTCACTAGAGTGCTGAAAATCAATGATGTCAGTCTAGAGAATAAGGTGCACTTAACCCAGACCGTGGTATTCGCAATTACTTGTTACGCTTCAAAGAATTTGACAATAACTAATGATAACAGAAGAAGAATTGATTCCTTTGAGTTGTGTGGTGCCAGAGAAGAGCCTTGAACAAACCATAGACTGCCAAGAAAACAGATAGATCTATCTTGGAGAGGGTGAAATCAAGTTTTTTTTCTTGGAGATTAAGATTTTGAAACTCTGTCTCACATACTTTGGGCATGTAGCCAGGAGAGACCAGTCCTTGGAGAAGGACATCATGCTTGGAAGGGTGGAGGGACGGTACAAGAGAGGAAGACCCTGGATGAGATGGCTTGATACAGTAACTGTGACAATGGCAGATGGTGTGTTGGATTTAGTGAGACTGGCTCAGGATGGGGCAGGATTCAGAGCTGCTGTGTATAGGGTCGCTATGGGTCACAACCTGTATGCAAAGCAGATTATCCGAGAGGCTGGGCTTTATGAGGAGAGTTGTGGCATCAGGATTGGTGGAAGATCTATTAACAATCTGCGTTATGCAGATGACACAACCCTGCTCGCTGAAACTGAGGAAGACCTCATGCACTTGCTGCAGAGGGTCAAGGACTGGAGCCTTTAGTATGGACTGAGGCCCAATGACAAGAAGACAAAGATTCTCACCACTGGACCAATTGGTAGTATCAGGATGGATGGCTAAGAGAGTGAGATTGTTCACAGCTTCAGTTTGCTCGGCTCCACAGTCAACACTCTTGGCACCAGCATTCAGGAAATAAAAAAGCATATTATGATGGGAAAGTCTGCTGTTAGGGACCACTCTAAAGTACTCAAGAGCAACGGTGTCTCTCTGGAGACTAAGGTGTGCTTGATACAGGCCATGGTCTTTCCAATCACTTGTTATGGATTAAAAAGTTGGATAATGACTAGGGAGGACAGAAGGAGAATTGATGCCTTTGAGCTGTGGTGCTGGAGAAGAGTATTGAATGTACCATGGACTGCCAAGAAAACAAACAGATTCATCCTGGAGAGGATTAAACCAAGCAACTCCTTGGAATCAAGCAAATCCTTGGAAGCAAGGATTCTGGGGCTTCGTCTGACATACTTTGGGCATGTTGCAAGGAGGGACGGGTCCTTGGAGAGGGACATCATGCTTGGGAAGGTGGAGGGATGGCGCAGGAGGGGAAGACCCTCTATGAGATGGATTGATTCGGTGACTGGGGTAATCGGAATGGGTGTGTCTGAAGCAGTGCGATTGGCACAGGATAGAGCCGGGTTTAGGGCTGTTGTGCATAGGGTCGCTATGAGTCACAGACAACTCGATGGCACATAACAACAACAACATGGGTCACAGGTGACTTGATGTCACATAACAACAAAAAATATATATGTATTGTATATACATACACACATATATACATACACACATATATATAAATATATATAACTTATATATTTTTCTCTCTGGTAGCCTAGTGGTAAGAAGTTGTCCTGCAATCCTGAAGGCATGTGGTTCAAGGCCAACGGCTGCTATGCGGAATAAGGATGGACAATCTCCTCTCATGTGATGAACTGCCTCTGAAAACCTGCTGAAGGGTTATCTGTGGTTCACTTCTAACTCGATGGTACACAACAACAATGTAAAAACTAAATGGACATTAATGGAGATCTCATGGAGAATGATATTTTACCAACTGAGGGATAGAAAAAATAGTTATGTGGACTATTCTCATTTTTTCAGATCATACTATTACTCTTAGTTTAATACTAAGATGTTTCTGACTATACAAACCAAGGTATTTTCAATTGCTTCATATGCATTTATGGAGCTCTGGTGACCTAGTGGCTAAGGAGCTGCAATGTCAATCCAAAGGTTTTTGGTTCAAATCCACCAAGACAGATAGATGAACAGTTTCTTTTTTTCTTTTTTCTATTAATTTCAATAAACATCTACAGAGATTTTGGGTTTCCATTCATTTATTGTTGTACTTTTCTCCCCACCCACCCCATCCCCACCCCCAGTTTGCTCTTCTCCTTGGAAAAAAAACCAAAAAAACAACAAACTCCTTCATTGGTACACAATAACCCACCACGCCCCCACTCCCATCCCCACCCCAAGTATACTCCACTCTGCAACCATCATTCCAGACTCATGATAATCATAATGCCCTAAAATATATTACTTTTAAACTATTTTCTCCCTCATCAGCTTCAATGCAGTAAACATAATTTATCCAGTTTTTCTCAGTCTTACCCCCACCCTCATTCTACAACAGTGGCACCATACAGTAGACAGAGATATTTCACTCAACGTAATGTCCTCCAGGGTTACCCATTTTGAATAATATTGCATGAGTTCCTGTTTTTCAATGCAGCATAGTATTCCATTGTGTGAATATTCCACAGCTTCTCTATCCATTCATTTGTTGATGGGCACTTAGGTTGTTTCCAACTCCTTGCTATTGTGAACAAAGCCGTGATAAACATGGGTGTGCATATATCTGCTTGGATGGCGGTTATGGTCTCTTTAGGGTGTATTCCCAGTAGTGGAATTGCTGGGTCAAATGGTATCTCTATTTGCAACTTTTCGAGAAAGCGCCACACCGCTTTCCACAGTGGTTGCACCATTTTACACATCCACCAACAGTGAATAAGGGTTCCAGTCTCTCCACAACCTCGCCAGCATTTGTTGCTTGATGTTATGTTAAATTTTGATAGTCTTACTGGGGTGAGATGATATCTCATAGTTGTCTTGACTTGCTTCTCTCTTAGAGCTAGGGATTTTGAACATTTCTTCATGTGCTTGTTGGCCATCTGAATGTCTTCTTCAGTGAAGTGTCTGTTCATATCCTGTGCCCATTTTTCTATAACAGTTTCGTTATGTACATTTACAGCCTCCAAAAGCCCACTAGAGGTTTAGCTATGACTTCATTCCAACTCAATAGCAATGAGAGTTTTCATATACATATGTGTATATGAAAGTTGGAGAATGAATACAAGCTTATTAATGCTTTTGAATTATGGTGTTGACAAAGAGTATCAGATATGCTGGAACTGCCAAATGAAGAAACAAGTCTGTCTTAGAAAATATCCTCCAGGAGACCCCTGGGAGGTATGGATGGTGAAACTTTGTTTCACATATTTTGGGCGATATCAGGATGGGCCAGTCCTTTGGGGGAAAAAACATCAGACTGGGAAAAGTAGGGGGTTAACAAAAATGGGATAGACTATCTCATTGAGACAGATTGAAACAGTGATTAAGCAATAGGTCTGAACATGGCAGAGGAAGTTAGCATGGCATAGGATAGGGGAAGATTCATATTTGTTGTTCATAGAACTGTTACTATTATGATTCATAGATGACTTGATATCACCTAGTAAATTGAGTTTTTTTTCTTAGTTTCCCCACACGTTAAATAAATTATCAGATGGGGATTCAGGGGGAATGCTATCCATTGTTTCTAAATATCTAAATTCCAGAAGAGATGAAATAATCAGCCCCCAATGTAAAATCTGTCACCATGCCCAACACATGCTTATATAAATCAATATGTTTAAGTTCAAATGTTATGAAAACACAACAGCATAGGGAATAGTGCTAGATTTATTTGATTGGGAATATTAATATTCAGCAAAATATTACTAGTGAAAAATCTTATCCTAAGAAGCAGGTTTCTTGTCATTCTGAAAGTGATTCTATGGAAATGCGTCAAGATTATTGCTAGGGTCAGAATAAGGTAAGTCAGCTATGGAAGGAAGCGAGGTGGCAAGAATGTTGAGGCAGATACTAATGAGAAAAGGAATCCTGGGCATTTATGCAGGCCAATAAGAAGCAGGAGTCATCAGCGAAGTGGCTATGATTAGACCCTACCCAATCAGAACCGGGGAATCAATAGCATTGGGCCTAGATGCATCGATTCTGACACATATAGAAGCAGTTGCTCCGGGAAACAGCCTGTCTACTGTTTTAGGTGCACGTGTGAGATTAAGAACAACAGGCTGGAACTGCTCACCACATCATCACATTAGCTCAGTCTCAAGTCTGGAAATACTTAAAAATGTGGAACCAGCCAGCTATGTGAATGTGCAACTTGAGTGATTTAATATCTTCTTTGTCTCTCTACGTCAGAGAAATGGCCTTTCTCACTCTATGGGAAATATCTTTTCTAATAAAACTATCTTTACTTTCATATTCACTCCTGTCTCCTCGCCTTTCATCTCAACCACATGTTTTAATCAGAGTTTGGCCTACTCTGGCATTGTTTCTGAGCAGGATATAACCAGGCTAAAGCCAGGGGATTTGTCCACAGTTAATTTTCAATTGTCTCTCATATGGTTCTACTCTTTTTCTGGGCAAGGGAAGCCGAACCAAGGCATTCACCACATGGTAACACTTGTAAAGGAAGAAATATCACTAATATTGCAGTATAGAGGATACTCTTTATTTCAGTAAGATTCCAAGGCTGAAGCCTTGTTTTTAGGGTAGATACTTATGTAATGAAAGGAGAAACAAATGGTTATTTATTTATTTTGTTTTGCTTTCCAAAACTTTCAAAAGGAAATGAGGCAAGAGGAGAATAAGAAGTCAACTTTATGGTGAAACACACATGTCCTATGAAATAGGTGAAAACATGTTCTGTGTGAGGGAAATGAGATGTTCACATCCTATGCCCTCAAGGAAATAACAATCTTTCTAGAGAAATCTGTTTATGAATACAATCTGTTCTGATGATGTCAAGAAAAGGTGTTAATTCAAAAGCTTTAAGATTAAATGCAGGGTTATAAAATAATTCAGATGGGAATTCAGTAATAGTTTTAGGAAAGAAGGTGAGACTGATTCAGTTCTTAAAAAGTTAAGTAATATCTTCATTAGAAGAAGAAGGTAGTGTGAGTTATGAAAATTTTAGGTAGTATAAACAAAATTTACAATATCAAGAAGTAAATGAATACTTCATTAGTTTCCAGGGCTATGTTGTTTTTATGTACCCTCAAGTCAGAACCTACTCTTAGCTGACCATCCAGGAAGTTTGAAAACCTCTCAGAGACTGTAAATTGTATACTCCGAGATTGCCCATCTTTCTCCTACAAAGTAGCTTAGTGAATTTGAAAACTTCTTTCTTGCCTTTGGGTTGACAGCACAACTCTGTACCTAATAGGCCACCAGAGCTTCCTTCCAAGGCAAAAGCAATAAAATATTACAATTCTTTGGCTTAAAACAATAGATAATCTTTGCTCCACAGTTAGAGCAGAATCTCAAAACCATACTCTGAACGATTCAGGGAGAATCCTGATGTACTTCTTCCAAGGTTCCATTGCTTACCTGCAATCTTTGGCATGTCGTGTTCTGTAGCTGTTGTTGTTGTTGTTATGCACCACTGAGTCAGAACCAATGTAGAGCTTACCCTTCAATGGGTTTTCAGTGGCAGTAAATCACACAGGAGAAGATTACAATCTTCTCCCACAGAACAGTTGGTAGATTTGTAAGTCACTGTTCTCCTTTATAAATATTTGACTGCATTCTGACTGATGTTAAGGCATTCATGTTTCAGTGATAGAATGTCAACTTCCATGTGCAATAACGAGGTTCAATTTGCTAGCAAATGTACTTCATGTGCACACCTGTGTTTATTGTGGCTTTGTTCACAATAGCAAGGAGTTGGAAACAACCTAATGCCCATCAACAAATGAATGGTTAAAGAAGCTGTGGTATATTCACACAATGGAATACTACACCGCATTGAAAAACAAGGAACTCATGCAGTATTATTCAAAATGGGTAACCCTGGAGGACATTATGCTAAGTGAAGTATCTCAGTCACAAAAGGACAAATACTGTATAGCATCACTGTTGTAAAACAGGACTGACATCGGGGTTGGGGGGAGACTGAGAAAGATGTGATAAATATTTTAAACTGCATTGAAACAGATGAGAGAGAAAACTGTTTAAAAGGGATATACGATTA
>NW_006399828.1:4366416-4376397 GCF_000299155.1 Elephantulus edwardii
TACTTTATAAATGTTGTTATTGTGTACTGTCTAAAACCAACCCATAGCTGAACTTTCAGCGGGTTTTTGAGACAGTAAAATATGTAAGCAGAGATTGCCCATTTTTATCCCATGGACCAGCGGGTGGATTGAAACCATGTACCTTTGGCACAACTGTGCCAAAAAGAATTGACTGACATGGAACCCTCTCAGGAAGCAGCATATGATCAAGAATCAAAATAATAAAGGAGGATTTTCAAGTTGCATTGTTTTTTGTGTTGATTTTTTTAAAGGCCCCAGGAAATTGATGGAGTACCAATTGACATATTTCAATAAACAGATGCAGCCCTGGATGTACTTACCACATTGTGCTAAAAAATTTGGAAGACTGCTATCTAGGCAACTGACTGCAAAAGATCCATATTTATTCCCATATCCAGAAAAGGTAATTCTATAGAATATGGAAATTACTGAACAATATCACTAACATCACATGCACGAAAAATCTTGCTGAATATTATCTGGAAATGACTGGAATAGTACATTGACAGAGAACTTCTAGAAATACAAGGTGAATTTAGAAGAAGCCACAGCACTAGCGATATCATTGCTGAGGTCAGATAGATCATAGCTGAGAGTAAAGACTATCAGAAAGATACCTATTTGTATTTTATTAACTATGAAAATAGATTAAGCTGAAGCTAAGGAAAATTAAATCAAATCCACAGGAACCAAAACATAACCTTAAGTCTATCCCACCTAAATTTCAAAACAATCTCAGAAACAGGTTTGAGGTCTTGAACACTAATGAGCAAAGACCAGATGAGGTGTGGGAGGCTATCAAGAATACCATCCAGGAAGACTGCAAAAGGTCATTACAAAGACAAAGAAGAATAAAAGACCAAAATGGATGTCAGAAGAGATTCTGAATATTGCACTAGAGCTCCAAGAAGGCAAAGCAGAGGAAATAGTTCAAGATATTTAGGAGCTGAACATAAGATTTCAAAAGACAGTACGGGAAGACAAAGTAAAGTATTACAATGAAATGTGCAAGGAGCTGGAGTCAGAGAATCAAAAGGGCTGAACTCGTTTAGCATTTCTTAAGCTGAAGAAACTGAAGAACAAATTCAAATCTCAAATTGCAAAAGTTAAGGATGCTTTGGACAGAATATTAAATGATCCAGGAAGTATTAAAAGAAGATTGAAAGAGTATACAGAATCATTATACCACATCAGGGTTGGGGTGAGACTGAGAAAATTTGGATAAATTATGCATATGACATTGAAACAGATGAGGGAAAGAATAGTTTAAAAGTGATATATGACTAGGTATTATGGCTATGACAAGAGTCCAGAATGACGGTTGCATAGTGGAGTGTCTTTGAGGGGGGGATTGTATACCAATAAAAGAATTTTTCTTTTACTTTTCAAAGAGAAGGGCAAATTGGGGAAGAGGGTGGGCAGGGAGAAAAATGCAACAATGAATGAATGGAAATCCAAAATCCCTATAAGCATTTAAAATTAATAAAATTTTTTAAAAAGAAGGAATTGGAAGACAAGAATTTCATGAAACAACATACGAACACGAGCCTGTAGTGATGAAGGAGGAAGTTTAAGCTGCTCTGAAAGAATTGGAAAGAAACAAGGCTCCAGGAGTTGACAGCATACTAATTGACATATTTCAACAACCAGATGCTGCCCTGGATGTGCTCACTAAATAGTGCCAAGAAATCTGGAGGACAGCCCCCTGGCCAACTAATTGGAAGAGATCGATACTTGTTTCCATTCCAAAGAAGGGTGACCCAACAGAGTGTAGAAATTATCAGACAATATCAGTAATATCACATGAAAGCAAGATTCTGCTGAAGATTATCCAAAAATTACTGGAACAGCACATCAACAGAGAACTGCCAGAAGTCCAGGCTGGGCTTAGAAGGGGTTGTGGTAGCAGGAATATTGTAGCTAATGTTAGATGGATCTTGGCTGAAAGCAGGGAGTACCAGAGGAATGTCTATCTGTGTTTCATTGATTATGCAAAGGCGTTTTACTGTGTGGATCAGAACAAACTGTGGCTAACTCTGAGAAGAATGAGCTCCAAACGTTTTCAATCTATATGCAGAAGAGATTATCCAGGAGGTTGGGCTCTATGAGGAGAAATGTGGCATCAGGACTGGAGGAAGATTAATGAACAATCTGCATTATGCAGGTGATACAACACTGCATGCTGAAACTGAGGCGGACCCGAAGCACTTGCTGCAGAAGGTTGCAGAAGGTCAAAGACTGCAGCCTTCAATGTTGCTTGTGATTCAGTATCAAAGAGAGCTGGACAATGACTAGGGATGATAGATGGAAAATTGATGTCTTTGAGCTGTTGTGTTGGAGAAGAATGTTGAATATGCTATGAAATGGAACTTCTGAGAAAACATACAAGTTTTACCTGGAGAGGGTTAAACCAGGCTGGCTCCTTAGAGGCAAGGATTCTGATGGTTCATCTGACATAGTTTGGATATATTGCCAGGAAGAACCAATCCTTGAACAGAGACATCATGCTTGGGAGGGTGGAGGGACAGTGCAGGTGGGGAAGACCCTCTATGAGATGCCTTGATTCAGCCACTGGGGTAATGGGGATAGGTGTGTCAGAGAAAATAAGATTGGCAAGGGATAGAGTAGGGTTTAGAGCTGTTATACATAGGGTCGCTATGAGTTGCAGGCGACTCGACAGCATATAGCAACAATCACAACTATGCGAAAGCATTTAATTGTGGCATCATGGCAAATTGTGGTTAACTATGAGTTACTTAATCCAAAACCCCTAATTTTGTTCATGTGAAAACCTATATTTAGACCTAGAAGCTGTTGCCCAAACACAGCAAGGGAAGACTGAACGGTTAAAAGTTAAGAATGGAATATGGAAGGGATGTATCTTTTCTCCATACCTTTTCAATCTATATGTGGAACAGATAATTTGGGAGTCTGGACTTTATATGATAAAGAATATGGCATCATGATTGGAAGAAGACTCATCAACAACCTACTTTATGCAGATAACACAACTTTGCTCACAGAAACGGAGGATTTAGAACATTTACTGCAGAAGATCAAAGATTGTAGCCTTTAATATGGACTGCATCTCAATGTCAAGAGAACAAAAAGTCTCAGCATTGGGCCAATAGGCAGTATCAGAATGGAGGAAGAAAGGATTGAAGTTGTTGATTATTTCATCTTGTTTGAATCCACAATCAAAACTTTTGGCACCAGCCATGAAGAAATCAAAAGATGAGTTGCACTGGGAAAATTTGTTATCAAAGACCTTTCCACAGTGCTGAATAGCAATAATGTCAGTCTAGAGACTAAGGTTGCCAGATCTAAGCTACTGTCTTTTTAGTTGCTTCTTATGTATGCATCTGAGAGCTGGACAATGAATTGGGATGACAGAAGAAGAATTGATGCCTTTGAACCCGTGGTGCTGGAGAATAGTATTGAACATATTGTGGATTGTCAACAAAAAGATGTGTCCTGGAGAGGGTGGAACCAGTGTGCTAATTGAAGGCAAGGATTTTGAAGCTCTATCTCACATACTTTGGCCATATGTCCAGGATGGATCAGTTCCTGAAGAAGGACATCGTGCTTGGAAGGGTAAAGGGTCAGTGCAGAAGAGGATGACCCTGGATGAGATGGATTGACAGAATGACTGTGGCAATGGGATCTAGTGCACCAGGTTGGCTAAGGATAGGGCACAGTTCAGAGCCATTGTTTAGACCCATGGGGTCTCTATGGGTCATAGTTACTCAATGGCATATAAGAACAAGAAGTCCACCAATTTATCAGTGGATTCTTCCTGTTGCATTGATGCGCAATAGAATGAATGGAAATTTCTGGATTAATATGGTTTAGAAAGAAAAACTTGGATAGATACTTCCAAGTCAGTCAACCAAGACCCTGTGGATGACAAAGTTTTGTTCTATAGTCCATTCTTGGAATGTGTATAAGGTCATCATGATGTGCGAGCTGACTAGATAGAGTCTAAAAAAAGACTGGTTTAATCACAGTTTGATGTTATTTTTGTGATTTTCCTTTCATCCTTCTCTTTGTGTCTTATCTCCTGAATGGCTTTACTGAACTTCTCCATCTGCCTATTTCCTATTAATGCTTCAAATATCACTTAATTTTAAGTTCTCTATGAATCTTTTTTGACAGCACAAATACAATGCATTCTACAGCCTCTAAAAAATTAATCTTTATCAGTAATGTGAATCTATTTAATCATATATTCACATTGCTTCATTCATGTTCCTATAGTTTTGTATGTTGTTACTCTTTTCAACTACTTTATTTCAGTAAATTCTATGAAAACCAGAGCTCAGTAGGACTACCTTGTATTTCTAGATGTTGAAGGTTTTCTGTCTTTGATAAGATACAGATATTTCATTTTCTATTACTAATTTTAGTAGAAAATATTTTTTCCATACAAGTTTCTGTCTGAAGTAAGGTCTGACTTTTCCAGGTTGCACTGTTTTTAGCTTTTAACATACAGATATTGAATATGCTCAGGACCATACATTTCTTTAAAAAAATTAGACTTGCCATCTTAGTGTGACTTACAGCTTTTGCTTTGGTGCAATTTCATAATTCTCTAAAATGAAACAAAATTATTTGATCATTTTATGCTTAATTTATGAACTCAATAATTAGCACTTTCAAAAGCATTACCTCAAGTCCTGCTTCACAAGCATTGTTAATTATATCTCATGCAACTTCATTGGAATCATCACAGTATTGAGAGATTTTCTTGTTTTGAGGATATATGACACAAAATAATAAGTTTCTATGACTTTTAAAAAGACATTTACTGCATACTTAGTCATAGTATCATTTTTATATTTAAAAATCATTTTTATTGTGCTAATTAATGTCTGAGATGGCCCTAGTGGCCTAATTTGTAGGGAGTTGTGTTACTAACCCAAAGGCTGTGCTTGTCTAGTTGTTCAAATTCAGAGATGCTGACAATCTCCTCCCATGCTATTGGTAACATAGGAATCCCGATGGATTCCCGATTCTGATTTGATGATGAGTCAGTTCTGATGTGATGTCAATGAGAAGAATTAATTCCAGATAATATAGTATCATTAGAAAACACAACTTCCAAACTTAGAGCTCTATAGTTCATGTACTATCAATTGCATCTCAACATCAAGAAAACAAAGATTCTCACCACCAATCCATTTGGCAGCATCAAGATAGATGGAGAAAATACTGAGATTTTAATTTCATCTTGCTTAGATCAACAGTCAACATGTTTTACACTAGCAGGAAATAAAAATGTGAGTTGCATTAGTAAAGTTGGCTGTGAGGGACCTCTCCTGAGACCTCTCCTACTAAAGAGAAATGATGTCAGTCTAGAGATTGAGGGGTACCTGATTCAGGCCATGATCTTCTCAATAGCTTGTTATCCATCTGAAAGCTAGATAATGACTAAAGACGACAGAAGAAGAATAGATGCCTCTGAGTTGTGGTGCTGGAGAAGATGCCTGTCCTTGAGCGGATGGAACCAAACTGCTCATCGGCAACAAGGATTTTGAAAATCTATCTCACATACATTGCACATGTTACCAGGAAGGACAAGTCCTTGTAGAGAAGGACATCAAGCTTGGCAGGGTGGAGGGCCAGTGTGGAAGATGAAGACCCCGGATGAGATGGATTGACACTGTGACTGTGGCAAAGAGGGGCAGGCATGTCAAAGATGGTGAGGTTGGCTCAGAATAGGGCAAGGTTCAGAGCTATTGTTTATAGGTTAACTATGAGTTGTAGTTGATTCAATGACACATAAAACAACAGTTCATGTAATTTATATTTATATATATATTTATTTATATATATAGTAATACGTAAATATATAATAATATATATAGTATACACTATATATAATATATGTTGTTGTTGATTGCTTTTGAGTCAAGCATAACTTATAGTGACCCGATGATCAAAAGACCTGAAGCCCCTCTATAACTATCAACATTTATCAAAGTTCATAGAGTTTCCAGAGGCATATTATTTAGGAAGCGGATGACACTGACTTAGGGTGTGCTTTTTCTATCCTATTTCTTGTTAAAATAGAGGTCAGGTTTAATTGTTTAATGATAGGATAATTTCAAAGGCTTTGTCTCACTCTTGAATCTATTACTATACTATTACTAAACTATTAGTATAAATATGTTTATCAGTATTGGCCTAAAACTGTTAAACTGAAGCTCACATCACTGTAATAATGTTACCTACCTCTTTCCTCCAAATAAAGCAAAATAAAAATCAAAATCGAAGCCAAACCCTCACATCCACCCAGTGAAATCTGACCCTTCATTGGATTTCCTAGGCTGTAAATATTTATAGCAAGAGACTGCCCATGTTTCTGAGAATGAATTGGTGGATTTTAACTGCTGAACTTTTGATTAACAACTTGACACATAACGTGCTATGGCATCAGGGCTCCTTCTAATGACACTCAAACTAAAAATTCACTTCCACTGAGTCAGAACCAACTCATAACTAACCTCTGATGGATTTCAGAGGCTGTGAATAACACAGGAGAAGATTGTTCATCTTTCTTCCTCAGACCCACTGATGGATTCGTAGTACCAGAAAGTCACCACTTTTGAGTTCACAGAGTAGCTTCCTATTGATTATACTACCAATAGAGAGTTGAAAAGCACTGCTTCCAAAGTTACAGAAAAATTGTACTTTAAGATGCATGCTTAAGATGATGAGTGATGGACAATATTTGGATTCTAGTTTAGAAAAAGAAAGTAATTACAATAGAATTCTTTGCATTTTCAAAGATACCTCTTGTGTTCTCAATGTAGGTATTTCTTGCATCATCCTTTGTCACAAGATGCAGCCATTACAGATTGATCCAGAAGCTAGCCCTTCGGAAGCTGCATGAACACCCCCCCACACACACACCCCCGCCCATTAGGGTAGGTGCAATTTACTAAGCATCTAACCATTTTTACATTCAGAAACATGAGTAATATTCTTATACTTTTAATTTGCACTTAGTCTATATGTTAAAAAGACTGCTTAAATAGCTAGAAATTAAATGAGTAGTAATGTTTGCTTGAAATTCAAATAGTGGCATGGGAAAATATTTTTACTAGTATAGTAAATGCATCTCTGATGTCTTGAGGGGGAAATTGAATAGTATTTTATTAAGATCAAACAATCCCTAATTATCACCCAGAGGCACAAAGTAAAGTTTTAGCAAGTAGAGACAGCATTGAGTTGCATCACATACCAAGAAAACCTAACCCACTGCCAAAAAGTGGATTCCAACTCACAGAGACCCTGTAAGACAGAGTAGAACTGCTTCATAGGGTTTTCAAGGCAGTAAAAATATATGGAAGCAGAATCCCACATTATCCTCACATAAAGAGGCTAGTGGGTTCAAACTGTAGTAGCTTGACCTTGGACATTTTTTGTTAGCATTTGACCACTTTAACTAATGTACCACAAAGACTCTTAGGCAGAACAATACATTCAGACCTTACGAATTACCCCAGCAATAATCCAGGCCAGTTTCAACAACACTCAAGTCAACTCATTGCTGTCAAATAGGCACTAACTCTTAGATAATCCTATAGCTGGTTTTCAAAGGATGTATGTTGCCCAGGAGAAGATTGCCCATCCTTCTCCTAAGGAGCCTCTGGGAATTTGAAACTCCATAGATGTACAACATTTGGGTTAGCAGTGCAAATCTCTATAAACTTTACCACCAGAACTTACTGTATCAACTTGTTATTGTTGGTAGGTGCCATTGAGTGGAGTGTGGCTTACAGTGACCCTGTAAACAATGGACCTGAACTTTGTCCTATCCTGGGCCATCCTCATTATCTCTGACACACTTCATTGCTGTAGTCACTGTGTCAATCCATTTCATTTGGAATCTTCTTCTCTTTCACTGACCTCCACATTTCCAAACATTGTATCCCTTTCCAAGAAATAGCCTCTCCTAGCAACGTGCTCAAAGTATGAGATATGAAGCTTCTCCATCCTTGCCTCCAAGGAACAGTCTGGTTATATTTTTTACAAGACATATCTGTTTGTTCTTGTGGAAGTCCATGGGATATTCAGTACTCTTCTCCAACACCACAACTAAGAGGATTCAATTCTTCTGTAATTCTTGTTCGTTGTTCACCTGTTAGATGCATTGCAAGTGATTGAAAAGAGCATGGATTTAATCAGGTGCAATTTAGTCTTCCAACTGACATCATTGCTTTTTCAATATTTTAGAGAGGTCCCTGAAAGCATACTTGCAAAATGCAATACATCTCCTGACTTATGGAACCAAGTGTGTTGATCAAAGCAAGATTAAATTATTGATGACTTCAAATCTTTTTTCATCTATGATGATTTTGTCTATTGGCCTAATGGTGATTACCTTAGTTTTCTTGATGTTGAGTTGTAATCCTAGGATATTGTCGTTTCCAAACTAGATAAGGGATGGACATATTTATAAATGTTTTTTAGAAAGTCTTCTAGAGAAGAAAGGTCAATGTATTTAAATTATTTTGAACTGTTTATTTCCTGAGTATTTCAGTTGTTTGTGGTCTTGTTGAAGACCTCAGGTGCAAGAAAAAAAAAACAGCTACCACGGTAAGAGAAATGATTGTCTAAGACTTCGTCATGCAATTTTCTGGTGAAATAGGCTTTCTAGAAAACCTTATATGAGCTTCCTAAGGAAATGTTGAAGAATATACCAGAATTGTACCTGCATTTGAAGAGAAATTATTCAAATATTGCCATTCCATACTGGAAAATTGTATATGTCCTAACCTATGACAAAGATGACAAATAATGATCCTCACCATTGGGCCAATAGGCAGTATGACAAGAGATGAAGAAAGGGTTGAAGTTGTTAATGACTTCACCTTGCCTGGGTCTACAATCAACATTCTTAGCACCAGCAGTCAGGAAATCAAAAGACAAGTTGCACTGGGAAAATATGCTGTCAAGAATCTCTCTAGAGTACTAAAGAGTAATGATGTCAGTTTAGAGGCTAAAGTGTATCTGATACAGGTCCTGGTCTCCTCAGTTGCTTGCTCTGTATCTAAAAACTGCACAATGGATAAGGATAACAGAAGAGAAGCTGATGCCTTTGAGTGGTGAACAGCTTTGAGCATACCAAAAGAGCATGCAATAAAATCAAATAGGTCTGTCCTAGAGAGGGTGACGAGATGCCTTGAAGTTCCATCTCACATATTTTAAACATATTGCCAGAAAGGATGAGTCCTTGGAGAAGGATGTGATGCTTGGATGACTGAAGGGGCAATGTAGTAGAGGAAGACCTTGGATGAAATGAATTGACGCAGTGACTGTGGCAATGGGGTCAGGTGTGTCAGAGATGGTGAGGTTGCCTCAGGATAGGACAAGGTTCAGTGCCATTGTTCATAGAATCACTGAGTCATGGTCAACAGCACATAATAACAACAGGTGACAGAAGGGTTTTTTCTTAGTATCAGACTCCCAACTACATGACTAGCTTATTTCCTGAGAGTCTCACCAAAGGTTCTAAGATACTACAGACTTGGAAAAGTAGCCTCAGTTACTGAACTTGCTCTGTTTTATCCCAGGCCTGCATTTTTGCCCATGAAAAATGTTTTTTCTTTTAAAAAATTGCATTAAGTAAATAAATACCAGTTTAATATTTTTACATGCAACTTCAATATTATTTCCTGTCATTTGTTATAGTTAATAATTTTCAATTGTTATAGTTAATAATGTGTGCCAACATTTCATGATTTTTCAGTATAATGTAACCACTCTATGTATTATAAACTTTAGACCCTATACTGTTCTTATTCTTTGATAAGATAATAATGGGCGACTGGAATGCAAAAGTCGGGAACAAAGAAGAAGATTCAGTAGTTGGAAAACATGAACTCGGTGACAGAAATGGAGCTGGAGAGAGAATGATCGAATTTTGCACAATGACTTATTCATAGCAAATAC
>NW_006399828.1:4379090-4384900 GCF_000299155.1 Elephantulus edwardii
TCTATGTATCTATCTATCCTCAGTGTCAGATGGATCTTGGCAGAAAGCAGGGAGTCCCAGAAGAATGTCTATCTGTGTTTAATTGACTATACAAAGGCAATTGACAGTGTGGATCTCAATAAATTGTGGCTGACCTTGAGGAAAATGGGAATTTCAAAGCACTTGATCGTGCTTATAAGAAAACTATACTTGGACCAAGAAACACTTCTCAGAACAAAGCAAAGAAACTGCTTGGTTCAAAATCAGGGAAAGAATGTATCAGGGATGCATCCTGTCCCCGTACCTTTTCAGTCTGTATGCAGAACAGATCATTTAGGAAGACGGGCTTTATGAGGAAGAGTGTGGCATCAGAATTGGAGGAAGACTCATTAACAACCTATGAAATGCAGATGACACAACACTGATTGCTGAAACTGAGGAGGACCTGCAGCACTTGTTTCAAAAGGCCAAGGACTGTAGTCTGCGATATGGATTGAAGCTTGACATCAAAAGACAAAGATTTTCACCACTGGGCCAATTGACAGCACCATGATAGAGGGAGAAGAGATTGAGGTTGTTAATAATTACAGCTTGCTCGGCTCCAAAATTAACACTTTTAACACCAACAGTCAGGAAATTAAAGATTAATTACACTGGGAAAATCTGCTGTCATGGACCTCTCCAGAGTGCTGAAGAGGAATGTCAATCTAGATACAAAGGTGTGCCTAATCCAGGCCATGGTCTTCTCAATTATTATGCTTCAGAGAGTTGGACAATGACTAAGGATGTCAGAAGAAGAACAGATGCTTTCAAGTTGTGGTGCTGGAGAAGAGTCTTGAACATACCATGGACGGCCAAGAAAACAAATAGGTCCGTCTTACAGAGGGTGAAGCCAAGTCTTTCCTTGGAGGTTAGGATTTTGAATCTCCACATCACTTACTTTGGGTACATAGCCAGGAGAGGGTGGTCCTTGGAGAAGGACATCATGCTCCGAGGAGTGGATGGACAGCGCAGGAGAGGGAGACCCAGGATGAGATAGATTGATTCAGTGACTAGGGCAATGAGGTTGATGTGTCAGAGTTAGTAAGACTGGCTCAGGACACAGGCAAGGGTTCAGAGCTGCTGTATGTAGGGTTGCTACACTCAATGGCACATAAAAACAATAACATACTATGACAGGTTTGGACACAGAAGTGGCATCCGTTTCCTAAATAACATACCTCCAGAAACTATATGAACTTTGATAAATGTCAATAGTTGTAGAGGGGCTTCAAGCTTTTTGTTCATAGGGTCACTATGAGTCATGCTTGACTTGAAGGCAATCAACAACTATATACATACACATATCCACATACACACACGTATATGTACATACATGCATATCTACATACATACATACATATACATATTATTTATATGTGTATCACAAATTGCTAACACACATCATCACTGATGCCTATCATTGAGTCAACTATAACTCATGGTAATCCTATAAACAACAAATCTGAACTTAGCTCCACCTTACATTATTGTCACAGTCTTTACCATGTTCAAGCTCATTGCTGCAATTACTGTGATAAGAAACTTCATTGAAGAATGTCCTCTTTTTTGGTGACCCTTTCTACCTTTTCCAGAATACTGTCTTTTCCCTAGTACTAGTTTCTTTTTGTAACAAGCCCAAAATATGTTAGATGAAGTTTCCCCATTCTTACCTCTAAGGATCACTCTGGTTACACTTCCTCTGAGACAAATTTGTTCTTTGGTCAGTCCATGCTATATTCAATGTTGATCTTGTTGATTGCCTTCAAGTTGAGCACAACTTATAGGGGCCCTATGAGCAAAAGGCCTGAAGCCCCTCTACAACTATCGACATTTATCAAAGTTCATAGAGTTGCTGAAAACATGACGTTTAATAACAAAATTTAAAGACATCTGTTCTTATTCCCATTCTTCTTTCATCTTCCTTACTCATTGTCCAACCTTCAGATGTGTAGGAAGCAATTAAAAACACTGTACCTTGGATCAGACATACCTTAAACTTTAACGTGTGTGTGTGTGTGTGTGTGTGTGTATACGTATATGTATATGTGTGTATTCTTTTGTTTTGCTTTATTTGTTTTCCTTCTCTAGAGAAAGCAACCTAACACAGCAATCATCACTGTACACTTCAAGATGATAATATAAATCATAGCAGAAGCTCTGTGGTGTTTGGGAAAATACTCCGTCTTTCTCTTCAAATTCATCATTTGTAATAACCAACAGTAGATTGCTAACCACTGGGCCAACAGACAAATCTTCATAGATGGAATTGTCATGAAGTTAAAATGATTGAAGTTGTCAATGATTTCATCTTGATTTAATCCACAATCACTTGGCACTTGCAGTCAAGAAACCAGAAGGGTGTATTGATTAGGTAGTTTCTGCATATAGATTGAAAAGGTATGGAGACAGGATGCATCCTTGACACAGTCTCTTCCTGATCTTGAACAATGCAGTGTTTCCCTGCTCTATTCTGAAGACTTCTTCCTGGTCCAATTACAGGTTTCACGTAAGCACAATCAAATGTTCTGGGATTCCCATTCTAAAAGTTAACCAAAATTTGTTGTGATCTACACAGTAAAATGCCTTTGCATTTTCAAGGAAACATAAATAGATATCCCTCTGGAACTCTTTGATTTCTACCAAGATCCATCTGACATTGACAATAACGTCTATGGTATCACTGCCTCCTCTAAACTCAGCTTGTATTTCTGGTAGTTCTCTGTCAATATACTATTCCAGTAATTTCTGGATTATCTTTAGCTGGATTCTGCTTGTGTGACATGAGAGATATTGTGTGATAATTTCTACACTCTGTTGGGTCATCTCTTTTTGGAATTGGAATAAATATGAATCTCTTGTTGGCCAGGTAGTTGTCCTCCAGATTTCTTGGCACCACCTGGTGAGCACGTCCAACACAATATCTCTTTGTTTAAATATGTCAGTTGGTATTCAATTAATTCCTGGGGCTTTATTTTTTGCCAAGTCCTTCGGAGTATCCTGTCCTGTTTCCATATCTTTCAATCTATATACAGAATAGATCATTCCAGAGGCTGGACTTTATGTGGATGAATGTGGCATCAGGGTTGGAGGAAGACCCATCAACAACCTACATTATGCCGGTGACATGACCTTCCTTGCTAAAACTGAGGTGGACCTGAAGCACTTGGTACAGAAGGTCAAGGACTGTAGTATTCAATATGGATTGAAACTCAACATCAAGAAGACAGATTCTCACCACTTGGCCAATTGGCAGCACCATGATAGATGGAGAAGAGATTGAGGTTAACAGTTACAGCTCGCTTGGCACCGCAATCATTACTCTTGGTACCAGCAGTAAGGAAATCAAAAGACAAAATGAATTAAATAAATAGGCTGTCAAGAACATTTCCAGAGTACTAAGAAGCAACAATGTCAGTCTAGAGACTAAAGTGTGCCTTGGCCACCGGTCTTCATAGTTACTTCCTGTGCATCAAAGATATAGAGAATGACTAAGAATGACAGAAGAAGAATTGATGCCTTTGAGTTGTGGTGCTGGAGAAGAGTCTTACACATACCCTGTACCACCAGGAAAACAAACAGGTTTGTGTTGGAGAGGGTGAAACCAAATTTCTCCTTGGAGGCTAGATTTTGCAGCTTCATGTAATTTGGGCAAGTGGCCAGGAGAGATCAATCCTTGGAGAAGAATATCATGCCCAGAAGGGTTGAGGGACAGTGAAGGAGAGGATGACCATGGATGGGATGGATTGATACAATAACTGGGGCAATGATACAATAACGGGGGCAATGGGAGTAGATGTGTTGTAATCAGTGAGACTTGCTCAGGGCAGGACAGGTCAGGCTTCAGAGGTGTTGTACACATGGTTGCTATGATCACAGGCAACTCAACAGCATGTGACAACAACAACATTGCTTGGGTAAATCAGCTATCAAAGAACATTCCAAGGTCTTAAGGAGCAGTGATGTCAGTTTAAAGACTAAGGAGCATCTGATTCCTGTCATAGTCTTTTCAATTACTTGTTTTGTTTTTGTTGTTGTTGTTGTGTGCCTTCAAGTCACCTGCAACTCATAGTGACCCTATGCACAATAGCCCTGAAAACTGCTCTATCCTGTGCCAATATTACTGTTTCTGACATACCCTCGTTACCCCAGTAACTGAATCAATCCATCTCGTTTATAGTCTTCCTGTCTTTCTCTGTCCCTTCCAAGCATGATGTCCCTTTCTAAGGACTGGCCTCTCCTTACAACATGCACAAACTATGCCTTAGAGTCCTTGCCTCCAAGAAGCAGCCTGGTTTCACCCTCTCTAGGATGAACCTGTTTGTTCTCCTGCAAGTCCATGGTATATTCAACAGTCTTCTCCAGCACCACAGCTCAAAGTCATCAATTCTTTCTCTATCATCTAGTCATTGTCCAGATCTCTGATGCTTACCAAGCAGTTGTGAAGACTATGGCCTGAATCAGGCATACCTCAGTCTCCAGACTGACATCTTTGCTCTTCAGTACTCTGGAGAGGTCCCAGACAGGCTTGGACCCGGAGGCAGTGGTCAGAACAGAGCAAGAAAACACTGCATGGTTCAAATTGGGAATGGTGTACTCCAGAGATGTATCCCGGCTCCATACCTTTTCAATGCAGAACAGATCATCAGGGAGGCTGGGCTCGGAAGAATGTGGCATCAGGATTGGAAGAAAACTCATCAACAAGCTGCGTTATGCAGGTGACAAAACCCTGCTTGCTGGAATGGAGGAATACCTGAAACGCTTGCTGCAGAAGATCAAGGACTGCAGCCGTCAATATGGATTGAAGCTCAACATTTAGAAAACAGAGATTCTCACCCTTGGGCTGATAGGCAACATTATGATAGATGGTGAAAAGATTGAAATTGTTAACAGCTTTAGTTTGCTTATATTCACAATCAACCCTCTTGGGACCAATAGCCAGGCAATTAAGAGACTACAGATTGCACTGGAAATTACTTGTAAGGCATCTGAAAATTGACAATGACTAAAAAAGAAAGAAAAATCAATGTCTTTGAGTTGTGATGTTGGAGAAGAGTACTGAAAATTCCATCAACTTCTAGTGTAATAAATATTGTTCGGAGAAAGTATAGGCAGTTTACTCCTTGCAGAAAGCATGATGAAGCTTTAACTCACATCTGTTGGGAATTTTATTAGAAGGGGTCAGTCCTTGGAGCAGAATATCACGCTCAGAAAGGTGGAAGATCAGCAAAAGGAAAGGAATACCTCAGTGAGATAGACTACACAGCGACTGTAGCAATGGGCTACAGAGATGAGGACAACAGCACAAGATAGGGCAAGGGTAATATCCATTGTTCATAGAATCACTATGAGTTATAATCAAAACAATTGCACCTAACAATAATGGATTTTGATCTGAATGATTCCTTTTTAGTTGTGTACTTCTGATGGTTTCATTATTATTTAAACCTTCCAATGGCTTCAATTATATAGTTGACAAGTACTTACCTACTTGGTTTCACTTATTTCTCTAGTCCCAGGACCATCCTTAGTCATTCACATACTCGTTATGAATGTCTAGATCATACTCATCTTCACACTACACTATTAATATCAGCATTTTCTACTCATTTTCTTCCTTATAATTAATCCACTTCATTTTTTTTCTCCAGTTCCTAACTTAAATATCACTTCTTCAGAAACATTCTGTAGTTGTTATGTACCATTGAGTCGCCCATGAACCATAGCCATCCTATATACAACTGCTCTGAACTGTACCCTGTCCTGAGCCACTGTCACTGTTTCCTCATATT
>NW_006399828.1:4385300-4451898 GCF_000299155.1 Elephantulus edwardii
AATTCCTCTTTTGATTTCCTGACTGCTGGTGCCAACAATGTTGATTGTGGACCTGAGCAAGCTTAAATTGTTAACAATTTCAAAAGGAGGATGTATATACATCCTACTTTATGTCCTTTTCTCTTCATCCAGAAGTTACATTTTCCCAAAGGAAGTGTACTTGGAGTTGATTCTTTAGAATTCCCACTGGCATAAAAGTTTCACAAGAAAATAGACCTTTTCTACCTTGCTTATATCATACTCATGGGATATATCATACTCAGCAAATAGTTGATTTTTAATGATGTGAAAGAGTGCAGCCAGCGAAGGGGGAGGAAGAGTGTGGCCTTCACTGATTCCATAAGACAGAACTGTTCCATCAACAATATCCACAACACAAACAGAGGACAGATAATGGCCTTCACCCCTACTAATTCTAACATCAATTGTCTTGTCCATGGCTCTTGGAGTTCTGTTACTGGGTCTGGTAATTCACTGAAATAGCCATGCAGAACTCACAGAACCACACTCTTTATTATGGAGTTAACTAGCAAAATTACAGGCTATAGTTATTGTAGAATAGGTATGAGGATCCAAGGGGGGAGAGCATGGAAGCAGAGGGGTGAGGATGGGTGGTGGTGGGGGGTGTTAATCATAAAGTTGCACAGTTTGACGGGGGGTGGGGTGGGGAGAAGGTGAAGGAAATTAGCAGGATCTTGTGTGAAAATCAATGTACTCGAACTTTGGAAATAAATCCGGGTATTTTTTAAAAAATTACAGGCTATACTTCACGTTGGTAACAAGGTACAATTCTATAGTTAGGACAGCTTTACAAGTATGCCCACAGGCCTTTTGATTTTTCAGCATCAAACCTTTAGGTAAGTGATACAAAACTCTCTTAGTCCAGCCAATTATGGAATCTTTCTGATTGTATCACAAAGAAGCATCTGATAATCTATCTATGTTACTTGTATTGTTCAGAACCTCACCTGTTGGTGAAATGTTATTCATTTTCCAAGACATAGCCTCCTTAGAGAAATCCACTGAGTCTTTTCTTAGAATTTATAATTTTTTCTTTTCTTTTTTCTTAATGCAGAAGAGAGTTATTCAGATCACTTGCTGTGGTGAACTTCCCAATCACTGAGTTAACATTTATTTTCTTTAAAATGTTAGTAGTATAGCTTTTCAGCAAAACATAAAGTGCCACATATGCATATTGAAAAGTATTATTTGTCACTTAAAAATAATCTTATTTACTCCTCCACAATTGCCTAGGAGATGAATCTTTTTATCTTCTTGAGGATCTGAAGACAGAGGCAGAAATAGATCAAGCCACTATCTATGATAACAAATCTAGCAAGTTGCAGGGCTTAGAGTTGAGCTCAAAGTATTTGGTGTCAGAGTCCATGCTCTTTAATGTTCTTGTTGTTAATTTATTCTTTTTAAATTTTTAAAATTTTATTCTGATTGATTTACAAAGTTTAAATACATTGTTTCTCACAACATGTCCTGCCATTTTCTTCCCCCACCCACCACCTACCAAATTGTGCAACCCTGTGATTAACATCCTACTCTCCCACACCCCTCTATTTCCACCCTCTCCCACCACAACTTGTATCTTCATACTCATTCTACAATAATGGTTTTATACAGTATTTGCCCTTGTGGAACTGAGTTAGTTCACTCAGCATAATCTTTTCTAGTCCCTCCCAAGTTAGGTAGTAATTTACAAAATCATTGTTCCTGTGTGCTGCATAGTATTTAATTTTAAGAATGTACCACAGCTCCTCAATCCATTCATTTGAGGTTGGACATTTGGGCTGTTTCCATGCTCTTGCGATGGTGAATAATGCTGCTATGAACATTGGTGTACAAGTTTCCATTTGAGCCTCAGTTCTCATTTTCTTGGAGTATATTTCAAGCAATGGAATAGCTGGGTCATATGGGATTTTTATGTTCAGCTTTTTTAGGGAGTGCCTAACAGCCTCCCAGAGTGATTTTACCATTGTGGAATCCCACCAACAATGTAAGAGTTCCTATCTCACCACATCCTCTTCAACATTCATTACTTGTTGTCCTGTTAAGCTTTGCCATTGCTGCTAGAGTGAGATGGGCACGTGGCAGGAGAGACTGGTCTTTGGAGAAGGACATCATCCTTGGAAGGGTGGAGGGACAGAGGAGGAGAGGAAGACTCCAAATGAGATGGATTGACGCAGTAACTGGGGCAACAGATTTGGTGTGTCAGAATTACTTAGACTGGCTCAGCACAGGGCAGTGTTCAGAGCTGCTGTACATAAGGTAGCTATGGATTTCAGGCAACTCCATGGCACATAACAACAACATCACCATGAGGGCACTATGAAGTCTACTTCATAGATATGTTGTCTAGATTGAATCAGGGAATATATTGTAGGAGATTATATTTTCTACTATTTCTACTGTAAATGGCAACACTAATATTTCTTAGGAAGTGCAACTAGTGTGCTCCTTAAAGTTAAAGGTGGCCAAACTTTATCTAACATACTTTGGGCATGTTGTTAGAAGGGGCGGATTCTTGGAAAAAATAATCATGCTTGGAAAAGTAGAGAGTCAGTGGAGAGAGCAAGATGCTCACTGAGATGGGTTGACACAACTGCAAAAATGATCTTAATCACCGAAGATACCGTTGGATAGTGAGGAAATGACAACGTTTTGATTTGCTATATACGGGGTCACTATGAGTTGTAGTAGATACCTAACAATAATATTCTTTATTTTAGGGTTTGTCTAAAGTCTTTTTATGCCTTGTTATGAATTGACCTATGTCCCTCCAAATTACATGTTGGAACCCTTACCCTTAACCCTTTAGATGCAATTCTGTTTAGAAACAGTGTTTCCTTCATTCTCTTATTAAAGCTGCATCAGCATAGAGTGCATCTTAAAATTATCTATGTCTGAATCATAAAAAGAGCAGGTAAGGAACCGAGTTGATCACACAACCAGGAAGAGAGATGTCATGTGAGGGTTGGCAAAGAATCAAGGGGCTCCTGAGAAGGGGGAAATCAACAGACCCTGATTTATTTGGACATTCAATTTTCAGAACTGTGAGCAAATACATTTCTGTTCTTAAAATCAACCATTTGGAGAATTTCTCTTACAGCAGCATATCAAAGACATTGCCCCACCCCCAAAATGTGGAATTTTTGTCCCTTCTTTTGAACTTGGGCAAGATTTTATGATTTATTCAGTGCCATCAAGATGACTAGAACTCATAGCAACCCTGTGAGTAACAGAGCTGAACCTTGCACCATCCTCATGACCTCTGATATGCAAAATAGTGAATGATGCAATTAACATCAAAGATGATGGATGGAAGGAGGCATTTCATGGCTACCTTCAGAAAAGAAAAAAAAAAAAAACCAAGGTAGAAGTAGTCTTCTGTGACTTCTAAGGCAAACCATAAAAATGAATTTAATTTCTTCCTTGCTCCTTCACAGAATGTATTCTTAAACACTACATTCAACCTCTGTGCTTATCATCTGCTGCTACACGTATGGGGAACAATACTTTTGCAAAGAGCTCTTCTATTGCTGCCTTTATTTGTGAGCAGAGCCACAGCCAAGGCCACTGCTAACATCAAGGAAGTACTGGGTCTCATCCAAATCAAGACCACCAAGCAAGAAAGAGAAATTTTTCCCCCTTCCCTGTTTGTTTTACATGTACTTTTCTGAAGTGAGGTGTTTACAACATAACATCTTAAATTCAGGCTCAACTTTCACATATAGAGCCTGGTCAGGGCTGTATGGAGACTGCCCTGTCAGATAATTACAAAGAGAACAAATTGTACCGTTTTCATGATAATTTGTCCTCTCTTATGCTCCTACCTCTCAAAGTTCTGCTACCACCTTAAACTTGTCTTGTAGGTTCTCATTTTTGCTCAGGATGGGTTTATTATCAGGGGATTTTACAAGCATTTGTCCACACAAACAGATTTCTGGAGAAGCCATTCCAGGATTTAAATAAAATGAGCAACATTGTATAAAGTAAAACAGACATTCTAAGTTAAAGATACACAAGGAGTGTAACAACAGGCTTGAGCAGGATAGAGATAGTGAAAAATTGGAATCTATTGTTTATAGCTTTATTATGAGGTGTAGTCAACTCAACAACACCTAACAACAAAAAGTTGGGAATCTTGATCACCAGCAATGAAGAAACAAAAATCTCCCTTACATATGTGTATCTGTGTGTTGGCTCTAAGAGTAGGAGTAGTTTTTAACTCTATAGATTGGGATAATATCTATTCTTGCTTTTGAACTGGTTTAAATGCCGCTTCATGGGCAGAAGGCAAGTAAGTCAGTGATATGAAGAGATGAAAAGAGAACTTGGCACAAGAGCACACAAAGGCATCAGCAAGTATGAATATACTTCCTGAAATGGTTCCAATAAAAGCCAGGAAATTGTCTACAAGGTAATAAAAGTTCAGAGTCAGTTACTGGAGTTTGTGAGCTATTACTATGTAAGATAGCCTCTCTGGTTGGTCAATAATCCCTGACATTTTCTGGCCTTTGAATAAAAATGTTTCTTGGTTTTACAGCATCTAAAAAATTCAGCTAAAAGAAAATCATAAAGAAAAATAGCAAAAGCAATTACAAAAGTAATTAACATCCATTCTTAAATTCCATGGTCAGTTGTATATTTGTTTGTTCCAGAAATATTTACACAGGGCTCACCACTGCAAGGTAAAAAAAAAAAAATTAAAAATCACAGTTAACTCACAATGAGAAAAAAAAAAGTAAAACCACCCCATAACCCTGACATGTAATGAAATAACATGATAAATTAACATATACGGTACTTTAGGGGACTATAAATAACACTCTTGGTACCAGCAGTCAGGAAATAAGAAGACATATTGCACTGAGAAAATCTGCAGTTAAGGAACTCTCTAAATTATTTAAGAGAAATGATGTCAGTTTGAGGACTATGGTGTGTCTGATTCAGGCCATAGTTTTTCCGGTAACTTGTTATACATCTGAGAGCTGGACAACGAATAAGGATGAAAGAAGAAGAATTTATGTCTTTATGCTGTGGCATTGGAGAATAGCACTGAACATCCCATGGACGGCCAAAAGAACATACAAATATGTCTTGGAGAGGGTGCAGATGTAGTGCTCTTTGGAGGCAAGAATGATGAGGCTTTCCCTCACATACTGTGGACATGTTGCTAGAAGGTGTTATTTCTTGGAGAGGGGCATGACATTTGGAAAAGTGGAGGGCCGGCAAAAAAGAGGAAGACCTTCAACCAGGTGGATTGACATGGTGACTGCTGCAATGAGATCCTGTGTGTCTGGAAGTGTCAGGATGGCAAAGGGTAGGGCAGGGTTCAGAACTGTCGTCCATAGTGTTGTTATGAGTTGTACTTGACTGGATGGCACCACCACCACCAACAACAATAAATAATAATGCAGTTGACTTTGTGAACACTTAATATGTGCCAGACAGACACTTTTTAAAACTTTTTTCTCCTAACTACTTGAATGCTGAAGGAAAAAGAATAGATATTATTATTTACCTTAATTATACAGGTAAAAATGTTAAGATAAGTAGAAACTAAGGTAAGTGTTCAAAGTTAAAAATTACTTTTTTGGTATGTACTTTGGGTTGTGGTTAAGATAATTACTTACTTAAGGAATAATATTGCTCATAACATCTCAGTATTGTAAGCTGAGACTTGAATTTGTTTTTCAGTACTTTCAGCTTGAGAAATGCCAAGCAAGTTTTCTCTTTTTATTCCCCAGTTCCAGCTGTCTGCATGTACCATCATAATACTTTGCTTTGCCTTTTTGAGCTGCCCTCATCATGACAGATGAGAAAAGATTGAAACTGTCAATTTTAACTGACCTGGATCTACAATCAACACCTTTGGTACCAGCAGTCTGGATATTTTTTTGAACTGGAAAAATCTACAGTCAGAGACATTTCCAAATTATTGAGGAGCAATAATATAATTTTGAAGAATAAGGTTCCCCTCAAAATCACTTGCTAGCCATCTGAAAACTGGACAATGAAGAAAGATAACAGAAGAAGAATCAATGCCTTTGAATTGTGGTATTGGATAAGAGTATTGAATGAACTGCAAAAAGAACAGATATGTCTTGGAAAAAATGCAACCAGAGTGCTCCATAGAGGCAAAGGTAATGAAGTTTCATCTCATGTTCATTAGTAATGCTGCTAGGAGATGCTATTTCCTAGAGAGTAGTAGCATCCTCAGAAAAGTAGACTATCAGAGAAAGAGAAGATTGTTGAGATGAATTGACACAGTGACTGCAGTAAAAGCATCAGATATGTCAGAGATGATGAAGATGATACAAGATATAAAAGAGTTCAGATCTGTTGCTCATACTGTTGCTATAGATAGTACTCAATTTGACAATGCCTAACAATTATAAACCAGCTTCTCCTATAATCTCAAACCATTTCGTTTAAAATATGAAAATTTTGATGTTTGTTGTAGTATTGTTATGTGCCATTGAGTTTCTTGCAACTCATAGCAACCTTACATATATTTGCCCTAAACTCTGCCTTATTCTGAACCAGTCTCACTGACTGACACACCTACCCTCCTTACCCTAGTTGCTGTGTCAATCCATCTCATCTGGGGTCTTCTTATCATGTACTCTCCCTCCACCCTTCCAAGAATAATGTCCTCCTCCATAGACTGGTCCCTCCTGGCCACATGTCCAAAGTATGTGAGCTACAAAATCCTTGCCTCCATGGAGAAACTTGGTTTCACCCTCTCCAAGATAGACCTGTTTGTTCTCCTGGTGTCCATGCTATGTTCAATATTCTTCTCCAGCACCACAACTCAAAGGAATTAATTCTTCTTCTGTCATCCTTAGTCATTGTCCAGATCTTTGATGCATAGCAAATAATTGCAAAGACCATGACCTGGATCAGGTATATGTAGATGCACTGTATCTAAAATTTTGGGAAAGTAGATATACTAAATAATTTTATTTATTTATTTTTTACTTATATGTCTTGGTGATTTCATCTGTAATTTGTATCTCACACCTAATCAAACTTAAAATTATTGCTGGAGTTTGTTCTGGTTCAGGTAACCTATCATTGTGTTCCCAAGGCTGTAAATTGCAAAGTGAATCTCACCGTCTTTATACTGAGAATGTGTTTGTGGATTCAAACTGCTGAGGTGGTAGCACAGCATGCTACAGACTAAATTATCAACAGCTTACACGTACATTAATGAGATCCGGTGGCTTAGGGCACAAGAAGGTGTACTGCCAACCCAAAGCTGGTGGTTTGATTTTACCAGCTGCTGCTACATAAAACACAACACAACACAACACAACAAAACAAACACAATTTCCTCCCATGTGATTTACAGCCCTGAAAACCTACTAGAGAGAGGGCCATATATAAGTTGTCATCTATGAGTTCACACTCAATGGATAGGACTTTGAGTTTGATATGTACATTAGTAATATCATAATTAGAGCATTTTGATCGTTTCAGTAAATCTACTATTTGTGTAGACTATTTGTAAAATTTAAATGAGATCATTTCTTAATTACATTAGTTTCTTTGGGGATATCCCTGCTTCCCCCTTTGTTTTCTTTCTGGTCAAGGATAACTGACTTAAAAATATCCAACTTAATTTTACATGCAAATTGCCTGCTAGAATATAAAGTGTACATCATCATTGTTGTGGTGGTAAATTAGAACCAACTTATAACTGACCCTTCAATAGGTTTTTCAGAGGCTGTAAATTGCATGGGAGGAGATTGTCCATATTCCTCCCTCAGAGCAGCTGGTGGATTTGAACCCCCATCCTTTGGGTTGGCAACACAACTCCTTATTACTAGACCAATAGAGGAGTTGTTGTTGTTGTGTACCGTCAAGTTGGAGCCAACTCAGAACTGACACTCCATTCAGTTTAGCCATTGGAGCTCCTTATAAAAGAGTATATGCTATGGAAATATTTTAACAAAAAGGTTTTCTCCAATATTATATATCTGCAGAAATATAACAATCACATCTATAGTTTAAAGGTTTTTCAGGAAGAAGTAATATTTTTGTTGACTCTCATATGCTTAGATAGTGGAAAGCACTTATCTAGATACCTAAACAACATGCCTCTGGAAACTCTATGAACTTTGAGAAATGACAATAATTATAGAAAAGCTTCAGGTATTTTGTTCATTGGGTCGTTTTGAGTCACGCTCGACTCTCTGGAAATCAACAACAACAACAGATATCTAGAAGGAGTTGTTTTTGTTGTTGTTATGAGCTGTTGAGTCACTTGCAACTCATAGGGACCCTATACAGCAGCCCTACACCCTGCTCTATTCTGTGCCAATCTTATTGTCTCCGACACCCCTACCCCATTATCCCATAGTAGCCCTTCATTAGATACTCAAAGCCATAAAATCATAAGGAGAGGAAACTATACCTCTTTCTCACTACTGATTCAAGATGATAATGATTCAAGGTTCTGGTTATCAGCACAACTCGCTATGGACTATACCATCAGATCTTCTTCTATTGATACTCCTCAGATGTATATCTTCCAGGATTCATTACTATAATCTCAGCATCTAATCGAGAATCTTGTCTATCACTCATTAATAAATGGCCAAAAGGAAGAAAAGAAGGAAGAAGATGGAAGAAGAGTGAGAGAAAGAAAGAGGAAATAACAAAGGAGAGAGATTTAAAAAATGGCAGGACAGATAGATACAGTGCATTTCGTGAACTTTTCCTTTTTCTTTGTAGAATTTCCTCAGCTAAATACCACTCAGAGCATCTTCCTTCCTGTAGCTTCCCCCCTACCCCAGTTCCATTTTTGTCCAGCCTATAATTTTAATGATTCATTCTCTCAAATCAATGACTAAGATCTTTATTAAATGAAAATATATTGAACAAATAAACTACAGGAAGCATGATAAGTAGTCAGTAAAATTTCAAGATGTTTCCTTGACTGTGAAGACTTTCCAATAAAATTTGGTTAAGCCCTAAACATATGGTCTAGTAAAAATAGGAATGTGCCTTTAAAGAGTCTGGGCTTGAAAATCCTTCCACCACTTTACTGACTCTGGGTTTGGTATGGCATTCAGCAGGTTTGAAACTCAATTGTCTCATTGATGAAAGAAGGCTAGTAGTTTTTATTTTGAAGCGTTTTTTTGGAAGACTAAAAATAAGGGAAGTAAAATATTTCACATACTACCAAGTTCATGAAAATGTGTCTTATGAAAAAATGCTTGACTTTTTTGTCAAATGAATATTGAAAACATTACATATAATACATTATTTAGTGATTTCAAAGTGAGGCAGTGCATAAAAGATTTACTACACATATCTCAGTGGATAGAACAGTAAACATTGAATGCATTCCTGAAACACATAAATGATCTGTAAATATTACTTGATGGTGATGTTCTCATTGGTGAGGATTTCACATCCAATACCTCTCATTGGTGAGAAAAGTAAAGTACTTACATATTTTTGTACTAAGCATGACTAATCACATAGAGCCTGAGGAGTGTAGAAAATGTTGCAAGCAGACAGATTTGGTAAAGAATAGCAAGAATAAGTTAGGGAGAAATGAGCTTGTTACATGGTTCTGCTCAGACTGTTGCAAAATAGGATGAGTTCTGTGTGTATCAACCCTGTAAGGCTTAGAGACGCTAAGAGAAGAATGAGCACATGCATGCTGGGAAGTAACATAACTGATGAGGTGTGGAGATAGCACTGCTCAGCCTGTCCGCACATGTATTTTATGTAAGGTAGAAGAGCTAAAAGAAACTCATCTCTGACAAAATGCCCCCAGCTCCCTGGAAAGAGAAACTCATGTTTTCCATTTGTCTGATCAGTGCACACACTCGTTTTGTTTCCTGAATACTTCATAACAAATAGTGACTCCTCAGCTCATAATGGAGTCTATAAATTATCTTCTATTCATAAAATTGCTTCCATTGAACACCCTCCAAGGGATTCCTAAAGCATAACCACTCTTCAAGGTGTGCTGGTGATACTGTGGGTAAAGAGTTCAGGTCCTAACAACAACAACATAAAAAATAATCGTAGTTGGAACTCACCCTCTGGAGTAAGACATGACAGCTGCTTTCTTACAGATTTAATCTTGGAAGCCTAATGGGGAAGCTATACACTGTCCTGTAGAGTTCATAAGGGTTAGATTTGATTTTACAGTTTGTGTGTTGGTGGCCTAGTAGGAAAGAGTTGCGTTGCACCCACAGGCACCTGCTTTGAATCCACCAGCTGCTCAATGGAATAAAGACAGACAATCTCCTCCCATGCAATTTACAGCCTCTGAAAACCCACTGGAAGGTCAACTATGAGTCGATTCTAACTTGATGATGCATAACAAAAACAACACTTAAAAAATAAGCCTATCTCTCTTCTAAAATATAAACAAAAATAAAACAAATAATCCTTTTCTTTTCTTCCAAGACTCTCAGAAACACTGATGCTCTATGTTCTGGTGTGCCACCCATGATCATTTGCCTACTGTCTGCTGCGCTTGCAAGGGTTGGTTCTCTTTTGGCACACTGCCTGCACTCACTGTGACTCTGCCCTATCACCTCACAAGCTGTAGGGCAGCTGAGTTTAACACCCTGCCTTTAACTTGAAGCCTAAACCTTTCAGGTACTTTTTGTCGCTTTGAGTAGGGCTGGATTACAGAAATAGAATAAAACTGATCCGATTGCAAATGTTGGCTGCATTTCTTTGGTTTTTTTTGCAAGAGCCTTGCAAGTACAGCCATAGGATGGCAATGAACTGAGCATCCAACCTGCTTTGTAAGAGCCAGGATTTGGGCCACCTCAAAGTATCTCATATTGCTCTTTGGCAAGTTTGCACATTTTCTTACAAATAGAGCTCCCTCTAACACCATCTCTTGCACAATGGGTTCGTGTGAGGACAGACATTCTTTACTCAATACCACACCTTCCAGAGACTTTAAAGGCTGGATATGCTTACCTAGTTCATAGAACTGATGATATCAAATGTTGTTCTAAGATTAATTTGTATTTATGTAAGCCCTGGTGTTAAAACTTATATACTTAAACCAATCTTTATTTTCCCCTTGAGATACAAAGCCTATAACCTGCCAGGCTATATTGAGACAAAAAGAATCTATAATCACATTACAGGTTTGGTATGTATGTTTGATAAAGCTATGCTTCTGGAAGCCCCAAAGTGTTAGCTAAGCTCTACCAGCAGGTTTATAATTTTTACTCTTCCCTTTTTCCGCTTTTTCTTTCTTTTCAAATTAAATGTAATTGCATGTTGGTTAATAACTAGGAATATTTGCCTTTAAAAAGGGATATCTAGTTTTTTTATTTCCTCTTTCAACATTTTAGACATTTTAGTCCTATTCTAAATAACCTTTAGAGCTTATGAATAAAAAGAAGTCTAAATGTTACAGAAATACCACATAGGTGGCTTGAAAACACAGAAATTGGTATATTTATGGTATTATAGAAGGCTGGATGTCTTAATTTAGGGTACCCACCCCTAAAGGAAGATCCTTGTCTTAACTTCTATAGCCTTAAGAGTCTTCAATATCTTAAGAATCTTCATGTGTTATCTATTTCTCCCTGTTTTTAAAAATATTGCCATAAAGTAGACTGACACACATTGACTCGATAGGACAAAGAGGCTTCTCAGAGTTGTAGTCGTTACAGAAAGAGACTCTCATCTCTCTCTCATAGGACAACTGGTGTATTAAAATTGACAAGTTTTCAACTAACAGACAAGCTTTTACCATTGCACCATTAGGCAATCCCTACAAGAGTTCTTTCCAGTTATTCTGAGAAAGTTAGTCCTGGGAGCAAATATTGGAAACCACAAAGAATTAGTGGTGGGTTTGATGAGGTTTGTCAAGAAATATGATAATTACATGGCTGCCACAAATAGATTATACTTGGTAAAGAAAAACCTTACTGACATGAAAAAAAGATTAAAATAACTATAAAATGCCATGTAAAAAATCCACATCATTTTAAAAGCAACCTTCCTACTTGTGGTCATACATTGCCTTAACAAAATTTCTCTAGTAGCTGCTATATGCCAGATGCTTTAGATGTTTATAAAGGATTAAAATAAGTAAAGGCAAATTTATGAAATAAATAGTTATAAAAGTATTATGCTCAAAGGGTTATAAAACACAGAATAATTATGCTTAGAATAAAAGCTGGATTTGCTATGTAGACTAGAAAAAGAAGAGTCTTTCAGACAAAAAGAATATTTTATTCTTCTGTTTTGTTTTATATATAACCCACCTCAACAATGACTCTTTTTTAATTTATATTTTTTATTTCTTTTCCTTTGAGTGAAAGTTTGCAAGTAATATTGGTTTTTCATTCAATCATTTAATCATTAAGTATAGTTTTAATTATGTCTTATAGTATTAATGTAATTTATTAAAATAAATAATTAAGATCCTAATAAACCCTTACTATATATTTTGCCTTTCCCATCACCACATTTATCTATTTATTAATTTTTACTCCCCTTGTACTTTCTTTTCATCCGTGATTAAACATGTGTGCAAACCTTTACTTAGCTTTTTATATTAGTAGTTGTAGATCATAATTGTCCTTTTGTGACAAGTACAATACACAACTTTTATCACCTGCATAATTTCATGTACAGTTTATGATCCATCTATGTTGTGCAGTATTTCACAAATTCTTGATAATTTTTTTAGTCATCCATAATACTCCATTCCATGAATAATTTCTTTAGCCAGTCATCTTTGGTAGACAATTGTATTATTTCTAACTCCTTCTATAGGAAATATGCTTGTAATATACATGATGGAATAATGTTGTATTTGTATACCAGTTTGTACCAAACTATTATCTCTTTGTGATATATACCTTGTTAATTTGATGCATCAAATGGTATTTATATTCTCAATGTTTTAAAGAAGCACCAAACGTCTCACAAATAGTGTATGAGAGTGCCAATCTCTTCACACCTTTACTAACATTTTGTATTTACTGTATGTATTAATATTGTTACTGTTGCTGGTATATCACTGTTGTTTTGGTTTAACTGCCTCTGAAAAACTGCTTGAGGATCAGCTATGGTTCAGTTCTAACTCAATGACATACAACAACGATGACTGAAGAGCTTCAGTATTTCTTCATATGTTTGCTCGCCATCTGAGTATCTTTGGTGAAGTGTCTATTCATACCCTTTAGGACAGAGAGAATATTGGGTGTAAAAGCAAAGACACTAAATGAACTGCATGTACCAGAGCAAACTGTAAATATTTTTTTTCCTCTTTTCATGACTGAGTTAAAACATGGAAAACACAGGAAAAACAGTTTTGAAAATTGCTGTTGATAGTTCATGTGTACACTTGTCAGGAATCCAATAAGTATACAGTAATAATTCAAATTCTCATGCGCTACCTAATGCTCTCTCGGTTTACAAGTTGTTTCTAGCCAGTAAAATATGGTAAGGTTGATGGATGTCACTTCCATGATTACGTGATGTGAGATAGTAGCTGCCATCTTGCTAGCAGACCTGTACCTTTCGAGCCTTAACAAAACAGTTCAGTGCTTATCTGTTCCATCACCAGGGTTCCTCAGCCTTGATTTTGCAATGTTCTTTGGGATGGGAGGTTATCTGTGCATCATAGTCAGTTGTTTAATATAATGCATCACCTTTATCTAATAAATGCTATTTGCATGTCTTCTACACTAAAACTATAAAAAGATATCTCTAGATGTTGTTAAATGTCTCAGTGAGTGTTCGGCAAGAAACAGTAGAGTCATCTGTTGAGTACAATCCATCTAAAGAAGACAAAAATATGAAGTAGGCAAATTACTATTCCTAAACCAACTGCTTTTTCTCTTTTCTTTTTGTAAACAAAATATATTGCAATACTCACTCAAATTAACTTCAACTGTGGACAGGACATCTTCTTATTTTGTAAACAAAAATGTATTGCAAAACAACCATATTTATTCACTTATATGTTGTCGATGGTTGAGTTCATGTGACACTGAAAGAGTGGAGCAGTTTAAAGACACAACAAGGCTCACTAAGGCAAAATTATTTACTCGACCTTTGCTCTAGATATTCCAGCCTTATGCGAATGAAAGAAAATTAGTTTAAATAAAGTTTCATTGTTGTTATTAGGTGTCACTATAACTTCTGACTGATACTCGCTCTAGGAGGTCTGGTGGACTGGTGGTAAGAAGCTACACTGCCAACCCAAAGGCACACAGTTAGAATGCACCAGCTGCTTCTTGGAAGAGGATGGGCAATTTCCTCCTGTGCAATTAAACTGCCTCTGAAAACCCACTGGAGGCTCTATTATGGGTTGGTTCCAACTCAATTGTACTCAACAACAAAAGCAACAATAATGTGCACATCACAATGAAGCTGCTCAGCCCTGATGCTTTTAAGCTGTGGTGTTGGAGAAGAGTCTGAAGATCTCATGGACTGCCAAAAGAACAAACAGGTATGTCTTGGAGAAAGTGAAACCAGCATTCTCCTGGGAGGCAAGGATGGCAAAGTTTCGTCTCACATAATTGGGTCATGTTTCTGGGAGAGGGCATGTCCTTTGAAAGGGACATCATGCTTGGAAAAGCGGGGAGTGTCAAGGAAAGGTAGGAAGATTCTCAATGAGATTGACACAGAGACTACAGCAACAGGATTTAGTGTGTCAGAGATGAGGAGGATGGTATGGAATACGGCAGGGTTCAGATCTGTTGTTCACAGGATCACTATGAATAGTACATGATGGCACTTAACAACATTGCTGTAGTCACCAGGCAAATTCAATTTGTTAAAGGTTTGCCTCTTTGTCATTGATCTTCTAAAATACGTAGTATCCTTCTCCAGAGGTTAGTTCTTCCTGTTAAGATGTCCAAAGTAACATATTCCATAAAGCCTTCTTGTTTAGAAAGAAAGATTTTATAACTTAAAATATCTAGTAAACTTGCACAGACTAAATTGGGATTTTTTTTCCATTAAAGATAAATTGTAACCGTCTCTTCCCTCACTCTTTCTTCCTTCCTAAACAATATACTCAGTATCATCTGTTCTTTCCAGGCACTATACTCGACAGCCGGATATAGTGTGAGCAAGACAAGTATGACCATGGTGCTTATGGAGGCCTAAGGAATACAGTCCACTAACCAGAATTCCTCATTGTAATTGCAGTAATAGCTTTGGAGGGAAAGTAGTGGATGCTATGGATGTACCTGATGGAGAATTTAGGTTGAGAAATCCAATATTGCATGAATTATTGTAGGTATAACCACAATAAAGCTTTCAGGAAATGGGAAATATCTATCTTCATATCTTAATTTAAAATGTTTATCTTTTATACTATAAGTTATTTGTAAATAACTAGACAGATAAGCTGGACAGATGGAAGCTTTGGAATCAAAGCAGAGCTATTCCTTTCTGTTAGCAATTAGACATATGAAGCATATTCTTAAACCATGATGTGTCAAAGATTTGCAGGTTTTGAGCAAATACTGTCAGGCTGTAAAACCAGACAACAAAAATGATATTTCCTTTTAATTACTGCCTTTGATTTTTTTTATGTCTCCCAAAACATGTTCATAAATTCTTCTATTTTTGCTATTGTAATCACTGGGAAAAATGAAAACATAACACAACGTTTTATTTTCTCAAAATGATACAAGAGTATTTTAAGTGGACCAAACAACAGGAAGACATGTACTTTTCTGTTGAATCTATATCTTATAAAGGAAAATAAACTCAGTTGTGATGTTTCAGATAATTACTACGCTTAGTGTCAAATTTCTAAACACATAGGCATGCACAAAAACAAAATTAAGAGTTTATTATTTCAGACATTTATGTTTTAAAATTTTTTTATTTTCTTTGAAATATGATTGCCATGAGTCTTAAGTACTGCTAAATTGCTATAAATTTAATAAATTCATAATTATGTACTTTATCTACATCTTGATTGCTTTTCTTTTTTTTTCCACTCCATTGGCCCCACCCCTTTTCCTTTAAGTGTATAGTATACATATTTTACTAAAATACATTTTTATAGGAATTTCTACTGGCCTAGTAGCAAGAAGCTGTGCTGCAATCCCGAAGACACACAATTCAAATGTACCAATTGCTTCGCAGAAGAAGGATGGGCAATCTCCTGTGTGGTTAACTGGCTTTGAAAACCTGTGGAAGGGTCAGCTATGAGTCAGTCTCAACTCGACTGTACACAACACCACCACCACCACCACTACTAGTAAAACTAAGGGACTTACAAAGATCACACAAGTCATTATACATCCAGGGTGAGGGGAGGGGGTATATTTCTCTACTTAATCTCAGATGCAGATTCCATATTAATTTTATTCACAAGGAAATCAATGAATATGTTTACATATAATTAACTGTACAGTGAGCTTATCCTCAGGAAGGACAAAATATTAATTTTATTTCCATTTTAATTGTTGATCTGTAGAGTTACCATGTATTGATGAAGTAAAATTGTCCCCAACAACAAAATATTATAAAATATGTAAAATGTATTAGGATAGAGTATGTAAACCATTATTAGGATAAAGTCTCAAGCCATTTTAGTAGTGGAATTCTGCTTTTGTGTCTACTGAGAAAATATTTCTACCTCATTTAAGAAGCTCATTGAATTTCAGCCTATGTAGGACCAATTAGTGCATTCAATATGGACATACAAAGTTTGTAAGGCACCCTTTCCACGCTCTCCCATCCCCATGTCAGGGAGAGGCAGATGTTCTCTGATTCTTGCTGTGCATCACAGCTGTTTCAGAAATTCTAGTAAATAACCAGTCTCAGTATTTTTACTTTATTGTCTTTGTTATCATTGTCATGGTCATAATGTAATTTGGGACTTAGCTCTACCTAACTCCTAACTTCTTTCCTTTTTAATGAATGTATTAAGAAACATCTTAGTAAGTATAACCCTCATATGTTTCTGAAAGGAGAAAAAAATCCTTTTGATTATTTATAACTGTTAAAGGATTCAATATACTGGTATCATCTGGTGAGTAGCATAATGTAGCTTTATCCTATTCTTGACAAGAGCTTGTCTATCTTGAGTAAATCTACTTACATGCTTGTAGGAAAAGAGTAAAGAAGAGGAGCTGGAAGTTCGGTTTATTTTTTGTCTACTTTCCAAAGGATAAATTTATGTCTTAGAAAGCAATGAAATTGAAGAGCCAAATCGGCTCTTCTCCAGTTCTCTCAGCCTCTGGTTGCTTGGAGGACATCTTGCTATAGTGAGTGTGATTTTAATTTTTAAGCTTGCAGTAAATAGTTTTCATACCACAGTCTCTAAGTGTCCTCTATGTGTTCCAGCTGTCATCTTGTACTTAACAAAAGAAAAGTGAGATCTGTTCTAATGCTGGTGAGGGGGGGAAAAAGACTCTAACTTAACAGAAGACAATTCCATACTGTTTTTAAATTATATTTGTTGTTGGTATGTGCCATCAAGTCACCTGCAAATCGTAGTGACCCTACGTACAATAGCTCTGAAACCTGCCCTATCGTGAGCTAGTCTCACTGACTCTGACACACTTACCTCCATTGCCCTAGTTATTGTATAAATCCATCTCATCTGGGTTTTTCGCATCTGTGCTGTCCCTACACCCTTCTGAGCATAATGACTTTCTCCAAAGATTGGTCCCTCCCGGGACACATGTCCAAGTATGCGAGATGGAGCTTCAAAATCCTGGCCTCCAAGGAGAAACTTGGCTTCACCCTCTTCAACACAGACCTATTTGTTTTCTTGATGATTCATTGCATGTTCAAAACTCAACCAGCACCACAACTCAAAGACATCAGTTCTTTTTCTATCATCCTTAGTCATTGTCCAGCTCTCTGATTCATAGTAAGTAATTGCAAAAACCATGGACTGGATCAGGTGCACCTAAGTCTGACTGACCATTCTTAGACTGACATTGTTGCTTCTCAGTACTCTGGAAAGGTCCCTGACAGTAGATTTACCTAATGCAATTCATCTTTTTTTGTTTTCTGACTGCTGATGGCAAGGGTGTTGATTGTGGAGCTGAGCAAGCTTTAACTGTTAACAACCTTAATCTCTTCTCCATCCATCATGGTGCTACCAATTGGTCCAATGATGATAATCTTTGTCTTCTTCATGTTAAGTTTTATTCCATATTGAATACTACAGTCCTTGACCTTCTGTAGTAAGTGCTTCAGGTCCACCTCAGTTTCAGCAACCAATGTTGTGTCATCTGCATAATGTAGTTTGTTGAGGAGTCTTTTTCCAATCCTGATGCCATGTTCCTCCTCATAAAGCCCAGTCCTGAATGATATGTTATGAATATAGACTGTAAAAGTATGGAGACAAACTCATCCCTGACACACTCCCTTCCAGATTTTGAACCATGCAATGTTTTCCTGCTCTGTTCTGAGGACCACTTCCTGGTCTAAGTTCAGGTTTCTCATAAACACAATCAAGTTTTCTGGTATTCCTATTTCCCCAAGGTTAAACACAATTTGTTGTGATCCACCCAGTCAAATGACTTTGCATAGTCAATGAAATACATATAGCTATCCCTCTGATACTTTTTCGTTCTGCCAAGATTCATCTAACATTGATAATAATGTTATTATTATTATCAATCAGCTTGTGTTTCTGGTAGTTCTCTGCCAATGTACTGCTCCAGTCATTTCTGGATAATCTTTAGCAGGATTTTGCTTGTGTGAGATATGAGTGATATTGTACAATAATTTCCACACTCTGTCGGGTCACCTTTTTTTTGGTGTGTGTTGGGGGGGGGGAATAGAAATAAACTTGGATTACTTCCAGTCGGTTAGCCAGGTAGTTCTCCAGATTTATTGGCACAACCTGATGAGCACATCTAGGACAACATCTGCTTGTTGAAATATATCAATCTGTATTCCGTCAATACCAGGGAATTTCACCAATTCCTATATAGGGACATTATTTATACTACTTAGTTTTGACTTGAATTTAAAACTAATTCCCGTGTGAAAAATACTACTCTGCTGTAAATCCATAATTCATTCAAAACTGATTTTAGTATTATCTCCTTTTTCCCCCCAATGCAGATTAAGAGAAAATTACAGAGTGAGTGAGAAAGGGAACCTGTTATTACTTAAGTACCAGGAAATATTTCAACTTTTATTTTACTGGCAAAGTAGCCTATTGAAAACATTAATGACATAAAGGGCAAGATCCAGAGAAAATTCAAGAATACCATAGATATAGGTTTAGTGAGAGTGTAATAAGGGTCAAATACTTAATAAATGTCATAACAATTTGTAAGTAGATGTCACATAGTCCTTGCATAATGTTGAAACCAATTTGTAGCTGACTTTCCACCAGATTTCCAGAGGCTATAAATTGCATGGGCAGAGAAAACACATCTTCACAAGGAGTCACTGGTGGACTCGTAACACCAGAGAATTGCCTTATTTGGATTAGCAGCACAACAATTTATGAATAACTAGGCCACTAGAGCACCTTCATGCCAATACACTAGTCATTCAATGCATAATGAAGAAATAGAAGGATAAAAATAAAGAACATGTCATAAAAACAACAATAGTTAACAATCAATGCTTTGTGTTTATATAGTTGCTACAGCAAAACAACTCTTTCTATTATGTAGCTTAATGTTTATGAAATGGGAAGTTGTTGCTACTATTGCTAGGTACTGTCTGGTCATGTTGTTAGGTACTGTCTCTCAGAATTGACTCACAGCCGACGCTCTGGTGGGTTTTCAGAGACAATAAATCCCATGGGAAGAAACTGCTTATTCTCTCATTGTGCAGCTAGCCCATTCAAGCCTCGTACCTTTAGGTTGGTGGTGCAATTCCGTATAGTAAGCCACCAGAATTCAAAATGGAAAATAGCTACTCCTTAAATAAGGGAAAACAGAGGTGGAGAGAAATTTGAACATTTTCTTAAGAACTATAAATAGTTCATATGGGAGGCTGGATTTTATGAGGAGTGTAGCATCAGGATTGGAGGAAGACTCATCAATAACCTGCAATATGTAGATGATACAACCTTTCTTGTTGAAACTGAGGAGGACCTGAAGCGTTTGCTGCAGAAGGTCAAGGACTATCATCTTCAATATGGATTGAAGCTCAACATCAAGAAGACAAAGATTCTCACCAGTGAGCCAATGGGCAGCACCATGATGGATGGAGAAGAGATTGAGGTTTTTAACAATTTCAGTTGGTTTAGCACCACAATTAACACTCTTAGTACCAGCTATCAGAAAATCAAAATATGAATTGTATTGGGGAAGTCTGCTGTCAGGAACCTCTCCAAAGTGCTAAAGGGCAATTATTTCAGTCTAGAAACTAAGGTACACTTGATCCAGGCCATCACAATTAGTTGCTATGCATCAGAGAACTGGACAGTGACTAAGTATGATAGAAGGAGAACTGAGGCCATTGCGTTGTGAGTATTGACCATACCATGGAAGGCCAGGAGAACAACGAAGTCTGTGTTGGAGAGCATGAAACCAATTTTTTCCTTCGAGATAAGGAATTTGAAGCACCATCTCACATTCTTTGGGTACAAGGCCAAGAGGGATTAGTCCTTGGAAAAGGACATCAAGCTCAGAAGAGTGGAGGGACAGAGGAGGAGAGGAAGACCTTGGATAAGATGGATTGACATGGTAACTGGGGAAATAAAATTAGGTGTATCAGAGTCATAACAAACTATGACTGACTCTGAGAAGAATGGGAATTCACGAACACTTGATCGTGCTAATGCGAAACCTATACTTGGACCAGGAGGCAGTCGTCAGAACAGAGCAGGGCAACACTGCATGGTTCAAAATTGAGAAGGGTGTACACCAGGGATGTATCCTATCTCCATACCTTTTCAACCTGTATGCAGAGCAGATTATCCGAGAGGCTGGGCTCTATGAGGAGAAGCGTGGCATTAGGATTGGTGGACGATCTATCAACAATCTGCGTTATGCAGATGACACAACCCTGCTCACTGAAACTGAGGAGGACCTCATGCACTTACTGCAGAGGGTCAAGGACTGCAGCCTTCAGTATGGACTGAGGCTCAATGTCAAGAAGACAAAGATTCTCAACACTGGACCAATTGGTAGCATCAGGATGGATGGTGAAGAGATTGAGATTGTACACAGCTTTAGTTTGCTTGGTTCCACAGTAGTCTTGGCACCAGCAGCCAGGAAATTAAAAGGCGCATTGCCATGGGAAAGTCTGCTGTTAGGGACCTCTCCAAAGTACTGAAGAGCAATGGTGTCTCTCTGGAGACAAAGGTGTGTCTGATACAGGCCATGGTCTTCGCAATCACTTGTTATGCATCAGAGAGTTGGACAATGACCAAGGAGGATAGAAGGAGAATTGATGCCTTTGAGCTGTGGTGCTGGAGAAGAGTATTTAGAATATCATGGACTACTAGGAAAACAAACAGATTTGTCCTGGAAAGGGTTAAACTGTGTGACTCCTTGGAGGCAAGGATTCTGAAGCTCCGTCTAACATACTTTGGACATGTTGTAAGGAGGGACCGGTCTTTGGAGAGGGACATCATGCTTGGTAGGGTGGAGGGACAGTGCAGGAGGGGAAGGCCCTCTATGAGGTGGTTTGATTCAGTGACTGGGATAATTGGGATGAGTGTGTCGGAGGCAATGAGATTGGCACAGGACAGAGTAGAGTTTAGAGGTGTTGTACATAGGGTCGCTATGAGTCGCAAGCGACTCGACGGCACATAACAACAACAACAACATCAGAGTCAGTGAGACTGCCTCAAGCTAGGGCAGAGTTTAGATCTATTGTACATATAGGATGCTATGGGTGGCAGACACATAACAACAACTACAAATAAAAAGTATTAGGAAAGTTCATAAAAATTACCTTCTAATTAACCCTACCTTGTGATGATCCCACATAAGTCATAGCATTTTCAATGATTGATTTAACCTAAAATTGATTTAACTGCGTGAACCATAACAAACTGTGGCTGACTCTGAGAAGAATAGGAATCCCAGAACACTTGATCATGCTAATGAGAAACTTATACTTGAACCAAGAGGCAGTCCTGAGAACAGAGCAAGAAAACACTGCATGGTTCAAAATTGGAAAGGGCGTACGCCGGGGATGTGTCCTGTCTCCATTATCTTTTTAACCTGTATGCAGAACAGATCATCCAGGAGGCTAGGTTCTATGAGGAGAAATGCAGCATTAGGATTGGTGGAAATTCTATCAACAATATGTGATATGCAGATGACACAACCCTGCTTGCTAAAACTGAGGAGGACCTGAAGCCCTTGCTGCTGAGGGTTAAGGACTGCAGCCTTCAATATGTATTGAGGCTCAATGTCAAGAAGATGAAGATTCTCACCGCTGGACCAATTGGCAACATCAGGATGGATGGTGAAGAGATTGAGATTTTTCACAGCTTTAGTCTGCTTGGCTCCACAATCAACACTCTTGGCACCAGCAGCCAGGAAATTAAAAGATGTATTGCCATGGGAAAGTCTACTTTAAGGGACCTCTCTAAAGTACTGAAGAGCATCAGTGTGTCTCTGCAGACTAAGGTGCGTCTGGTACAGGCCATGGTCTTTGCAATCACTTGTTATGCATCAGAATGGTGGACAATGACCAGGGAGGATAGAAGGAGAACTGATGCTTTTGAGCTTTGGTGTTGGAGAAGAGTGTTGAGGGTACCATTGACTGCTAAGAAAACAAACATATTCCTCCTGGAGAGGGTTAAACCAGGCTGCTCCTTGGAGGCAAGGATTCTGAAGCTTTGTCTGACATACTTTGGTCATGTTGTAAGGAGGGACTGGTCTTTGGAGAAGGACATCATGCTTGGGAGGGTGGAGGGCAAGCGCAGGAAGGGAAGGCCCTCTGGGAGGTGGATTAATTCAGTGACTGGGGCAATCGGGATGAGTGTGTCGGAGACAATGATATTGGCACAGGACAGAGTGGAGTTTAGAGCTGTTGTACATAGGGTTGCAATGAGTCACAAGCGACTTGATGGCACATACAACAACAACAATAACAACAGATCACTAGTCTTTCTTTACAGGCTCCCAGGTGGACTCAATGTCCAACCTTTCAGTTAGCAGCTAAGTGTGTTTACTTTTTCCACCACTGAGGGCCATCCACTTAGACTTTGTCTTGTTAAATAATGAGGATAGATCATTAGAGATTAGAGATTACATCTCTCAGTCACAGACAATAAAAATCCTAATAAACTAAAATACACATGGTAAACATTTAATGATGGTTGTTCATTTAATTCAGAATGAAACCAACTTATTAAAAATTCTAATCACTTGTACACTTAATTAATAGATCATTTAGAATCTTATACTGTGTCTCAGATTCATTCTGAGATGATGCCATAAAAATTAAAGTAGTTAGAATTTTCAACTTCATAGTTTATATGAACAACGTGACAAGTCCAGTGTTCACCTTTTTTACAGTTGAAAACTGTTTTTTATAATCCTTTTCTTATCATAGTGTATAAATGTATAATCAAGCATAAAACTCATGATTCTATGCTAAATAAAAATCAATATTTTGCATCCCTTGTTCAGCTGACCTGTTATCAAAATTTGTAAGCCTGGGTTTTTGTTTGTTTTTTTCATTTCTTCTTTGAATACACTCTTCTGCTGGTTTCCTTAGTGCCCTAATTTATTTTCGTCCTCCTAGTCATTTTTTCTGTCTTTCATGTTATTCTTATAAATGATTTTGCTACAACCCTGCAGTGGGGATTTATATCCCTTCAATCTTAATAAATAAAGAACTTGAATTAGGGATGTTTGAATGACCCAAGTCAGGCCAAATAGAGCCATTGAGACTCTATCCCAGGACTTACATTAACGCCATCAAGAAGAATTATGTTCTTTGTCCTGAAATTGCAGACAGTGAGGATGATGTAAACACAGTGCTGTCAGAGGTCAAAAACACAAAGTTATCGTAGTGGAAGGCAGATAATGACTGGGTCCTGATTCATTCACTTAAATCCTTAGGCTTTGCCACATTTGAAGTCTAAAGTAGTCTTGTAGATTTCCCCCCTGTATTACATAAGCCAATACACTCATTTTACTTATTTCAGTGAGGTTTTATGTAATTTCAAATAAAATAATTTTTAGCAAAATAAAATATAAAAAAATAATTATCACCTTCTCATCGATATTCATTTAGCAAATCTGCCTTGGAAAAAAGGCAACTTAGTGACAAGAATGGCAAAACGCTGTCTCACTTATTTTGGGTGTGTTGTCAGGATGGGCCAGTCCTTCGGAAAAGATATCATGTTGGGAAAAATTGAAGGTCAGAAACAGAGAAGAAGATTGTCAACAAGACAGATTAACACAGTATATTTCAGAGGTTATGAAAATGGTACTGAAAAGGGCAAGTTTCAGATATGTTGTTCACAGAGTTACTATGACTTGTAATTGACTCAACAGCACAAAATAACAATAATAGCCAACCTATCCCAAATTGTGTTATTATATATGTAGATAGATGTGTAAATATAATACTAAGAGATGTGTATATATGTATAGATGTTATTGTGTATCCTCAAGTTGGAACTGACCCATAACTGATATTTCAGCAGGTTTTCAGAGGCAGTAAACCACAACAAGAAGAGATTGTCCACCCTTCTTCCACCAAGCAACTGGTGGATTCAAACCCACATGCGTGGTTGGAATCCACTAGCTTCTCTGTAAGGGAAAGGGTGGACAGACTTCTCTGATGTGATTTATTGCCTCTAAAAACCTGCTTGAGGGTCAGCTATGAGTTGGTTGAACCTTGACAGACAAAACAAGAGCACATGTAATATTGAGATATATATATTAGTCACCGAATCAATCGTAGAGGGTCTTCCCCCTCCTGCGCTGTCCCTCCATCCTCCCAAGCATGATGTCCCTCTCCAAGAAGCCGTCCCTCCTGGCAACATGTCCAAAGTATGTCAGACGAAGCCCCAGAATCCTTACCTCCAAGGAGTAGCTTGGTTTAATCCTCTCCAAGATGCATTTGTTTGTTTTCCTGGCAGGAGCTCTGGTGGCCTAGTGACAAGAGGCTGCACTGCAATCCCAAAGTTGTTGTTGTTATGTGCCGTCAAGTCGTTTCCGACTCATAGCGACCCTATGCACAACAGCCCTAAACCCTGCTCTATCCTGGGCCAACCGCACCGCCTCTGACACACCCATCCCGATTACCCCAGTCACCGAATCAATCCATCTCATAGAGGGCCTTCCCCTCCTGCGCTGTCCCTCCACCCTCCCAAGCATGATGTCCCTCCTGGTAACATGTCCAAAGTTTTCTGAAGGGACTTGGTAGATGAGAAGGGTTATCCTGGTGGAGGATGGAGCTGGGAAGTAAGTGGGTCAAGGCACTGGGCTAAGAGGGGGGTCAACACTTTAACTAATGCTTACCCCCACAATAAGGGATTTATCTTTAACTGTTCCACAAATTGCTGTCTGTCAGATACTCCCTAAATCTGAACATTCAGATCAAGACAGATTAGGAAGAAGGATTGGCCACCCACTTCTGAAATAGCAGGCCTCTGAAAACCCTATGCAATCCCAAAGTACGAGGTTCAAATCCACCAGATGCTCTGCTGGAGAAGGAAGGGGCAATCTCCTTCTGTACCAATCAGATCTGATTTGACGGTACACGTAAAAAAAATACAATAAAAATTTAAAAAAGTAATGCACGTAATAAATTATATATATATATAAAATATCTCTATGTACAACACCTCTGAATCCTGCTCTAACCTGAGCCAACTTTATCATCTGTGACAACCCCACTACCCAATAACTGAGTCAATTAATCTCAATGAGAGCTTCCATTTTTGCACTGTCTCTCCATCCTCCCAAACATAATATCCTTCTCTAAGGACTGGTCCCTCCTTGCAACATGCCCAAAGTATGTCAGACAGAGCTTCAGAATCCTTGCCTCTGAGGAGTAGAGTGGTTTCACATTCTTCAGGATAAACCTGTTTGTTTTCGTAGCAATCCATGTTATATCCACTACTCTTCGACATCACCACAGCACAAAGGCATCAGTTCTCTTTCTGTGATACATAGTTATTCTTCACCTTTCTGATGTATTTGTGAAGTCCTGAGTCAGGCAGACTTTCCCAATGCAATTCATTTTTATTTATTTTTTTTATTTCTAGACTGTTGGCACAGAGTGTTGATTGTGGAGACAAGCAAACTGGAGCTGTTAACAACATCAATCTCTTCAGCATCCATATTGATGCTGCCAATTGGCACAGTGGTGAAAATTTTTGTTTTCTTGATGTTGAGCTTCCATTCATATTTACGGTACCAGTCCTTGACCTTCTACTGCAAGTGTTTCAGGTCCTCTTCAATTTCAGCAAACAAGGTTTTGACATCTGCATAACGCAGGTTGTCGATGAGTCTTTCTCCAATTCTGATGCCACATTTCTCTTTATACAGCTCGGCCTCTCAAATGATCTGTTCTGCATGTAGATTGAAGAGATTATGGTGTTAGAACTCATCCATGGTGTACACCATGCAGTTTCCCTGCTCTGCTCTGGCAACTGCATCCTGGTCCAAGTATAGCTTTCACATAAGCATAATCAAGTGTTCTGGGATTCCCATTCTTCTCAGAGTCAGGCACAGTTTCTTGCAATCCCACAGTCAAATGACTTTGCATAGACAATGAAAAACAGATAGACATTCTTCTGGAACTCCCTGCCAAGATTATCTAACATTAGTTATAATATCTCTGGGACCATGGCCTCTTCTAAACCCAGATTGTAAATCTGGCAGTTCTGTTCCAGTTGTTTTTGGATAATTTTCAGCAAAATCTTGCTTACATGTGATATTAAGGATATTGTTCAACAATTTTCACATTCTGTTGGGTCACCTTTCTTTGTAATGGCAACAAATATGGATAAAGCAAGTTGGCTAGGTGGTTGTCCTCCAGATTTCTTGGCACAACTTGGTGAACGCATCCAGGGCTGTGTCTATTTGATGAAATACATCAACTGGTATGCTATCAATTCCTGGGACCTTGTTTGGGTTTATTAAATTATAATTATTATTAATTTTAATTGAAATTTACAGACTTTGAATTTCCATTCATTCATTGTTGCACTTTTCTCGCTGCCCACCCCACCCCTTAGTTCACTCTTCTCTTTGACAAAAGAAAAATTCTCTCACTGTTATACAACCCCTCTCCCCAAGTCCACTCCACTATGCAGCCTTCTATCTGGACTCCTGTCATGACAATAATACCAAATCATATATCCCTTTTAAACAGTTCTCTCCCTCAATTGTTTATGCAGAATACATAGTTTATTCCATCTTTCTCAGTCTTCCCCCCAGCCCCAATGTCAGTCCTATTTTACAACAGTAGCACTATAGCATTTGTTCTTTTGTGACTGAGATATTTCACTCAAATAATGTCCTCCAGAGTCACCATTTTGAATAATATTTCATAAGTTCCTTGTTTTTCAGTGCAGCACAGTTTTTGCCAATTCTTTCAGAGCAGCTGGAACTTCTTCCTTCATCACCACAGGTTCTTGCTCATATATTGTTTCATGAAACTCCTCTGTGTCAGTCAATTCCTTTTGGTACAGTGATTATATACTCCTTCTATCTCCTTTTAATTCTTACTTGATCATTTAATCTTTTAATCATTTAATCCTTGAGTATTGCAACTTGAGGCTTGTTCCTTCGGATTCAGAAAGGTAAAGCATGTTCAGCCCTTTTGATTTTTCTAATTCTAGCTCTTTGCACATTTCATTATAATAGTTTGTCTCTTCACATTGCCCTTTGAAATCTTTTGTTCAGCTCCCTAATTTCTTCCCTTTGCTTTGGCTTCTTGACACACTAGTGCAATATTCAAAATCTCATCTGACATCCACGTTGGCCTTCATCTTTTGTCTGTGTAGTGATCTTTTGAATTCTTCCTGGATGATATTCTTTATATCTTCCTACAGCTCATTTGGTCTTTGCTTGTTAGAGTTAAGACTCAAGGTCAAACTTTGGTTCCTGTGGATTTGGTTTAATTTTCCTTAGCTTGAACTTGAGCCTCCCTGTGAGTAGTTCGGTTCCATAATCAGCACCTGGCCTGGTTTTCACATCTGATATTGATCCTTTCCATAGATATAATAAGTCCGATTCTTATGCATACCATGCAGTGAAATGTTACATGTATAGTCTGCATTTATATTTTTTATAAAAAGTATTTGCAATGAGTAATTAATTTTATGTACAGAATTCTGTCATTCTGTCTTGAGCTTCATTTCTGTCACTAAGTCTATGTTTTCCAATTACTGATCCTTCCTCTATTTTCCCAACTTTTACATTCCAGTCACCCATTATTATTAATGCATCTTGATTGCATGTTTGATTGATTTCTGACCACAAATTTTGGTAGTAATCTTTTTTTTCTTTATGGCTCTAGTTGTTGGTGCATACATTTGAATGACAGTAGTATTCACTGGACTTTCTTGTATGTGTATAGGTACTATCCTGTCACTCAGAAAATTGTATTTCAAGATGAATCTATAAATAACTTTTTAAGCTATGAAAACAACACCATTTTTCTCACTTTTTCATGTCTGACATAGTAGATCCTATGAGCATCTGATTAAAAATGTCCCATGTTAATCCATTTCATTTTGCCAGTACCTAGTATATCAATATTTATGCGTTCAATTTCTTTCCTTATCTAGCTATGTATCTAACGATCATCTATTATCCTGTTTATCTACCTATCTGCAAATGACCCTTGAGCATTCAACATAGATGTTAGGAATGTCATTCGTATGTGATGAAATTCTGCATGTAATTTTTAACTTCCCAAAATCTTAACTAATACCCTACTGTTGTTACCTAGAAGCACTGACAACAACATAAATACATATTTTGTAAGTTATTTGTATTATATATTATACCCACATAAAAATTGCATTTTTTATATGATGCAAAAAGGTATATGATAAAAAGTACAAGATTTTTGGACCTGCTGGTATAGCTGTAGCAATGGCTTTAAGAATTTCCTTTTCCTTTATTTACAATGAGTGGTCTTTGTCCTTAGGGAGTACCATTGCTAGCCCAAGGTAATGACTCTCCAGAGGTTCACATCCACAGGTTCCTCAGTGGGAGGAAGATGGGCAGTCTCTTTTCTTTTAATTTACTGCCTTCAAAAGCTTGGCTATGAGTCTTTTTCACTCAATGGCAATGAGGTCAAGGTGAGATCTTTTCACAGTGGTCTTTATGGTGAAACATTTATCTTGAAATGCCAGGCAACCACTCAATCTATGGCATGTATGAAACAATCTAACTATTTCTTTTAGTTAATGACATGATTTTCTTGTTCTTACATGCATTTTCAGCATGAAAGATGGCACTTTGTTTGAGTGTCATAATGTTTTTCCAAGTTCACAATATGGCACTACACACAATGGAAAATATGCAAGATCCACAAAAGATCATTTTTTTATTCCATTCCAGAATTTACTAGAGCTGCTCATGTGGAGGTGATAAGCAACACATTGTGGCTTTATGAAACAGCTGGTTCCCCCCTCACTGCCCCCAATATATGGTTATAAACTAAAATGAAGTATCACCATTTTTGCCTCTATGTAGAACTCTAGGTGCACTTATTTCAAGAGAGATTTGCTTGTTTTCTTGAAATTTCATCTCATTACTTTGGACAATTTTTAAAGGGAACCAGTCCTTGGCGAGAAACATCATCCTGGGAAAGGTAGAAGGAACAGAAAAAGATGGATTGACCCAGTAATTACCACAAAGATATAATTACCACAACAGAGATAATGAAGATGGTGTCAGATATGGCAAAGTTCAGATATGTTGTTCATAGGGTTGTTATGAGTCATAGTTAATCAACAGCACACACACACACACACACACACACACACACAAGCACACACTCCACACATGACACTCCATACATATAGAGATCTCATTGTGGGTGTTCTACTGAAACTATAGTCTTAGTCCATTTCTAGAACCTTATTTCTCAGTCAAGAATTTGAACATGACCTTGCTTCTTTTCTCTCCCTTACCCCATCTCACTATATTCACCCCACTATATCTAAAGCATAGAGCTTTGGTAGCTTAGTGAAAAGGAGTTGCATTGTCAACCTAAAGGCAAGTGGTTGGAACCCACCAGCTGCTCCACAGGAGAAAGATGAGCTATCTTCTATGATGCAAATTAAACTGGCTCTAAAATGCCACTAGATAGGCAACTGTCAATATGTTCTGACTCTGGCGTACATAAAGAGAACAACAACAATATTCAAATCAATCATCAAATCTTACATCGTTCCACTTAATTGTCTTCATTTATTTTTTTGACATATGGTATACCACTATCTCTTGTCTAGATTAAAGTTTCCAAATGCTTTATCTCTTTCAGTTTGTCCTTTGTATTAGAGCATTTATCCAAAATCTACTTATAAGATTCTGTTAAAGGCTTATATGGCATTCACTTCTCTTGACCTACTTGTTTAGTATGGACCCAAACTCTTCAATGTACCTCACAGACCCTTCATTATCTGTCTCTTGCTTGTCTCCATCCTCAACTACTATACCCTGTTCACATACATTCAACCTCCTTTGTTTCCTCACGTGAGCCTTTCTCTGTTCTTTCCCACCATTTATTTATTCTGTATTGCCTTTCCTTTTAACTAAGTATTTATTATCTGTTTCTAATATTTTACTTTCTTCCCTCCTTTCATCTCCCTGGTCATCATAGTAGAACGATTCTATCTGTGTGTAAATCTTTATTTGTGCTGCAGAAAACGGTGCAGCACGGCAGGAATAGTCGTGGTGTGCTGCCCCCAGTACTTTGGGGAAATACTGCTGTTTAGCCTCACCATGTAGGATGCCTTAGGGAGATGCAGAAGGGAGAGGGACAGCTAGAGCAGGTCAACTGAGACAGAGATGCCAATTCTGAATGGAAACAAGAGTCTTCCTGGTTTCTCATTCAAGTACTTTGGGGGAATCACTACTGTTTAGCTACACCATGTGGGACCTCCTTAAGCTCAAATGGAAGAGAGTGGGGCAGTTTGAGCATCTTGAGTGAGGGGGAGATGCCAATTCTGGAAGGGAACAACAGATTTCCTGGTACATTGGGGAATCACTGCTCTTGCACCTGAGTCCTGCAAGAAGGGAACACAAATATACAGGTCCTTCACAAAACATTGCCATACTGTAAATCACTACATAGTTACAACAACCTAACATCTATTAAGAAAAGGCTCACATAAGGTCAAGAAAGCAGCAATCTACTTCAGTTATGGAAAAACAAAATGACACTTCTCCTAAAAAATCAGACCAAATGAATACCCCAGATAGAAGGAACCAGAAGAAATATGTTGATGTGAACTCATTTGAACACCTACAGAAGAAGATGCAAATGATGGGCAAAGCAATTAAGAAAGGAAATACCCCAGACAAGAATCCAGAAGAAATATATAGATAAGAACCAACTTGAACAGCTATGGAAGAAAATGTAAAAGATGGAAGAACAAATTTATGCTATAGAAAAAGAGTATAAGAACTTAAAAAAAATCATCACAAGACAGAGAGGGTTCAGCCACCACAGTACTGGAAATAACATAAAAACATGAAAATGTAATCCAGAATATTAAGACTGAAATGGCAGAAGTGACTAACGTAGTGAAAAGTATATATGCAAAACCAAGAGTCACCATCATTTTCAATAGAGAAAGATTAAAAGCATTTTCCTTGTGAACAGGGACCAGACAAGGATGCCCACTGTCACCATTTCCATTCACTATTGTATTGGAAGTGCTTGCTAAGGCAACAGGACAAGAGAAGGATATAAAAGGCATCCAGATTGACAAAGAGATTGTTAAACAGTCTAACGTGCTAGTAGGACAAAAAAGTAGAACTAAATAGATGGAACAGAGAGTCAGCGAGCTAGGAACATACATGAAGAAAAATCAGAGATGAGACATAAAGAAAATGAAGAAAACGTTAGAATCACTTTATGCAGATGGTATGATAGTGTCCATAGAAAACCCCAAGACTCAACAAAACACTGATAGAGTTAGTAGATCAGTTTAGTAGGGTGGCAGGATATAAGCTCAATGTCTAAAAAGCACTAGGATTCCTCTATAGTAACAAAGAAAACTCAGAAAAGGAAACCAAGAAATCAATACTATTTACAATAGCCAACGACAAATTGAGGTGTTTAGGAATAAACATTTCTGCAAGGCACAATGAAAGACACAAAGAAAAGGAAAAATATGCCTTGTTCATGGATGTTGTTGCTGTTTTTGTTGTGTGCCATTGAGTCACTTGTGAATCATAATGACCTTATGTACAACAGCCCTAAACCCTGCTCTATCTTCTGCCAATCTTAGTGCCTCTGACACAACTACCCTCATTATCCCAGTCACTGAATCAATCCATCTCCTCAACGGTCTTCCTCTCTTGCACTGTCCCTCCACCCTACCAAGCATAATGTCCCTCTTGAAAGATTGGCCCCCCTGTGCAACATGCCCAAAGTATATTAGGTGAAGCTTCAGAATCCTTGCCTCCAAGGAGCAGTCTTATCTCACCCCTTCCAGGACAAATCTGATCATTCTCCTAGCAGTCCATGTTACATTCAATACTCTTCTCCAGTATCTCAGGTAGCCTGAGTGTGCAAAAATCTTCAGAATAAGATACCATAGTTGCTAAATATCTTTTACCATGAACAATAATTTTTTTCACCCCTTTCCCCAATTATAAACATTTTATCCTTCAAAATACAGCTCTCCTGAGTTGTACTTCTTGCAGAAGTTCAAATCTTTACATTTATAGTTCTTTGGGTAAGTTTCACTCCCACACCTGACATAAATTCGTGGGTCCCTCCCTGCCACTGAGGACAGAAGATGTGATTGAGCAGACCCCCTCACCACAAGCGCAGCCAGGACACTGCGAGTCCAGGAGTCACTAGTGGGGACTGGAGTGTTGCAAGTGTGACTTGGAGTTCTAAGCATTTTTACCAGCAACCTTTAGACACTGCAATTCAGAGAAACCATTTTCAGGTAGGCAGTCTCAGTTCCAGGGTCCTTTTAAGGAGCAGAGGGCTGTAAGCACCAACAGAAACATAGTTCCCATCATTGCTTGTTTATCCCAGGTTCCTGTTCGGGTGGCTGCGATATCTGGAAAACGACTCCAATTCGCAGAAAAAATCTTCTAAGAACAGCACGAAGCTCAGGAATCAAGTCAAACTGCATAATTTCACACAGGAGAGGGTAGTAGAAGGAGGCATGAGCATCCTTCTGTGAAAAAATGTCCAGAGATGCAGGTCTGTAATATAAAAATCTTAAAACATAGTTTGCCCTGCACCATTTTATTTTATTTCTTTATTTTCTTATTCCTTTGCTAAATACCCATAATATTTTGTCAAATGCACTAAACATTTGGGTTGAACTTTTTTTTATTTCATGGGAGTTTATCGTTTTGCCCTTTTGGGGGGTGATAATTTTGAGGGTGTAACACACCCAGAAGCTGTTGTAGCCAACAACTAGTCAGGCTCAACAACAGGACAACAAAGGTAGACAACATCACTACTGACCTAACTACCTGTAATATGCTTCTCTTAGGGTTTTTAAAGATGAGCCATTAAATATAATGATCTTTCATGGATTGAAACTTGAATCATTGCAAAATGAATCTAGGTTGCTGTAACTCTTTTTCTTTATTCCTGGAGGGTGGGGGGTGGAGCTTGATGTAGATTTTACTCTCTGTACAGAATTTAATGTTCAATATATTAAATAATGGTTTGGGGTGGTTAGACTTACTGGAAATGTATTCATACTGTGAATTGTGCTCTGATGGTTAAAAAAAAAAGACAAGATTGTCAAGCATTCCGTATTAACAGTGGATGTAGAAAATTTTTCAGATGGATAAAATGTATATGGTACAGATGTAAAGTTTTCTATGTAAAAAATTCTGTACAACTTTCTGTACAATATTGATTCTCATCTGGCATATTCTAATCAGGTTATAGGTCAATAAAGTTTTTTAATTATTTTAAAAAAATACTCTTCTCCAGCACCTAGTCTACAGTATAAAGAGACTGTCAAACAGAGACAGAAATCCACAATTTGAAGAAGAAAAAATTGATGAATGGGACATTCTAAAGATTAAATCCCTGAGCACATCAAGCACTTTTTCCACCAATGACAAGAAAACCTATCGACTGAGAACAAGCATTTGGCAATACCATCATAGACAACTTTCATAATGAAAGTTTAGAGAATACACTTAGGCCTCCACAAGAAAAATATTGATAACACAATTACAAAATGGGCAAAAGACACAGGAAGAATTGTCACACAGGAAGGTATTTGGATGGCCAAGAGACATTTAAAAATGCTCAAAATCACTGGCAATAAGAGAGATGCAAATTAAAACCACAATGAGATACCATCTTCCTCCAGCATCAGTGGCAAAGTTTAACAGGACAGCAAGAAATAAAAGTTGGAGAGGATGTGGCAAGATAGGATCACTTATATGCTATTGATGAGATTGTAAAATGGTATAACCACTCTGGAAGGCAGTTTGGTGCTTCCTCAAAACACTGAACATAGGAATTTCATATGACACAGCTATTTTACTGCTTTGAATATACTCTGAGAAAATGAGAACTGAGGCATAAATGGAGTCTTGTACATCAGTGTTCACAGTAGCATTATTCACCATCACAAGAACATGGAAACAGCCCAGATGTCCAACCACAATCAAATGGATTGAGGAATTATGATACATTCACGTGGTGGAATACTACACAGCATGCAGGAACAACGAATTAGGACAGATACTGAATAAAACCATTATTGTAGAATGCGTATGAGGATTCAAGGGTGGGGGAAGGGTGGAAGCAGAGGGGTGAGGATGGGCCGGGGGCTGGTTAATCATAGGGTTGCACAATTTGATAGGGGAATGTGAAAGGAATGAGAAAGATTCAATGTGAAAAACAATGTATTAATGTATTCAAACTTTGTAAATAAAACAGTATAAAATTAAGGGGGGGGGGAAACAGCTTTATTTTTGGTGATTGTTGTTAGATGTTATTGAGTTAACTAATTCATAAGAACCGTGAAAGTAGAAAATGGATTTAAACCACCTGCCTTCAGGTTAGTGGAACGACAATCTACCCACTAGGCCACCAAGCGCCCACTTCGTGTTAAAGAAGCACACATTTATGGCCTTTGAAAAGTCACTAGGTTAGCTATGAGTCGGGTCTAACTTGAAGGCATTAAGTAAGTGAATCCCTGAACTGCATTTACCAATTTTAATCACGTGTTTACATTATTATTACCCATTTATTTCACTCTTCCTGACTGTAAACCTTAAAAATAAGGATGGAAGTGCCTAGAATAGTGATGCCTTTTAAACAGTTTCATAAGCGAGTAATTAGTCATGCTGTGGAGTTGTCACAGACTGGTTTTTCTGTTTATGTAACCATCTAAGTTTCTCTCTTTATTGTAAGCAGCTCTGACTGGAACAGCAGTCAAAAGACATACATGCAATTTTTTGATAGAGAAATTTCAGAACCTGCTTGAAACTTTGTACTTCCTCAACTTGTGATTGATTTCACACTTACAATTAGGTGAAGATTTATATCAAGGAAATGAGGGCATGCCCTTAGCTTTCCAAATTCTTTTTTTTTTATTTTAGAAAATCAAAATGCAAACCTTTTGACCTCAGCTTACATATTCATATTTAATCCTAAAATAACACAATTACCCAAGAGGCAGGTTGATAGTTCATGACAGGCATTAGGCTGCTGGGTGATAACTCACTAGGTGTTTTACAAAGACACTGCAGCTGCAAGCTGCCTCAGCCCTCCTCATGTGCATGAGCTTCCAGTTCGGCCTATTATTCATTGATTACCATGTCTGAGGTCAGTGATTTGAGTTTCCTGGCTCTTAAACAACCTTTCAAACCTTAAAAATTTCATAAAGAAAATAAAGTGTGAAATCTACAGAAGAGAACACTCGATCACAAGTTACCAAATTGTAGAAGGTTCCTAATTAATTTCATTGACTCTACTTTTCCTTTCTTCCAGCTTGTCTTCACAAGGAAATTCACGGCTGGGAGTATAAATTGATCAGATTCTGCTTTCAATCATTCCATAGCTTCTAATCCTAAATATGGCTACAAATTTCACACAACCTAATAACCCAGTGTGGACGGAATTTCCCTTTAGACATCATGCTTATCTGCCCTCTAATATTTTGCATATGCATGCAATTTCTTAAAAACACACACCCACACACACACACACACCACTTTGACACTACCTGTCTATATGCTTAATTAAATTTTTTCTACTTCCTAGATCTCTCATCTCAAACCTCACATCCTCAAAGAAGTATTTTCTGAGTTATCAGAGTGGATTGTCACTTTCACCTTCATCACCTATTTCCAATGACCTTGGCTCTTAAAAGTGCTTAGCATAATTATCATTTACTTGGTTCCCTTCCTTCACAAAATTATAAGCTCCATGAGAACAAGTCCTGAGTTAGTTATTTTGCAGCTCCGTCACCCAGCACAATGATGGTCACTCACGTTTGATGAATGAGCAGAAAAATGCAATTAGGGGAATGGAGATCAGACATGCATGTAATTATATAAGCCGGAACTGATGAGTAAGGGTCTTCTTCAGTCTTCCTTATTCAATTAATATGGCAGTAACCAACTATAAGTAGGTCAAATATTTCAAGCTGTGTTCTATAACATCTTGTTCCATGCCTCATAATGCTATTTCCTTACCATACATTCTTTCTTTTTCTCATTCCTGTTGAGTTGGAACTGACTCATAACTGATTTATCGGTGGGTTTTCAGAGCTGTAAATTGTACGGAAGGATATTGTCCATCTTTCTCCAGGAGAGCAGGTGGAGGAATTATACTGTCCACCTTTGGATTGGTAGTACAATAATCTACACTCTATGCCACCAGAGCCCCTTAATACACACATACAGACATCACTTTTCAGCTTTTCCCCAGTTACTCAGCATAATATTTCTACAAAAATATATGTACTGGCAACCTTGAGACCATTCAAAGTGATTAATGCTGGGTTCATCAAGTCTATAATTGATATCACTCGCTCATCTGGTCCTCTTACGTCTCATTGGCATTTTCTAAACACAAATGAAATCTTCCTCTACATTTCCTGTCATATCATGCCTGCTACACACCCTCATCTCTTCTAAGAAAGAGTCTAGTTCCCTAAAATGTTGCAAATCTGGTCTGGTTAATCACCACACTTTATTTCTATTTTGTTCTTAAATATTCCTATATGCTTTATGAAGTGTAATGACAATAAAAAGTTGTAACTAAAATCAGACTTAATCTGTTATTTATGATAGCTTGTTTATAATTGCTGGGATTTCAAAAAGAATTCTAATTACTTCATAGACTTCTGAAAATTCTTTATATTTAACTTGTAAAAATATGTTTCTTTCCCTGAATCTTCATATTGCCTCCTATTTTTGCATAATGCAATTTCACAATTTATCCAAATTTTAAACTATATTAATTTTACTCTGTACACAGATGTTCTTCTAGCCCTTTATTTACCTGTGTTTTATTTTTATTTATTATTTTCTGCTTTTCATGATAGAGAATGCCCTTGTGTACCTGTTGGCCTTTGGCTGACCAATGATCTTTTAAAAACCCTCATGTTGTTGTTATGGTTAGTTATTATTATTAGGCGCTGTTGAATAAACTAGGATTCATAGTCACCCTTTAAACAACAGATTAGAACCTTATCCTATCCTGTACCATCTTCACAATCTACACCATGCTTAAGTCTATTGTTTTAGTCATGGTGTCAATCTATCTTATTTTAGAGTTCTTTATCTCTTTCACCAACCTTCCGCATTTCCAACATGATCAAAATGTATTAAGTTGAAGTTTACCCGTTCTTAACCCTAAGAAGCACCTAGATAACATTTCTTCCAATACAGATATTTATTTGTTTGGCAGTCTATGATGTATTCAGTACTCTTGTTTAACACCACAATTCAAAGTTATCAATTATTCTTCAGTCCTCCTTACTTATTATGCAATTTTCACATGAATATGAAGCAATTTAAATATTATGGCTTAGGTTAGGCACCTATTAGTCTTTACATTAACATCCTTGAACATAAACTCTAATCTGTTGGGGTGGTTGGAGTACTTACTTTTCTGTGAGGAGTAAGAGAGTGGATCCAGATTTTAAAGTGCTCTTTATACAGACTTTTGAACAGCCATCCTTTTTTTAGACCCACCTCTGCCTCATCTCATTTCAGGGTAATTGGTATTTCTAATCATGAGCTTTCCTGGACTTCTGAGATGCTTGCTTTAAAGTTTCTCACGCTGTTGGTAAAGTTTTAGCCTTCTCTGACCTATGAAATCAGTATTATTTATACAATATTATTTAGAATCATGAAGACAAAATAGATTTTAGGATCAGGAATATTTCTAATAAAGAAGAAGAGCTTATTATATATTTGAAGATATAATTTCAAGTAAAAGGTTGTTCCTACATATGTATATGACCAATCATAGAACTTCAAAGTACCTGAAAGAAGAAAAAAAATTGACCAAAAGGACAAAATAGAAAATTTAGAGTTATAGTTAGAGATTTCAACATTCATCTCTCAATAATTTCATAATAAGTAAATAGGAAATAAGTATATAAAAAATGCTTGAACAGCATCATCAGTCGACCTGACCTTATAAGACAAAATAGGTTCGTAAGGTTTCCAAAGCTGCAAATCTTGACCAAAGCACACTATGGCAGGTAGATCTGAACTGCAGACCTTTTGATGAGCAGCTGAATACTAAACCAATGTGTCACCAAGCCATGCATAAAAAGAATATGCTGTTGTTGTTATGATGTGCCATTGAGTAACCCTATGAACAGCGTAACTGAGCCTTGCCCCGTCCTAAGCCAACCTCACAATCTTTGACACACCTGTTCCCATTGTCACAGTTGCTATGTTAATCCATATTATCCAGTGTCTTTCTCTCTTGCACTGACCCTCTGTCACCTAGGTTTGATGTCCTTTTCTAAGTACTGACCCCTCCTGAAAACATATCCAAGATATGTGAGTTGGAACTTCAAAACTTGTCCCTTCAAGGAGGAACCTGGTTTTCCCTCTGTTCTGGCAGTCTGTTCAACTCTTCTCAATCATCACAATTCATGGGCATCAAATCTTCATCTGTAATCCTTATTCATTGTCCAGCTCCCAGATATGTAGCAAGCAATTGAGAAGACCATGACCTGAATCACGAGTACCTTAGTCTCTAGACTGACATCATTTCTTTTTAGTTCTCTGAAGGGAAGAAAAGGCTCATCTTTCTCTGGTGGAGCAGCTAGTGGATTTGAATTGTACACCTTTGTGATGGCAGTGCAACTCCTTACTCCTAGCTCTCCAGTTCTCCCATTAGTCAATATGATACCACTTTATATCTACTAAGCCAATGAACTTATTTTGACCCCCGTCAATAAGAGAAATGTTGTGTTTTTTAAAATTTTTTATTATTATATTAGTGTGTGTGTGTACCGTCAAATCAGATCTGACTGGTACAGGAGGAGATAGTTCCTCCTTCTCCAGCAGAGCATCTGGTGGACTTGAACCGTGCATCTCTGAGATTGCAGTAGACCTCCTTGCCACTAGGCCACCAGAGCTCACCTGAAATGTTGTTTTAAATAACAAAGCTATTATTGCTAAGTGCCATCAAGTCAAATTTAACTTATAGTGACTCTATGAACAACGGTTCTGAAACCTCCCCCTATCTTACATCATCCTCATTATTTCTGATGTGCTTGAGCTCATTGCTGCAGTCGCTGTGTCCACACTGTGTAAAAAATACAAAGTATGAATGGTGGAAAATTAGAAGTTGTGAAAAATGAAATGAACGTTGACATTCTAGGCATTAGTGACATGAGCGGGAATGAGATTGGCCATTTTTACTCTGTCAATCAGATGGTATATTATACTGGGAAGAAAAAACAGAATACCATATTTGATGACAGAAATAAGGGTAGAGATAGAATGATAGACTGTTGAAGAGTCAATAATATATTTGTTGCAATTAGTACCTTTTATAAGTAACAAATACAGAATATACACATGGATTTCACCTGATGGTATGCACAGGAATCAGATAAATTACATCTGTGAAAAGAATTGCTACAGGAGCTCAATATCATCTGTGAAAACTAGGCTAGGTGCTGATTATGGAACATAGAGCATAAACGAGCATCAACTACTCATATGCAAGTTCAAATTAAAGCTAAAGAAGGTTAAACAAAACCCACAGGAACCAAAATTTGGCCTTCAGCCTGTGCCACCTGAATTTCAAAGCCAGATTAGGAACAGGTTTGAGGCCTTGAACATTAATGAACAAAGACCAAAAGAGCTATGAGAATATATCAAGAATATGATAGAGAAAGAATGCAAAAGGTCATTACAAAAGCAGAGGAGAAACAAAAGACCAAGATGAATGTCAAAAGACACTCTGAATATTGCACTAGAGCAACAAGAAGCCAAAGCAAAAGGAAGACATCAAGATGTTAAGGCACTGAAAGGAGATTTCAAAGGGAAAAGTGGGAAGACAAAGCAAAGTATTATAATGAAATGTGCAAAGATCTAGAGTCAGAAAATCAAAAGTGTCGAACTTTCTTAGCATTTCTTAAGCTGAAAGAACTGAAGAACAAATTCAAGCCTCAAGTTGAAATTCTTAAGGATGCTTTGGACAGAACATTAAATGATCTAGGAAGCAGAAAGAGAAGTCATTGTACCAAAAGGAATTGGTGGACAGAGATGAATTTCATGAAACAACATATGAGCAAGAGCCTGTGGTGATGAAAAGATGAAATTCAAGCTTCTCTGAAGGAATTGGCAAAAAAAAAAGAAAGCCCCAGGAATTGATGGCATACGAATTGATATATTTTAATAAACAAATGTTGCCCTGGACACGCTCACCAAGTTGTGTCAAAAAAGCTGAAGGACAATTACCCAAGAAAATGATTGGTAGAGATGCATACTTATTCCCATGACAAAAAAAAGAGGTGACCTGACATGGTGTGAAAATTATCAAATAATATTAATATCCCATGCAAGCAAGAACCCGCTAAACATTATCTAAAAACAGCTGGAATAGCACATTTACAGAGAACTGCCAGATGTATAGGATGGATTTAGAAGAGGCTGTGGCACTAGAGATATTATAACCAAAGTTAGATTTATCTTGGCTGAAGGCAGAGAGTATCAGACTATGCAAAAGCATTTGACTGTGTGGATCACAATAAACTGTGGTAATTCTGAGATGAATTGGAATCCCAGAATACTTGATGGTGCTTATGAGAAATATATACTTGGATCAAGAGGCATTCATCAGACAGAGCAAGGAAACACTGCATGGTTCAAAATAAGTAAAGGTGTACTCCAAGGATGCATACAATCTCCATATCTTTTCAATCTATATGTAAAACAAATCATTCAGGAGGCTTGACTCTATGAGGAGGAATGTATCAATAGGATTAGAGGAAGATTCATCAACAACCTGTGTTATACAGATGATACAACCTTCCTTGCTGAAACTGAGGAGAACCTGAGGAATTCGCTGCAGAAGGTTAAGTATTGCAGCCTTCAATATGGACTGATGCTTAATATCAAGAAAACAAAGATTCTCTGGAAAACCATCTGTAGAAATCTCAAGAAGATCCACACCTCACGCCATAAACAAAAACCAATGTAAGGTGGATCAAGGACCTAGAAGTTAAATAAAAGACTACAAACTTCAATAGAGAAAACCTTGGAAGAACTCCAGAAGTCCTAATCCATGATATGAAGAGTCTTCCAAGCATAACGAAACCCCTACAACCAGGAGAGAACAAAATAGATGAATGTGACCTTTTAAGAATCAAATCCGTGTGTGTGTGTGTGTGTGTACATATAAAACAAAACTTCTCCAACAGTGTAAAAAAGAAAGCTATAGAAAGCCATAGACTGGGAAAAAGATTTAGTAATGACATATCTGATAACAGATTCATATCTAAAATTTAGAAAGTACCCTAGCACTTCAATAAGCAAAAGGTAAATAAGCCAATCGCAAAATAGGCACAGGATGTGAATTTCACCAAAAAAAGACATTCAGATGGCAAACAAACACATGAAAAATGTTCAAAATCCCTAGCTATTGGAGAGATATACATAAAACAACTATGAGATATCATTTCACCATGGCAACAGTAGCAAAGTTCAATAGAGCAACAAACAATAAATGCTGGCAAGGTTGTTGAAAGATTAAAACTTTTATTCACTGCGGGTAGGAGTATAAAAAGTTGCAAGCACTATGGAAGGCAGTTCGGCACTTTCTCAAAGAGGTGGAAATAGAAATATCATTTGACCCAAAAATGCAACTACTGGGAATATACCCAGTATATTTAAAAAAAATAAATAATCAGAACCACCATCCAAACAGATGTTGCACACCACTGTTTATTGCTTCATTATTTACAATAGCAAAGAGATGGAAGCAACCCAAGTGCCTATCAACAAATGAATGCATAGGAAAACTATGGTCTATTCATACAATGGAATACTGCAGTATTGAAAAACAATGAACACGTTAAACATTACATAACATGAATGATGATGGAGGACATTATATTGAGTGAAATATCTCAGTCACAAAAGGACCAATACTGCATAGCACCACTGTTTTAAAGCAAGTCTGATATGTGGAGGCTGGGTGGAGAATAAAATAAGAGTGGATAGATGAATATTGCATCTGAACAGATGAAGGAAAGAACTGTTAAAAAGAAATATATGATTAGATATACGTATGACATAGCCCAGAGTAAGAGGTACATTGAAAAGAGGACTAGGTGGAGGAAAGAGGAAGGTAATTGTGCAACAATGAATGAATATTAAAAAAAATCACTTGTTATACATCAGAGAGTTGGACAATGACTAAGGGGGATAGAAGGAGAATTGATGCCTTTGAGCTGTGGTGCTGGAGAAGAGTATTGAGAGTACCGTGGACTGCTAGAAAAACAAACAGATTAATCCTGGAAAGGGTTACACTGGTGGCTCCTTGGAGGCAAGGATTCTGAGGCTCCGTCTAACATACTTTGGACATGTTGTAAGTAGAGACAGGTCCTTGGAGAGGGACATTATGCTTGGTAGGGTGGAGGGACAGAGCAGGAGGGGAAGGCCCTCTATGAGGCGGATTGATTCAGGGACTGGGGTAATTGGGATGGGAGTGTCAGAGACAGTGTGATTGGCACAGGACAGAGCAGAGTTTAGGGCTCTTGTACATAGAGTGGTTATGAGTCGCAAGCGACTCAAGGGCACATAACAGCAACAACAAACCAGGAGAGGAGGAAGGGGAGGGAATAAAACAAAGATTCTCACCACAGGGCCAATTGGCAGTATCATGATAGACAGTGAAGATAAAGATTGTTAACAGCTTCTGTTTGCTTGGCTCCACAATCAACATTCTTAATACCAACAGCCAGGAAATCACAAGACAAATTGCATGGGAAAAATCTGTCAGGGGACCTTTCCAGAGTACTGAAGAACAACTACATCAGTCTGTAGACTAAGGTGCACCTGATCCATGTCATGGTCTTCACAAGTACTTGCAATGCATCAGAAAGCTGGACAATAAATAAGATAAATAAGATTTGATGCCTTTGAGTTGTGGTGCTGGAGAAGAGTATTGATTATATCATGTACTGCTAGGAACAAACAAGTCTTCCTGGAGCAGGTGGAACCAGGCTGTTCCTTGGAGGCAAGGATTTTGAAGCTCTGTCTGACATGCTTTGGTCATGATGTAGGAGGCACAGGTACTTATAGAGAGAGACATAATGATTAGAATCATGGAGGAACAGTGCAAGAGAGGAAGACCCCAGATGAGATCGATTTACTCAATGAGTGGGGTAATGGGGTAATAGTGTCAGAGACAATGAAGTTGGCACAAGACAGAGCAGAGTTCAGAGATGTTGTAGGATCGTTATGAGTGGTGAGTGACTCAATGGTACACAACAACGACAACAATGTATCAAAAAAGAGGAAAATATTTTGGTGACAATGTACAAAAAGTAGAACTCTCACATATTTCTCTTGGAAAAGTAAACTGAGACAGCCATTGCAGAAAACTGTCAGTTCTTTAAAAAGTTAAACATAGAATTGTGTGCTCATGCAGTGATACCCCTAAATATATAATCCCAAAGAATAAACAGAGATCTAGATAGTTACCAGTTCATGAATTTCAATACTCCACTCTAACATCACAATGCGAAGGGATGGTTTCTCCTTCTGTCATTCATTGTTCAACTTTAAAATGTGTAAGATGTTACTTAAAATAGCATTGCTTGGACCAGGCACACTTTGGTCTTTATACTGACATCCTTACTCTTTAGCACTTTGGAGAGGTCTTTGACAGCAACTTTTCTCAATGCAATATGTCTTGATTTATTGACTGCTGATTTAAAGAGTGTTGATTATGTGGTTGTTGTTATGTGCCATAGAGTCGTTTGCCACTCATAGCGACCCTATGTACAACAGCCCTAAACTCTGCTCTATCCTGTGCCAATCGCACTGCCTCTGACACACCCATCCTGATTAACCCAGTCACTGAATCAATCCATCTCATAGAGGGTCTTCCCCTCCTGCACCGTCCCTCCACCCTCCCAAGCATGATGTCCCTCTCTAAGGATCTGTCCCTCCTTGCAATATGCTCAAAGTATGTCAGACGAAGCCCCAGAATCCCTGCCTCTAAGGAGTAGCCTGGTTTAACCCTCTCCAGAATGAATCTGTTTGTTTTCTTGGCAGTCCATGGTACATTCAATACTCTTCTCCAGCACCACAGCTCAAAGGCACCAATTCTCCTTCTGTCCTCCCTAGTCATTGTCCAACCCTCTGATGCATAACAAGTGATAGCAAAGACCATGGCCTGTATCAGGCGCACCTTAGTCTCCGGAGAGACACCGTTGCTCTTGAGTACTTTAGAGAGGTCATTAACAGCAGACTTTCCCATTGCAATACATTTTTTTATTTCCTGACTGCTGGTGCCAAAAGTGTTGACCATGGAGCTGAGAAAATTGAGGCTGTGAACAATCTCAATCTCTTTGCCATCCATCCTGATGCTACCAATTGGTCCAGTGGTGAGAATCTTTGTCTTCTTGGCATTGAGCCTCAGTCCACACTGAAGGATGCAGTCCTTGACCCTCTGCAGCACGTGCATGAGGTCCTCCTGGGTTTCAGCAAGCAGGGTTGTATCATTTGCATAACACAGATTGTTAATAGATCTTCCACCGATCCTGATGCCACAATTCTCCTCATAGAGCCCAGCCTCCTGGATAATCTGCTCTGCATACAGGTTGAAAAGGTAGGGAGACAGGACACATCCCTGGTGTATACCCTTCTGAATTTTGAACCATGCAGAGTTACCCTGCTCCGTTCTGACAAATTGCTGACAAATTTCAACCTTTTCACCATCTACCATGTTGTTGCCTGTTGCTGCAGTGCTGAAGATTTTTGTTTTCTTGATGTTGATGTAAAACCCATACTGATGGCTGTTTTTTATCTTCTTCAGAAAGTACTATAAATTTTCTTCAGTTTCTGCAAGCAAAGTTGTATCATCTGCATAAAGTGGTTTTGGACAACTGGTTCTTGGTCTATGTATAGATTTCTAATGAACATATTAAAATATTTTTGGATTTCTATTCTTCTCAATATTGATAAAATAGTGTTTTTGAACAACTGCTTCTAGGTCTATCTATAACTTTCTAATGAATACAGTTAAGTGTTCTGAGATTTCTTCTTAGTGTTAATCATAATTTATTATTATCCAATCAGACACCTTTTTGCCATCAATAAAACACAAGAAAACATCTTTCTGGTATTTTCTACTTCTAGCCAAGATTCATCTGATTAGATATCCTCATTTCACAGCCTCTTCTGAATCCTGTATGAATTTCAGGCAGTTTCGTGTTGATATACTATTCCAGGCATTTAAAAAAAAAATAAATCTCTTCAGAAAGATTTTACTTGTATGTGATTTTAATGATATTAAAAGATAAATTCTCCAATCTTTTGGATCACTTGTTTTGTGAATGGGGAAAAATTTGGGTCTTTTAGGTCACTTGGCCAGATATCTGTTTTCCATATTTGTTGGAGGAGACTAATGAGCACTTTCTGGATTGCGTGTGCTGCCTTAAACTCCTCTATTGTTATTTCTTTAGTTGAGGGCTTTTCTTTTCTTTTTTTTTTAAATCAATGCCTTCAATGCAGCTTAGATTTTTTTTTTCCTTCTTTACCACTGGTGCTTGATTATGAAATGGTTTATTGTTGTTGTTGTTGTTGTTGTTATGCACCATTAAGTTGGAGCCTCCTCATAGCTGCCTCTCCAGTAAGTTTTCAGAGGCAGTTAATCACAGGGGAAGAGATTATCCATCTTTCTCCTAACAGAGCAGCTGGTGGATTTGAACTACGTATCTCTGAATCTGTAGCACAATTCCTTACCACTAAACAACCAAGGCTCTCTGAAATAGTTTGTTGTTGGTGGTGTTAAATACCATAGAGTTGAGCATGACTCATAGCAACCCTATGAACAAAAGACCTGAACCCTGATCTGTAAGTATAATCGTTTCTCTATGTTCATAGAGTTTAGGAAGTGGATGCCACTCCTGTTTCCAAGCTGTCTCAATTTTGGGAGCGCCACCAAATACTATCCATTATGGCATTTGACATACCAATGTCATAGCATTTGACATACCAATGACATAGCATACAGCATCGCAGCAACACCAAGTTACCTTAGTACAGCAAATTGACAGACAAGTGCCATGTCCCTTAGAACATTGTTCTATCCCAAACACATTTAACAAGAGGCCTGAGGGCCACAGGCTTGTGAGCCTAATTTCCCTTTAAATACAAGGCCCACCCGCCAGGTCCTGGTTTACTCTAAATAACAGGTTTCCAACCCACAGTTTATTGTTAGCTAATTCTGCAAGCAAGGAAACAGTCCACAACTTACTAAAGCAAGGGAAGAACTCAGAAGCCAACTGCCTCCAAAATGTACCGTGAAATAGTTTAGTGTCCACCAATTCTTTTCAGTTCAGTAATTCTGTGCATTCCTTCCATTTCTTTTGACGCATCCAGCATCATTTAAGATTTTTCCTGTAGAATCCTTTAGTGTTGAAACCAGAGGTTTGAATTTGTTCTACAGATCTTTTAGCTTGAGAAATACCAAGCCTATTCTTTTCTTCTAGTTTTCTAACTACATACAGCTCCTCCCTAATGATACTTTTGTTTTGTCTTCTCAAGTTACCCTTTGAAATCTTCTGTTTAGCTCTCTAACTTCAGCAATCTTTCCCATTGATTTGGCTTCTTTTCATTCCAATGCAAGTTTCAGAGTCTACTCTGATATCCATTTCAGTCTTTTCTTTCTTCCTTATCTTTGTAATTATATTTTATTTCTTCATGGATGCTAACTTTGATATAAGTTCTATTGAAGCTGAAGAAAATGAAAACTAGTCCACGAGAACAAAAAATTACCTTGAATCAACAATAGAGATTAAAGAAATTAAAAACCATCTTGAAAATAGATTTCAAGCATTGAACACTAATGATTAAAGACCAGATGAGATAGAAGGTAGGCTAAAGTATTTCAAGAGTTTGGGAGACAGAAAAATGGACAATTATTTTTAATTAATATGGTGTTTTTGTTTTGAGACACAAGTTTTGGAAATAGATATATGATTGTATGCCACTGTGCTTATAATTAATGCTACCAAATGGTTATTCCATGATCTTTGCCATTAATTGTTATTCATCAGAAAGCTGAACAGTTACTAGAAATGATAGGTGAATAGATGCGTTTGAGCAGTGGTTCTAGCAAAGAGTATTGAATATACCGTGGACTGCTAGGAGAACAAACAAGTTCATCCTGGAGAGGGTGAAGACAAGCTACTCCTTGGAGTAAATGATTCTGAAGCTTCATCTGACATACTTTGCACATGTTGCAAGGTGGGATCAGTCCTCGGAGAGAGACCTCATGCTTCGGAGGGTGGAGGGACAGCACAGGAGAGGAAGACCCTCTATGAAGTAGATTGATTTAGAGACTGGGGTAATGGGAATAGGTATGTCAGAGACAAGAAGATTGACACGGGATAGATCAGGGTTTAGGGCTGTTGTGCATAGGGTCACTGTGAGTCAATGGCCCAAAACAACAACATGCTTAGTCAAAATTTGGTTTAAAAAAGCAACATTTAGGCTACATATCTTTTGAGATAATAAAAAATTAACACTTGTTATAATCCCAAAATTTTAAAATTATAGTGGAAAAATTAAATATAAGTTGTTAAAAATTTAAAAATTGAAACTGAATAAACACTGTCAAGAAAAATTATGGAAATCCTAAATAAATGAGAGGTGATGTGGTTGGTTTTTTTGTTTGTTTTTGGGTTTTTGTTGTTGTTGTTGTTGCTAGGCATATCAAGTGGACTATAACTCAAACCATTTCTATTTACAATAGATCAAAACTTTTTCCCTATTTTGTGTCATCCTCACAATCTCTTCCACAAACTCATGGTGTTTTAGGTGATTTCATTTTATTACCATTTCAAATATTCCATTAACTGGTAAATATAATCTATCATGTTCCAATAAAAAACATTCTAGGCTTGTTTATAGAATTTACACACTGTTTTTTAAATAAATATGAAAATGTTATGTATCTAGAATAGCTGAAATGATTTTTGAAAATAACAATGAAATTGAAGTACATATGCTGCTTGGGTTTCCCAATTCCTATTGTTTGTTATTGCTGTCATGTGCATGGAGTTGCTTGTGACTCAGAATGACCCTATGTAGACAATAGATCTATTAAACTTGACTGATTAAAATAATACTAACATAAGAATCAACGCTTTCATCAATGGGACAGAATAGAGAACCAGATTTTCAACAATATAAAGTCAGAATATCTCAATAGGAAAAGAATAGCTTTTTTTTAACAAATAATGCCAGAGACTTGGTTCTGGGGACCCTAATACGGAGTTGCACTGCTAACCCAAAAGTTCATGGTTCAAATTCACCAGCTGCTCTGCAGGATGAAGTTAGACAGTCACCTCCTGGGTGACTTACTGCCTCAGAAAACCAGCAGGAGGGTCATCTACGAGTTTGTTCCAACTCCACCATGCATATCAATAATATATATGAAGTCAAATAAACTAAACCCCAGACCTTTCCTTATATAGTAAATAAATAAATCTTCTAAAAACCTAAAACATCATTTTAAGAACTAAAACTATATTTTTTAAAGCGGAAAGAAAACAAGGAGAAAAACCTTTGTGATGTTACAAAGTGTTTTGGTTTTAGTTTGTGTTATAGTTCTTTTTTTTTTTTAGGTATGCCACCAAAAACATGGACTTTAAAAGAAAATTGTTATATTTTATTAACATTAAAACTATTAGTTTTCTAAAAGACAGCTCCATAAAGTTCACTCAGAATAGAAGGAAAAGTACATACAAAATATATGCTACACAAAAAATTTCCACTTTTAAAAAAAGAATTGCTATAGCTCGATAATGAGAAGACAAAAATTTGAAAATTTATGTTTTAAAAGGAACTTCCTAATGATAGATGCATAAATAACAAATTGTAATATATTGACTCATAGCTGATCAGTAGTGGGTTTTCAGAGGCTATAAATTGTATAGGAAGAGAGTGCCCATCCTTTATCCTCAAAGTAGCTGGTGGATTTGAAGCACCTTCCTGTGAGTTGGTAGCACAACTCCTTACCAACTAGGCTACAAGAGCTCTCTGATGACAGACATTTCAAAAAGAGAATTCAACATCATTCTCTCTGTGTGTGTGTGTGTGTGTGTGTGTGTGTGTGTGCGCGCGTGTGTGTGTGCATCTTTCTCTTCTTTCTTTTCTTTTACTGCGATCCATGTGAAACTAATTTATAGCTGACCTTACTTTGGGTTTCAAGGCTCTAAATTACTCAAGAGGAAACTGCCCATCTTTCTCTTATGTAGAATGGCTGGTGGACTTGAACTGTCAGAGAGGCTTAGGTCTTGGGATAGCAGCACAACTCTCTATGAATTATGCCACTAAAGCTCCTTTCAACATTGTTAGTTTCTAGGAAAATGAACATTAAAGTCATAATAAAATACAAATATACACTTTTAGGGAGCCCTGATGGCCTAGGAAAAGAAGGTACAAAGCCATCCCAAAGGCAAACAGTTTGAAGCCACAGTTACGCCATAGAAGAAGGATGCACAGTCTCCTCGTGTATGATTAACTGTCTCCTGGAGGTTCGTTATGGGTCAAGTCTGACTTGATGGTAAACAACAACAACAACATACATTTATGTTTTTTGTTTGATATTATTTAGTTAATTCTGATCTATGGTGACTGCATGTGAACAACCAAATCTGACCCTTACCAGTCTACAAGGGGGAACTGTCCCCCTCAACAATATCAACAATACCAAATCAGTTCCCTTGAGATCAGACATGCCCACTCCTGTACCATTTCTACTCATCCTAACACAAATCTAATTGCTCTGTTGGGTCTGAAATCTGTTACAAGAGTTCATAGACCACACAGAACTATATTAGAGAGTTCAAAGGGGCTATAATTCCTATTGGTAGCAAGATACAATCATTCAATCAGGACAGCTCCTGAAATGTGCTCACAGACACCATCTCAGTCTTGATTCTTGTGGTTTTGGGCCAATGTTACAAAGCTCTGTCCTGTCAATTAAAGCTCTTCTCCTCCCCTCATTGCCCCTAATCCACAGCTCTTGTTCAATGTAGCAGTCCCAAGGTCTTCTCTGTCTCAGATGAGGTCCCTTGTTCCCCTCCGTGTATGCTATGGATGCTGCCCCATTGGCCTTGGTCTGGCGGGTGCAGGAATCTCTGGCTCTGAAGGACATACTGCATTTCCTTACTTCTTTTTTGCTGGTGGTGAAATTTTTAAATTCTGCTACTGAAGCTCTTGAATTTAATAGCAAGACTAGCCAGTCTCCTTCTGCATAGGCTAACCAGCCCTATTTGTATATTCCTAGCCATCCACGTGGCAAGTTTAGTTCCTGATTAGGGAAGACATTTTGAAGAACTGATAACACCACAGTTAGTAACACCATAGAACTGCTCCTTGGGTGTTCTTGGCTGTAATCAACAAATTACAAATCAGATTAACAGATCTGTCTTGAAATAAGTACAGTCAGAATGATTCTTAGAAGGAAGGCTGGTGAAATTTTTCCCTGTAAACTTTGGTCATGTTATCTGGAGGGACCAGTTCCTGGGAAAAGGCATCATGTTTGATAAAAAAATAGATCATAGAAAAAAGAGGAAGATTCTCAATTTGATAGATTGTGTTTGTCAGGCTGTTTTTCATTCTGGTGTACGTATGGTTGCTATAACTCAGAACTGACTAGATGACACAGTAGCAATAACAAATTTTATGGAATCAGATTATCAGACATTTTTCTTCTATGAGTTGGCAGGGTGAGTTAGAAAGATCAACTTTTCAGTCACCAGCTGAGTGCATACTGTTGGTAATACTCAAGGACTTTTAACAGACCTAACAGTTTAGTTTAACACTGATGGCCTAGTGGTAAGAAGCTGTGCTGTAATCCTAGAGGAATGTGGTTCAAATCCACCAGTTATTCTGTGGGAAGGTTGGGTATTCTCCTCCCATGTGATTAACTGCCTCTAAAAATCTGCAGGAGGGTTCAATTCTGACTTTATGACACACAGCAACAACAATAGGCTAACTAAAATAAAAAAAAAGTTGTTGTTATATGCTGTCGAGTCATTCCTAGCAAGTAGCCCTATGAACAACATGCCTAAACCCTCCTCCACCCTGTGCCAACTTTACTGTCTCTGACACACTTATCCCCATTACCCCAGGCACTGAATAAATCCATCTCTTTGAGGATCTTCCTCACTTCTGCTGTCCCTCCACCCTCCCAAGCATAATGTCCCTCTCCAAAAACTGGTCCTTCCTTACAACATGCCCAAAGTATGTCAGACGAAGCTTCAGAATCTTTGCCTCCAAGGAGCAGCCTGGTTTCACCCTCTCTAGGATGGACATGTTTGTTCTCCTACCAGTCCATGATACATTCAATACTCCTCACTATCACTACAGCTCAAAGGTATCAATTATCCTTCTGTCATTCCTAGTCATTGTTCAGCTTTTTGATGCATAGCAGTGATTGCAAAGACTATGGCCTGGATCAGGTGCACCTTAGTCTAGCCTGATATCATTGCTCTTCAGTACTCTGGAAAAGTCTCTGACAGCAGACTTTCCCAATGCAATTCTTCTTTTCATTTCCTTGCTGCTGGCACCAAAAGAGTTGATTCTGGAGCCAAGCAAACTGAAGCTGTTAACAATCTCAATATCTTCACCAACTATCATGATGCTGTTAATTGACTCAGAGCTGAGAAGCTTTGGTTTCTTGATGTTGAGCTTCAATCCATATTTAAGGATACAGTTCTTGACCATCCACAGCAAGGCTTCAGGTCCTCCACAGTTTCAGCAGCAGGGTTTTGTCATCTGCATAAAGCAGATTGTTGATGACCCTTCCTCCAATCCTGATGCCACATTCCTCATAGAGCCCAGCCTCCTGGATGATCTGTTCTGCGTGTAGACTGAAAAGGTATAGAGATAGGACACATCCCTGGTGTACACCCTTCCTGATTTTGAACCATTTAGTGTTTCCTTTAGGAAGCAGGAGTGGCATATACTTCCTTAATAACATACCTCTGGGAACTCTATGAACTTTAATAATAAATATCGACAGTTTTAGAGGGGCTTCAGACCTTTCATTTATAGGGTCGCTATGAGCTGTCCTCAAAGGCAATCAACAACAACAGTGTTTCCTCACGCTGTTCTGACGACTGCCTCTTGGTCTAGGCATAGGTTTCACATAAGCACAACCAAGCGTTGTGGGGTTCCCATTCTTCTCAGTTAGCCACAGTTGGTTGTGATCCACACAGTCATATGTCTTTACACAGAAGGCAGGAGAGTCACTTGTGGTCTATAGGTTGAGAAAACAACACATATATGAGATCTAGAGGATACATCACCCTCTCCTGGGAACCTATTCCCTTGTGACAACAGTGTGCTTCAAATGGAATAGTCAGTCCTAGAGCAGAAATTCAAGGGAAAGGACTTTTCCTTGAAACCATCTGAGATATGAAGCCTTCCCTAAGACTAGTACCTAGTATTTGGACTTAGACACTCCTAAACTCAAGAGATACTGCTGTAACATAAGAAACTGGCAGCAGTGTGAGTAGTTATGAATCACAGAAACTCAAAAGGCTTGAGATATAAGCCATCATACCAAGGGTAAGGATGTAGAGTTCCTAAAATGCTTATGCATAAAAAATTGTACAGAATAGAAAATTATATAGCAACTTTGGAATATTGAAATTCTATATCTAGGAATTTATCCATGAGAAATGAACATTTCAATTCCTATATTTATAATATCTGATAATTGGAAAGAACTTAAAATAACTAACCACTAGGTAATTGTTAAATTTTGGCAAGTTCATTTTTAAAAATAACATCTTAGTAGTGAACAAAATAAAATTAATGAGGCATACAATCATACAGAATCTCAAACTTATTCTGCTAAATAAATTAGACACAAAAATTGCATGATGAGCTATTTAGTTTACATAAAATTCAAGGAAGTAAAATTTAAAATATCAGATTCGTGGTGTCCACTGCTGAGTTTCAATAATACAATTGTCATGATAATTCTATTACTGTGTACCAATAAAAAATTTATATCATTAAACACTAAACATATGAATTTTATCATATTTAAATTATGCTTCAATAACTCATATCTATTTCTTGCAACAGTACAAATGGATTTTAAAATGCATTATAGGCAAATAAGTAATTTATTAATCAATTGCACAAGTAAGTCTAGGTAATTATGAAGTAATGAACTCAAAAAAGAGATGAAACAGATACAGAATGTTATGCTGTACCTTTTTTTTTTCTTTTTCCCATCTACTGTGAATAAGAAATTCCTTGTCTTTACCTGTATCTTGAATCTATTAGCTATTCAGTATTTTGAATCTACTAGCTATTCAGTCAAGTCCTGAATAGATGTACAAAGGATGGTTACTATGAATTTGAATAGACTCAAATGGTAGTGGGATTTCAATGACTTTGCATTTGTTTCAGGTACATTTAATCACATATACAGATAATAATTGCAATGAATGGACAAGAAAGAAAAGTGTGGCTGTCTATGAAGCTGATATGGTGACTCCCAGATGAAGATAACAGAGAATAAAGATTGCACATTATCATCAGTAAGCTTTAATCATGTCCAGTTTGCCCATGCCTTGTTCCATGAAATTCTGGCATAGATTCAATTGAATTGCAAACCTGCATATATAGTTCTGACTTAGCCTTTTATAAAACTTCCCTCCCTAAAAAATGAGTTGAGAATCAATAATGTGAAATCTGCTAAGAAATGGCCATAGGAGATCAGTTTTAAGTAAAGTAAGTTAGGAAAGATTGCAAATACTCTAAAATTGGTATGTGTGACGAGAAACTTAAACTGAAGCTCCATTGTTGTTAGGTACTATCCAAATGACTATCTCCCATGCTGACTCTTTGAGCAACAAATCCAAACCTTGTCCTATTCTGCATCATATTCATGATCTCTGTCCTCTTCAAGCCCATTGTTGAAATTCATCTTACTGAGTGTCTTCCACTCTTTGTTGGGCCTCTAGTCTCCCAAAGATAATGCCATTTTCAATAACTAGTGCTTCCTGAAGGGAGCTGGGGTGGCCTAGTGGCAAGAAACTGTGTGGCAATCCTGATGGCACACGGTTTGAGGCCACCAGCTTCTACATGGGAGAAGGATGGACAATCTCCTCCCATGTGATTAACTGTCTCTGAAAACCCACTTTAGTGTCAACTATGGGTCCCTTCTGACTTGATGGTACTCAATAACTACAGTGCTTCCTGACAAAATATGCCCAAAGTGTATGAGATAAAGTCCACTATCCTTGCTTCTAAGGAGCGTCCTACTTATACTTCCTCAAGACAGATTTGTTTGGTTTTTTGGCAGTTCCTAGTATATCTTTGCCATCTACAAAGTTGAAAGTAATTTGATTAAACCTCATGACATCAAATTAAGAGTCTTAAACTTGGGGTGATAATTTAAACCAAGAAAGTTTAAGAGATCATCAATGAAAGGGGAAAAAAACCAACACAACAAAAACAAAAAACAGAGGATTGAAACCAGTAGATTACCTCCTTAAAAAGATAAGAAGAGAAACACAAAAGGATAACTGAAGCAACAATTAACAAAATAAAAATTAGCCTTGTGTGCCCCAGAGAAATAATTATCTTTTTTAATGTCTTTCTGAGGGATTCAAAGATTTGCCACTGCTTTCAAAGGTTTTTAAATGCAGATTGTAAAATGTTATCTTGTCAAATAAATCACTAAGATAAAACTTAAAAAAAAAGAAGAGAAAGATGAGTCAGCAAAGGAAATGGAGTAATAGGTAATAGTGATGAGCGATATAAGGATGACCACAATTAGTGTGATGATATTTAGTTCAAGGCAGAAGTTAAAATGCAAGTAAAAAAAAAAGACTGAAACATTTTATGCTTGCATGACACATATGAAAAAAGGTAATCTTTTTTTTTTACCTGATTAATGATGAAGGTGAAAGATCTTTTGAGGCTTCTAAGGACCACATATATTATCTGGGTAGAAGTGATGTGCTATGTGGAAGAAGAATTATGATATTTTAAAACGACATTCAAGCAGAGATATTTATGCACTCAGGCACATGTATGCTACTCATTTGTCAGAACATGACTGATCACTTTGCTTTCAAAGAGAGAAAGAGTAAAACTCTGTCAGTTATATTTTCAGATGTCTCCATTTGAACCTCATTTTAATTTCAAAACACTATTATGTCATTTTTAAACCAGTTTATAAAGGATGACTCTGGGATAATTATACAGTAGCTTCTATCAATCATCTCTTCTACAATTGTTCAATCACAAACATAATTTGTGATGCATCCAATAGTCTGTAAAGCCAAGCAGATTTAAATAAAAGTCATGTTATCAAAAGCAAATAACCTGCAGAAACCTTTTGAATTGTGAGTGTATACATCAACACTAAATGAATCCAAATACATCATCTTTCAATTAAACAAATTTACTTCAATGAGTTATGTGTCAGAAATGAAAACAGTATAACTTAAGTAGATATTTCAAGAAAAAATTGTTTAACCCTCTATTCATGAAAAATTTATTTAACCTCTATGTGATGTCAAGTACTATGCTTCGTAAAATAAATAAATAAATAATATACACAATCTCTTTCTTCAAAGATCATACAAACTAGTGAGTGAAATACATAATTCCAGTACAGAATGATATTTTCAGGGAGATTATGTTAAAAGGAAGAGAGCATGAAAATGAGGTTCCAAGATGGCTTCAGCTAGATGATTCTTGGGATTTGAAAGCATAAATACAAATTTTTCAGTATAATTAACAAAAAGGGATTTATATGTTGAAATTCAACTTCTATTGTTTATAATTAATTCCTTTCACTTCATTGAAGCCATAGGATAATAAACCCTACAAGTGGGTTGAATACCCTAAAAATGAAATCCTATTTATTGTTGTTGTTGTAATATGTGACTCATGTTGTTATTGTTGTTGATTGTCATCAAGTCAAGCACGACTCACAGCAATCCTATGAACAAAAGGCCTGAAGCCTTTCTATAACTCTGGAAATTTACCATAGAGTTTCTGGAGGCATGTTGTTTAGGAAGTGGATGACACTCCTGCTTCCAATCTAAAAGATTAAGTGTCACCATTTCAACCCTAATAAAATCTAGGAAAGAGTTAGTCATACAGTATTGTCTACATACACAGAAGAGATAATCATGGGAACTCAAAGGGACTCTATATACATTACCTCTGAAACCTGCCCTATCTTCTTCACCCAATCTCATCATCTCTGACAGACCTAATCCCATTTCTCCAGAGAAATTGACTGAGTTAATCAATCTCATCCTGGGTCTTGCTTTCCCATGTTGTCTATCCCTCCATCCTAAGCATGATGGCCTTTTCCTCTATGAGTTCAAAATATGTGAGCTGGAACCTCAAAATCCTTGCTTGAGGGGAGCAACAGTTTCACCCTTTATAGGACAAACATGTATGTTCTCCTAGCGGTCCACAGTTTGCTCAATACTCTTCTCCAGTACCACAACTCAAAGGCATTGATCCTTCTTCTATCATCCTTAGTTATTGTCCAGCTCTCTGATGCATAGCAAGTAATTGTGAAGACCATAGCCTGACCTTAGTTTCCAGACTGACATCATTGTTCTTCAGTATTTTAGAGATAACCCTGATGGCAGACTTTTTCCAATGCAATTTGTATTTTGATTGCTTGACTGCTGGTGCCAACATTGCTGAGTGTGGATCCAAGCAAGCTGAAGTAATCAACAATCTCAATCTCTTTTCTGTCCATCATGAAGATGCTAATTAGCACAGTGAGAATCTTTGTTCTCTTGATGTTGAACTTCAATCCATATTGAAGACTACAGTCCTTGACCTTCTGCAGCAAATACCTCATATCCTCTTCAGTTTCAGCAAGCAAAGTTGTGTCATCTCCATAACTCAAGTTGTAGATGAGGCTTGCTCCAAACTTGATGTGGACTGGGGAGATGGAGGAGGGTGAACATGTGAATGGCAATGTATACAAACTTTGTAGGTAAACCAGTGTAAACTTAAAAAAAATTTTGCTAGAGAAAAAAATATAAAGTCTAGCCTCCCAGATGATTTGTTCTGCATATAGATTGAAAAGATATGGAGACAGGATGCATCCCTGATGCATACCATTCCCGATCCTGAACCATACTGTGTTTACCTGCTCTGTTCTAAGGCTGATTCCTGGTCCAAGCATATATTTCTCATAAGCAAAATTAAGTTTTCTGGGAACTGTTCTTCTCAAGGTTAGGGACAATTTTGTTGTGATCCACACAGTCAAATACCTTTGTGAAGTCAGTGAAACATAGATAGACATTCCTCTGGTACTCTCTGAATGGATGTAGTTGAAGCTGCACTGAGGAAATGGCAAAAAAGAAGCCCTCAGGAATCTATGGATACCAATTGACTTGTTTAAATTAACAGATACACCCTGGATGTGTTTACTAGTTTATGTCAGGCAATTTTGAGGACAGCTGTCTGGCCAAGGAATTGAGAGTGCTCAATATTTTTTTCCATTTCCAAGAAAGGTGATCCAAAAGAATGTGGAAACTATCTTAACAATATCATTAATATCACATGCAAGCAAAATATAGCTGAAGATCATTCAAAAACAGCTAGAACAGTACATAGGTAGGAAAGTGCCAGAAATTCAAGCAGTATTTAGAAGAGGCCATCACATCAGGAATATCATGGCTAATGTTAGAAGGATCCTGGCTGAAAGTAAAGTAGAAAAATGTATACTTATGCTTTAGTGACTATGCAAAGGCATTTGATTGTATAGGATCATAACAAGTTATGGCTAACATTGAAAAGAATGGGAGTCATGCAAAACTTCTTCCTAGACCAAGAGGCTATTGTGTGAACAGAGCAAGGGAACAGTACATGGTTTAAAATTAGGAAAGATATGTGTTGGGGTTGTATTCTCTCTCCATATCTATTGAATTTGTACGCTGAGCAAATTATTTAAGAAGTTAGATTCTATGAAGAAGAATATTGCAGTAAGATCAGAGGGAGACTCATCAATAACTTGTGTTATGCAAATAATAAACCTTGCTTGCTGAAAATAAGGAGGACTTGAAGCATTTGTTGCAGAAGATCAAAGAATATTGCTTTCAATATGGATTGCATTCCAGCATTAAGAAAACAGATGCTTACTACTGGACCAATAAGCAACATCACACTAGAAGGAGAAAAGACTGAAATTGTCAACAACTTCATGTTATTTGGATTCACAATTAGCACCTTCTATCAGCAGTCAGGAAAGCAGCAGACATATTGAATCAGGAAAATCTGCAATTAGGGACCTCTCTAAATTATTAAAGAGCAATGATGTTGGCTTGAGGACTAAGGTGTATCTGATTTAGGCCACAGTCTTTCCAATCACTTGCTATGCATCTGATAGCTGGACTTTGAATAAGGATGAGGAAAGAAAAATTGATGCATCTAAGCGGTGGTGTTGGAGAAGAGTACTAAATATCTTGGAGAAAATGCAGACAGAGTGCTACTTAGAGTCAAAGATAATAAAGCTTCCCCTCGCATACTTCAAGAGCATGTTGCTTAGAAAGGCTGTTCCCTGAAGAGGACTATCATGTCTGGAAAGGCAGAGGGCCAAGGCAGGAGAAGAAGACCTTCAGTCAGGGGGATTACATAGTGACTGCCACAATAGGCTCTAGTGTGTCAGAAGCACGAGTATGGCATAGGATAGGACAGGGTTGTTGAGGTCTGTTCACAGGATTGCTATTGTTCATGCTCAACTCGACAGCATCTAACAACAACAACAAGGAATACAAAGAATGAAGATGAAAGTTTAAAGACTAAGATATGCCTCATACAATTTATATTTTCAAAGTTGTACAATGAATAACTAAGACAGAAGCAGAATTGATGCCTTTGAATTGTGTTGTTGGTAAAGAGTATTGAATGCAAAGACAAGTAAGTATGTCTTTGGAGAAGATGAAACCAGGAAAAGATGGAAATGTTGGGGAAAGTAGAGGGTCAGTGAACAAGGTTAACTGTCATGAAGAATAATTTACCTAGTGACTAACAAATGGCACAAGCATGGTGGAGACTGTGAAGAAGGTGTAAGACAGAGCAAGATTCCAATCTATCGTCAACATCTAACAACAATGACAACAACCAGAAGAATTAGTAGAAGAACTATACTTCTTGGAAGATGTAGAAGCAGAATTTTCCTTAGAATTGAAGATAGTAAATATTTTAGACATGCTCTTAGGAAGGATGGCTCTTTAGGGGGGAAAACATCACTCTTGGTAAAATGGAAGGTTAGGGGAAAAGGAGACTATCAATATGATGAATTAATCTAGTGTCTGTACAGTGACTTCAAACACTGATGAAGATGACACAGGGTTAGTCAGTGTCTCATTCTTCTGTCACTAGGAGTTGGCATTGACTTAACAACAACCACCATCAATAACCACAATGGTCAAACATAAAATGTTGGAGCACGCCTTTTTGCCTACTGTGCTTGGGAAACTTACATATCGGCATCTAAAGATCTAACTTTAAATTCAAGGCTACTGTGCCACATTAAAATCAGTGATTTTTGTGCCAAGACATATTATTTAAAGAATTCCTAAGATTTGGTTTGAAAATTTATTGTCATGGTTTCATGAAGCATCGCAGTTTGCTGGCCTAATAACAATATGTTTCATGCTTCTATTCAATCTCCTACTGTATTTTCTAGCTGTTGACATCTTAAAAACTTGCAAGTGATCATCAAACATACAGCAAATGATTTCTACTGACTTGTAACAACAGAGAGAAAAAAGGGTAAAAAATATGAACAAAATATTGAATATGTTCTTCATTGCCTCTATGAAAAACTGCCTCTGTTGTCATAAAATCAGAAGAATTAGAGAGTATCCATCATTACTAAATGAACAAAAATCCTGTATAATACAAATAGAATTGGAGAAAATGAAGAAAAGAACTTCAAATTTTCTTGGACTTGACTTTCTAGATAACTCTGGTGATCCAATGTGCAGTTAACCCAAAGGCAAGTGATTTTAATTTATGTGCTGTTCCATAGAATGTATAAATGAGAGCCTCTGAAAACTCACTGGAGGGCCAACTTTGAGCCAAGTCTAAGTTTATGATAATGACTTGAATTTGACTAGATTTTCTGGAACTGTAGACATTACATGGACCTCTATAACTATTTCCCTGAGATCCTTAAACCAAAATATTCCCTGAAATCTTCATAAACCAAACCACAGTTTACTGCAGCTAGTAAAAAATGTGTGCCTTTATCATTCTGCTTTTATAAGAACTTCCTATATAAAATAAAATTGATAATGGCAATAGACAATGGCGAAGTTTGCATAAGAAGTTGTGGAGATAATGATATTATTTGAAGGAAAACAATTCAAAAAAGGAGGATGAAATTATTATACTGCTTGAATAATGTAATTATTCCTTTTTAACCTCCTGTTAATTCAGAACTGATTCATATTTGACTTGAGTCTACTTTTATAGGAGTTTGTCCATCTTTCTCTCAAAGAGCAGCTGGTAGATTTGAACCATCTACCTTTTGAGAAGGCAGTACAACTCCTTACCCACTAGGCCACAAAGCCCCTTGTATTGGTGTTTGTTTTACATTGTATATTGTCAACCACAAACTAAGTAAAATTAAACTTTCCGCCAAGGGAAAAATAAAAAGTTAAAGTCTCAAGCAGTAAGTAACCTTTATTGTGGCACTGACATTTATTATTCCTTAATAAAAAGTGTGATTGCAAAGATTTCTAGATGGCTTAAAAAATTCAGAAAGTTACATATTTAAAAAAATGCTAAATTTAAATCTCAACCTTCACCATCATCAGTCTCCCACTTTATATGATGAATTATTTAGAATTCACACTTTTATATGTTTTGGCCAAATTTTGATATTTATAATGTTTCAAAACAGCCTACAAAACAACTACCAATTTCAAATGAATTGAATGAAATTTAAAAATGAAACAACAAATATTAGGATTATCATTTCATTACACTCACTTTGAAAAATGACCTCTTGCTGCCATGTGAAGGGTTCTCTAAGCTTTAATACAGAACAGAGATTTAAAAGGATTAACTTCAACCACCTTCCAGTAAATGCACAATACACATTTTAACATCTAGTATTTCATCTTTATTTTAGCACCTTCAATCTAATATAATGATTTGGTTATATAGAAATACTGACTGGCATTGTCCATTACTGTTCACAGTTCCCCAAAGACTTTTTGCAGCCAATATTTCAAATCTTTTGTTTCTGCTGCTATTTTGTGTTCTGCTAACTGTAGTCAGTCAGATTTATGGTGCTCTGTGTAGGAGTTCCCACCATGCATGCCATTATTACTAATACTTCTCCTTTAGTAGCCTGTGTTTATAACTTAGTCATTTAGTTGCATTGTCCAACTCTTTAAATTCCTAGGACTTACACCTCACTGAAATAGCACTGGAATTGACTCTGTTTTCATGTATAACTATTTTTAGAGCCAACAGTGGAATTGAACAGACCCATTCTTTGATTATTTATTTTGCCAGACATTTATTTGGAAGATGTTAGTTCTCTTTGGGCTTCCACAGATTCCTCATTTGTTCATTCACCATCTCTAGTACACCAAATATGGACATGACCAACTTGTTCACAGATGAAATAACAGTTAACACTTTCTTCTCATGGAAATAGTTGCAGTGTTGGCCTGTTCAGGTGTGATCTTTAATTTCTTTTTCCTCCAACAATTTGGAGTATTATTCTTACCTTCTAACAAAAATATAACCTCATACTATTATAACTTTAATGTAGGTCATAATAATAGACACAAAAGGTACTGTATGGTTTAAAATAAGGGAAAGTGTGCATAAGGGTTGAATTATTTTGCCATCCTTATTCAATCTGTGTGCTGAGAAAATAATGAAAAAATCAAATAAATTTCAAATAAAATTCTATACAAAGAAGAACGTGGCAACAAGTTTGGAGGAAGATTCATCAACAAACCAAAATATGCAGATGACAAAATCTTCCTTGCTGAAAATGAAGAGAATTTACAAAAGACCAACAAAGATTACAGCCTTCAATATAGATTACATGTATACATCTGGAAAGCAAAAATTCTTATTAGACCAGTAAGCAAAGTTATAAGTGGAGAAAAGATTGAAGATGTCAGGGATTTTGGTTTCTACAGATTCATAATCAATATCTATAGAAGCAGCAGTGAAGAAATAATCATATGGGAAAAGTGTTGCCAAGACTTATTTACAGGGCCGAAATGCAAGGTTGTCATATTAAAGTCTAAGATGCGTTCAGGCCAAGCTATCATATTATTACAATTTCTTGTTATACATGTGAAAGTTGGACAATTAATTAAAAAGACCAAAGAAGAATTGATGTCTTCAAATTGTGATTACAAAGAATGTTTAATATATCATACATAGCCAGAAGAACAAAGTTATCGTGGAAAAACTGGAGCTAGAGTGATCCTTGGACATAATATTAGTGAGACGTAATCTTCCATACATTGAGCATAATATCAAGAGGGGTCAGTTCTTGGAGAAGGACATTGTTGTTGTAATTGATTGTCTTCGAGTCGAGCTTATAGTGATTCTATGAACAAAGGCCTGAAGCCCATCTACAACTATTGGAATTTATCAAAGTCCATAGAGTTTCCAGAAGCATATTGTTTAGGAAGTGGATGCCACTCCTGCTTCCAAATCTGTAATAGTATGTTATTGTTGTTATGTGCCATTGAGTCACCTGCTGTGCATAGCGATCCTATGTACAGCAGCTCTGAACATTTCCCTGTCCTTAGCCAATCTCAGTAATTCGACACAGCAACTCCCATTGCCCTAATTATTGTATTAATCCATATCATCAGGGTTCATCTACTCCTGCACTATCCATCCAGGACTGAGCTCTCCTAGCCATGTGCCCAAAGTAAGTGAAGCAAAGCTTCAGAATCCTAGCCTCCAATGAGAGAGTTGGTTTCACCCTCTGGTAGTCCATGGTATGTTCAAGACTCTTCTCCAGCACCATAACTTGAAGACATCTATTCTTCTTCTGTCTTCCTTAGACATTGTCCAACTTTCTGAAGCATAACAAGTAATTGAGAAGACCATGGCTTTGATTAGGTTCACCTTTGTATCTAGACTGATATCGTTGCTCTTCAGCACTCTGGAGAGGCCAATGACAGCAGATTTTCCCAGTGCAATTTGTCTTTTGATTTCCTGACTGCAGGTGTTAACAGTGTTGATTGTGGATCCAAACAAGCTGTAATTGCTAACAACCTTAATCTCTTTGTCTAATATGGTGCTGTCAATTGGCCTAATGGTTGGAATCTTTGTCTTTTTTTTTTTTAATGAAAGTTTACAGAGACTTTGGATTTTCATTCATTCATTGTTGCATACCTTCCTCCCTACACATCTCTCCCCCAGTTTGATTTTCTCTTTGAAAAGTAAAAAATCCCAAATAAGCAAAAAACCCTTTCATTGTTATACAGTCTCCCCACCCCCCAGACCACTCCACTATGCAGCTTTTATTCTTGTCATGATAATAATAACTAATCATATATTCCTCCTAAACAGTTCTCTCCATCATCTGTTTCAATGCAGTATACATTGTTTATCCCCTCTTAGTTTTCCCCCAACCCCGATATCAGTTCCACTTTAAAATAGTAACACTATGCAGTATTTGTCCTTTTGTGACTGAGATATTTCACTCAGCATAATGTCCTCCAGGTTCACCCATTTTGTTTAATATTTCATGAGTTCCTTGGTTTTCAATGCAGCATAGTATTCCATTGTGTGAATATACCACAGCTTCTCTATCCATTAATTTGTTCATGGGCACTTTGCTATTGTGAACAAAGCACGAGAAACATGGGTGTGACCGTTCTGATTTCTTTAGGGTATATTCTTAGTAGTGGAATTGCTGGGTCAAATGGTATTTCTTTTTCCAACTTTTTGAGAAAGCATCATACTGTCTTCCATAGTGGTAGCACCATTTTACTCTCCCACCAATAGTGAATAAGCGTTCCAGCATTTGTTATTTGTTGTCCTGCTAAATTTTGCTATTCTTACTGAGGTAAGATGATATCTCATAGTTGTTTTGATTTGCATCTCTCTTAGAGTTAGGGATTTTAAACATTTCATCATGTGTTTGTTGGCCATCTGGATGTCTTCTTTGCTGAAGTGTCTGTTCATATCCTGTGCACATTTTTTAACTGGGTTGTTTACCTTTATCTTGTTGTAGTGCTTGAGTATTTTATAAATTCTTGATATAAGTCCCTTATCATACATGTCTTACAAAATATTTTTTCCCAGTCGGTGGCTTCCTTTTTTACCCTGTTGGAGAAGTTTTGGATGTGTATAATCTTTGTTTTCTTAATATTAAGCTCCAATCCATATTGAAGACATATTGACCTTTTGTAGCAAGTGCTTCAGGTCTTCTTCAGTCTTAGCAAGCAAGGTTGTGTCACCTGTATATTGCAGGTTGTTAATGAGTCTTCCTCCAATCTTAATGCCATATTCATCCTCATAAAGCCCCGTTTCCTGAATGATCTGCTCTGCATACAGATTGAAAAGGTATGGGAACAGGATTCCTCCCTCACACACTCCTTTCCTGATTTTGAACCATGAAGTTTTTCCTTGCTCTGTTCTGAGGATTACTTCTTGGTCCAAGTATAGGTTTCTTACATGCACAATCAAGTGTTCTAAGATTCCCATTTTCTCAAGGTTAGCCATAATTTATTGTGATCCACACAGTCAAATGCCTTTGTATAGTCAATGAAACACAGACACACCTTCTTCTGGTACTCTCTGCTTTCTGCCAAGATCCATTTGGCATTTACAATAATATCCCTAGTGCCATGACCTTCTTGGAAAAATAGAGTAACAGCAAAAAAAGAGAAATATTGTTAGCAGAATGGATTGACACAATTATTAGAATAATGGGTTTAAGTACTGCAAATACTTTGAAGATGCCATAGAATTAAGAATGTTTTCTTGCGTTGCACATAGGGTTTCTATGGGTAGGGGTAAACATGATGTAATAGAAAAAAGCTACAATAAAATTGTTCTGTGTTCTTTAAAGAAAAATATGAAAATATTGCTGCTGTTGATATTACACAGATAGAATATAATGTTGCTTATACAGTAATATTTGAAAGGTCTTAAAAACCTTGTTTCAATGTAACTTTCCACCACCATTTATTAGCCCTTAAAATGTTTACCACTCATATTACATTTTAGTGGGTTGTTTTCTTAAAAAAAAATGCACACTTAGAAGCTAGGATAGGACAATATTATCCAGGAATATGCTAACTTTTCTGTCAAGACAGGATTAAGCATTCTATAATGTTCCTAGGTAGAAGTGCCATTTCTATGCAGAAGTCTTAGAGTGATTTATTTACATAATTTTCTCAAACTATTACATAATTATGTTTTTACATTCATCTGTTTCCTGTATTGATATTCACTTTGCTAGTATGTTCCTTGTTGGTGAAGTGAATGTCTGAACTTTTCTTACTACTCTCATGATCAATATCAGTATTGCGTATATTATGGATACTGAAGAATGTGGTTGATAAATAGATAAATAAAACACTATATTAGAATTGATTGACTTGATAGTTTAGCTAGTTATATACAGAAGGAAATCAAGTTACTATAATGAATAAGATAAATGTTGCTGTCATGAAAGTTGGTTTCTAAGCAAAGTGATAAATATAATGATTTGAGGTGTTGTTGTCATTGATTATGATGATGATTGCTGTCGAATAGAGCATGAC
>NW_006399828.1:4452028-4452605 GCF_000299155.1 Elephantulus edwardii
TGTCTCTGACACTCCCATCCCAATTATCCCAGTCACTGAATCAATCCACCTCATAGAGGGACTTCCTCTCCTGCGCTGTCACTAATATTAAATTAAAATCATTTGGCAGAAACAAAACAAAGTAATCTATTACTGGAAACTTCAAACAAATTGGTTGATTTTTAAGAAATATGTTTTTTTAAAGTTAGTTTATTTTCAAAAGCATTAATTCTATGGAGCAAAATTTACAATACCAAAAATAAAGAATTATTATGATATCTTAGAAACTCTCAAGGATATAGGTAAGTTTCACTTATAAAAGGCATACGTGAAGCAGAAATTAACTGGCCAAAGATAAAACCCATACAGTCTTCAAATAATACTGAAAGTCAGCCACTGGTCTCCTAGAGGAAAGGGGGAAGGAAGAGGGTATGTAGAAACACTTCCAAAGAAGAATCACTAACTTTTTAAACTATGGGCCAAGATCATTACAGATGTTGACTAAGTATGACAGTAGGTATGTCCCATTAAATAGAAAATTTAAAGTACAAGAAAACCAACAGAAGAATCAAAAGTCTTTATCTAAAAGCTTGGTTTT
>NW_006399828.1:4452705-4453621 GCF_000299155.1 Elephantulus edwardii
ATCCAGAAAGCATTAAAACAAAATTCAGGGAATATACAGAATCATTGTACCAAAAAGAATTGATTGACATGGAATCATTTGCCAGGGTGGTGATGAAAAGTCAGCCTCCACTGAAGACATTAGCAAAATATTGAACTTCATGAATTACCAGAAGAGATCCATATTTGTTCCCATTCACAAGACTTGTTTGTAATTTTGACACTCCATGAGATATTCGCTACCCCATTCTAATACCAAATTGTGAAGCCATTAATTCTTCTTCTGTCATCCTTGTTTCACCTTTCTGAGGCCTAAAAATCAATTGAAAAGATCTTAGATTGTGTTAGGGACACCAATGTCACCTAGTAACTTCAAGTCTTTAAACATAAATTGTGTGTGGTTTTAAAAAAATTCTTTGAAGAGATGCTAAAAAACATATTTTCTTTCTTTTCTTTTATTTCTTAAATTCATTCATCACGTCTTCATTCCTCTTCTTGTGTTCCAGCTATATTGATCATCTGCAAGTTCTGCTCCTTCATGCCTCAGGGAAGCCAATACTAAATATTTCTAATAAACTGAATGCTATTTCAGGATGTGGGGGAGGTGAGGTACAAGTCAGAGTTCACCCTGAGGCACTAAGGCAATGCTTAGGGGTTTACCAGATTCTTGCATTTGCTAACCCCTCCCCCCTGAGTCAAGCAGAAGGTTTTCAATAGAAAGAGCTTAGCTTCATTTGCATTGAATTCTCTTTGTGATTTACTTCCAGATAATTTTCAATAAAGATACAGGGAAGCTTGGCTTGGTGTCTTCAGTGGAGAACTGCTGACCCCTGTTTTTATGCTCTCTGCTCTATTTCGTTCCTGGCTGTTTGTCTCATTATTAATAATTATAAAAATACTTTGCCCTCAGTCTGCAACATCAGGGCTTTTGTGTTTGC
>NW_006399828.1:4453721-4458937 GCF_000299155.1 Elephantulus edwardii
TCTTTCCACCCAAGCAGATGTTGGCTGTTTTTTCAGCTCTAGTGCCCAAATGTTAACAATGGCAAGTGTCAATTACTGGCTAAAAGGAGAAGGTACCAGTGACATGCCTGTGATTTTAATTCTAACTCATAGTAACACAATAACACAGAATCAAATTGTCCCAGTTTGTTGTTGTTGTTAGGTGCCATCAAGTCAAGTACAATTCATATCGACCTTATGAACAATAGCGCAGACCACTCCCCTATCCTGTGCCATCCTCACCAATACTTGAGCCCATTGCTGTAGTCATGATATCAATCCCTCTCTGAAACAGTCTTCTTTTCTTTCACTGATCATCCACACAGTTTTATAAGCATGATAACCTTTTCAAAGAAATAGGTCCCCTTAGCAACAGGTCCAAAGTGTGAGAGATCAAGTTTGTCCTCCTTGCCTCCAACCAGCACTTTGGCTGCGCCTTTTTCCAAGACGTACTTATTGTCCTTTCAGCAGTCCATAATGTATTCAGTACTCTTCTCCAACACCACAACTCAAAGGCATCAACTCTATCTCTCTCTGGTAGAACAGCTGGTGGATTCAACCAGCTCTTTTTTGACAGCTTAACTCCTTACCCATGAACCATCAGAGCTCCCACCTAAAAAGGGAAAGTAGATTACAATAGCTACTACTTTTACTAAGAATCAATTATTATGTGCTCACATGAATGATCTAGATTATTTGATTAGTTGGTTATCTTCTAAAATAAATTAGTTACCTCATATTTCAAGGGTGTATTCACTTGTTTAGATAACTTTGGTGGCCAAAGCAGCTGGTGGCCTTGAACTGAGTCCCTTCAGGATTGTAGCTACACTTCCAACAAGAAGGTATGTGGTTTGAATCCACCAGCTGTTCTGTGGGAAAAGGATGGACTATAGCCTCCCATGTGATTTACAGCTTCTGAAAACCTGCCAGAGGGTCAGCTATGCATTGGTTCTACCTCAATGGTACATAACGACAACAATAATAATTCATGTGTTAAGCACATACTAATGAAAAATTGTGTTCTTACTCAAGTTTAAAATTTAAGATCAATTAAAAATGTGACCAGTAGAGTTAGTTTGCAACTCAGATAAAACCTGAAACTTCAACATTTATCTTGCACTCAGTTTGAATTTAACTGCTATATCTTCTTAGAAGCTTCTTTCTAGACATTATCTGTTAATGTTCGTGCCATAGTTGTGAGATAGTCTGTTTGTCAATTCTTTGGATTGCAATAGGTGGTAGGAAAACTTTGTTTTTAAGCAAGTAAACTGAGGAGAATACAATTGACAGGATCTGCAGTAGCCAATGGATGATGGAAACAAATTTGGAAGATATATTCCTTATCTACATATTTCATGTATAAATTCATTTCTAATGTACTTTTTAGATTGGCTTATAAATTCTTTTGTGAAATTAGATTCTTTAAAATTGATTATGCTAGATTCTGATTTATAATGGCCCTATGTTGTTGTCATTGTTAGGTACCATTAAGTCAGAACTAATTCAGAGATAACCCTACACTGGGTTTTCAGAGGCAGTAAATTGCACAAGAGGAGATTACTTACCTTTCTCCTACCTAGCAGTGGGCACAATTCCTTACCACTAAGCCACCAGATCTTCCCTGTGACCCTATGTATAATAGAACAAGACATGTCAGGATCCTGTCCTCAAGATAACTGCTCTACTAAAGTCGATCATCACAGCCACTTTGTAAACCCTTGAAAGTCAAGCAGCTGGAGTCGGAAAATCAAAAGGGACAAACTCGCTCAGTATTTCTTAAGCTGAAGGAACTGAAGATCCTATTCAAGCCTCGAGTTGCAATATATAAGGATGCTGAAGGCAGAATGTTGAATGATCCAGGAACCTTCAAAAGAAGATGGAAGGAGTGAACAGAGAGACCAGAAAAAAATTGGTTGACACAGAAGAATTTCATGAAACAACATATGATCAAGAGGCAATGAGGGAGGAATTGCATGCTGCTCTGAAGGACCTGGAAAAGTAAGGCCTCAGACACTGATGGAATACCAATTAACAAATTTTAGCAAAAAGATGCTGGCCTGGACATGCTCACAAGGTTGTGCCAAGAAATCTGGAGGACAACTACCTGGCCAATTGACTGAAAGATATCTGTATTTATTTCCATTTTTTTTTTAAAAAGGGTGATCTGACAGACAGCGTGTGGAAATTACTGAAAAATGTCACTAATATCACACACCAGCAAAATCCTGCTGAAGATTATAAAAAAATGACTGGAACAGTATCTTAACAGAGAAATACCAGAAGCTGGGTTTAGAAAAAGTTGTCACATTAGAAACATTATCACCAATGTCATATGGATCTTGGCCAAAAACAAAGGGTACTAGAGGACTATCTAACTATGTTTCATTGACTATGCAAACTCACTTGACTGTGTGGATCCCAACAAAATGTGGCTAACCTTGAGAAGTATGGGAATCCCAGCACACTTACTTGTGCTCAAGTGTAACCTATTCATAGACCTGGAAGCAATCCTCAGAACAGAGCAAGGAGACACTGTAGTTGCTATTTGCTGTAGAGTCACCTGCGACTCATAGCAACCTTATGTAAAATAGCCCTAAACCCTGCTCTATCCTGTGACACTCTTACTAATCTTACTGTCTCTGACACACCTTCCCCCATTACTCTTGTCACTGAATCAATCCATCTCATCGAAGGTCTTCCTCTCTTACTCTGTACTTCCACCCTCCCACACATGATGTCCCTCTCCAAGGACTGGTCCTGCCTTGCAACATGTCCAAAATATGTCAGAAAAAGATTCAGAATACTTACCTCCAAGAAGCAGCCTGGTGTCACCTTCTCTAGGACGAGCCTGTTTCCTCTCCTAGCAGTCCGTGATATATTTAGTACTTTTCTCCAACCCCACAGCTCAAAGGCATCAATTCTCCTTCTATCATCCCTAGTCATTGTCCAGGTTTCTGATGCATAGCAAGTAATTGCAAAGACAATGGCCTGGATCATGGTTCAAAGTCAGGAAACAAGTGTGTCAGAGATGTATCCTTCCTCCATATCTTGTCAATACATATGCAGAACAGATCATTCTGGAGGCTGGACTTTATGAAGAGGAATGTAACATCAAGATTGGAGGAAGACTCATCAACAACCTGCATTATGCAGTTATTGCTTAATATTGTGCGTTATATTATTATTATCGCTTAATATTACTTGCTGAAACTGAGGAGGGCCTGAAGTGCTTGCTGCAGAATGTCAAAGACTGAGCTCTTCAATATGGATTGTAGCTTAATATCAGGAAGACAAAAATTCTCACCACTGAGCCAATTGGCAGCACCACAATAGATGGAGAAGAAACTGAGATTGTTAACCATTTCAGCCAGGTTGGCTTCACAATCAACACTCGTGGCACTTGAAATTAGGAAATCAAAAGATATATATATATTACACTGGGGAAATGTGCTGTCAGAAACCTCTCCAAAGTGCTAAAGAACAATGATTTTGGTTTTGAGACTAAGATACATCTGATCCAAGCCATAGTCTTCTCAATTACTTCCTATGCATCAGAGAGCTGGACCAAGAATACTAGAGAAAAAAAAATGCTGCCTTTGATTTGTAGTGCTGGAGAAGAGAATTGAACATATCATGGACTGCGAAAAGAACAAACAGGTCTGTCTTGGAGAGGGTTAAAACTAAGTTTCTCCTGGAAGTAAAGGATTTTGAAACTCTGTATTGCATACTTTGGGGACATAGCTAAGAGGAACCAGTCCTTGGAGAAGGACATCAAGCTTAGAAGAGGAAGGGAGGAGGGACAGCATGGGAGAGGAAGACCCTGGATGAGACGGATTGACACAGTATCTGAGATTAGGAGGGTAGGTGTGTTGGAGTCAGTGAGAGTGGCTCAGGAGAGGGCAGAGTTCAGAGCTACTGGATATAGAGTTACTATGAATCACAGGCTACTTGATGGCACATAACAAGAATAGCAATCTTTGTATAATTCTATAAATAAGCTTTTAACAAGAGATTTTTTTTTAGTGTTTTTTTAGTAGTAAAATTAGTAAAGAGTTTTGCGTCCCTTGTCTGGTTATATTAATACTTTATTCAACTAGAGAGCCTCTGTAAATTAGTATATCTAAAGATGTTTTAGGCAAAACAAAACAAAGCCCTCATTAATATGCTTATTTCATGTAAGTGCTCTAGAAATCTTAAAAGCATATTTTCTCTATCAAAGATCACAACATCCTTTTCCTACATGAAGCCTTTCTATGTCAGTGAGAATACTCCCTTTCCCTTAGATACCTGTGGGAAAGAGCTGCTGAATATTACATTTGTTTTGGCTGAAAAGCGAATTGTGGGTGACCCAAATCTCTCATGAGTTTCACAATTCTCCGGGAAGTAGCTATGTTTCGTCAGCAAGTTTTCTTTTATCATGGTGACAATTTGAGGGGGAAAAAAGTGTTTACCTCTTCCAGTAGTAAAATAGTGTTATCTGAAGTGTCCCCTCTGTGGTATTCAGGATACATTGCTTCTTTATAATCTCTATTAGTTCGGACCACAACTTGGACCAAGCTGCAATGTTTGAGCTGTTTTAGAGCTCCTGTTGGAGCACTTTGTTCAAATTACAAACCACAGTGTGATTGGGATCTCTTATAACATTCAAATAAAACCCTCCTGGGACAATATTTTAGTGTGGCTAAATATGAGTTCCAGTCTTCCTCAGTCAGAAAGGAATAGCCCAGGGAGCAATGTGGGTCCATTTAGTGGTCTGGCTGCAAAAGTGACCATTGACAGAAATATTTCATTGTTTTCTTATTTTTTGTATATTTCATTTCTTTCACATGTTCAACTTAATGCTCTCTCTGCCATGCTCATTCTCAAAACATTTTTCATTGCTTTCTATTTGTTTCCACTTTTAATTTTTTGTGTTTTAGATTGGTTTGCATAAACAATTTGTGTATATTGTGTTTCATACTTTCCTTTATTCACATCTGTTTCATAAAATAATTTCCATGCATACATCAGCAGTCAAAAACAAAAAGATGAATTGCATTGGGAAAATGTGCTGTCAGGGTCCTGTCCAGAGTGCTGAAGAGCAATAGTGTCAGTCTAGAGACTAAGATGCTCTTGATCCAGGTCATAGTTTTCGTAATTGCTTGCTATACATCTGATAGCTGGATATTGACTAAGGATGACAGAAGAAGAATTGATAC
>NW_006399828.1:4459037-4466048 GCF_000299155.1 Elephantulus edwardii
TGTGATTAACCTCCCTGCCCCCATTCATCTTCACTCCTCTGCTACCCTCTTACTCCCCTCGGGTTCTAATACACATTCTGCAATATTGATTTTATGCAGTATTTGTTCTTATGGGACTGAGTTAGTTCAGTTAGCATAATGCTCTCTAGCCCCTCCCAAGTTAGGTATTGATTTACAAAATTATTTCTCTTGCATGCTGCATAGTATTCTATCATGTTAATGTACCATAATTTCTCAATCCATTCATTTGTGGATGGGATTTGGGCTGTTTTCTTGTTCTTACAATGGTGAATAACACTACTATACATTGGTATACAAGCCCCAGTTTGTGACTCAGTTCTCATTTTTTCAGGGTATATTCCAGGCAGTGGAATAGCTGTGTCATATGGAATTTCTGTACTCAGCTTTCTAAGGAAATGCCAAACTTCCTTCTAAACTGGTTGTACCATTTTACAATCCAAACAACCGTGTATAAGAGTTCCTTTCTTATCACACCCTCTCCAACATTTACTACTTGCTGTCCTGTTAAATGTCACTACTACTGGGGTGAGATCCTGGGTGTCAATTGTGGATGTAACCACAATTTTTTATTTCAAACATTTTTATCTGTCAAGATCAAAGACTATAGCTTTAGAAAAATAAAGAAGTATAATCTTCAATATGAATCACATCTCAACATTGAGAAAACAAAATCATTACTGTTGGAGCAATAGGCAACATTATAGTAATAAAACTGACGTTGTTATAGTTGTTATGTGCTGTTAAGTCAACTACAACTCATAGTAATCCTATAACTATGGCTCTGACTCCCGCCCAACTCTGAACCTCACCATCCACAACACCGCTGACCACATTGTCACAGACACTGTGTCAATCCATCTAATTTGGGTCTTCCTTTTCCTTTTCTATGCTGACCCTCTACCCTTCCAAGCATGGTGTCCTTCTCCAAGAACTGGCCCCTCTAGATCACATACCTGAAGTGGGTGAGACAGAGCTTCCAATCCTTGCCTCCATGGAGAAAATTGATTTGACCCTCTCCAGGACAGACCTATTTGTTCTCTTGGTAGTCTGTGGTATGTTCAATATTCTTCTCCAGTACCACAAGTAAATAGCAGCAACACTTCTCTTATTCTTATTCATTATCCAGCTCTTAGATGCATAGCAAGAAAGTGAGAAGAACATGGATTGAATTAACCCACCTCAGTCTTTAAACTGGCACTGAGCTCATAAGTGCTCTGGAGAGGTCCCTGATGGCAGATTTTTCCTAGTGTAAATCAGATTTTGATTTCCTAAATGCTGGTGCCAAAGGTGTTGATTGTGGATCTCAGCAAAATGAAATACTTAACTTCAATCTTCTCTCCATCTATTATAATAGTGCCCATTGACACAGTAGAAAAGATTTTTGTTCTCCTGTCATTCAGATGCAAAACACATTGACAGATATAGTCCTTCATCTTCTGCAGCAAGTGATTCAAGTACCACTCCTCAGTTTTGGTGAGTAATTGAGGAATCTGCACATTATAAATTGTTGAGTCTTCCTTTAATCCTAATGCTACTTACTTCTTCAGAGTCCAGCCTCCAGAGTGGTCTGTTCAGCATATGAATTAAAAAGGTGTAGAGAAATGATACATCCCTGACATACTCCTTTTGTTTTTATTATTTTGAACCATGCAGAGCCCCTTGCTCTGCTTGAGCAAAGCCTTCTTGATCTAGGCAGAAGCTTCGCATGAGCACAATCACGTGTTCTGAGACTCCTATTTTTCTCATTGTTGTTCACAATTTGTTGTAAACTGCAGAGTAAAAAGTTTGTATAGCTGAGTAAACACAGACAGACCTCTGAACTCTCCCTTCAGCCAAGTACCATCTAACATTAGCAGTGATATCACTGGTGCCACAACCTCTTCTTACTCAGTTTGTGTTCCTGGCAGTTCTCTGTGGATGCACTGTTATAGTTGTTTCTGGAAAATCTTAAGCAAAATTTTTCTTACATTTAATTTTAGTAATAGTATTCAGTAATCTCAACATTTTGTCAGATTATCAATTTCTGGAATGAGAATAAAAATTAATTTCTTCCATTCAGTTGGTCAGGTAGTTGTACTCTAGATTTCCTAGCACAACTCAATGACTATATCCAGAACTGCACCTCTTTGTTGAAATATTTCAATTGGTATTTCACCAATTGTTGGGGCCTTACATTTTTCTAATTCCTTCAGGGTAGATTGAACTTCTTCCTTTATTTTCATTGGTTTTTGATCATATGCGATAGTTTAATCAGATGATTCATCATTTGCACTGTTGTGGTATTTTCTTTCTCTATCACATAATTTAAAAATTTTAAATTATACAGTAATATTTTAAGAAAATATCATAAAATATTGGAAAATTATGAAAAAATAATTATTAAGTACAGATATTTTAGGTTATGTTGATAACTTTAAAATTAATATCTTTATACTTTAATGGCTATCTCTCTCCCTCATTGCTGTTGAGTTATAACCAACTTATAATTGACCCTCTAGTAGGTTTTCAGAGCTTGTAAATTTTGTGGGAGGAGATTGTTCACTTTCTCCTGAAGAGCAGCTGGTGGATTCAAGAATGGCCAAAGAGGGGCCACCTTTAGTAACAAAACTCCTTTCAGACTATTTCCTTATAATAAGTTCCTGGAAATAAAGTTATTAGAGCATCAGTTACTCTTATTTTTTTGACACAAAAAGAAGTGGCTGTCTCCAGAATAACAAAGCAGTTTGCTCTTTTCGCAGTCCATAGGATATTCAATACTCCAACCCCACAGCTCAACAGCATTAGATCATTTTATTGCCTACTTTTATTGTACAAAAATCTGTTTTTAAAATAATTTCTATGTAGCTGAGTAGACTGTTCAGTAATTTATTTAAATTTTATGCTATTGTTGGGCATTGAACAAACATGTGTTATATACCTGCTACGTATCAGGCTAAGCACAGAGAGATGTATAAAAAAACACACTGTGTTTGCTTCTGTGAACTTTTCACCTTTACACTATTAAAATTATGATGACTGCCTTTAAACACATTATAACAGTCCTACATAACACATTGCTTTTTATACAATTTGAATTGCATTCTAACAAGTCTGCAATGTGATGACATAGTTTAGATCACTTCTAAAAGTGCAGGTTTCATGGTGTCTTGAAAATATTCCTCCTGGGAATTCTGTGAACATTGTAAAGGCTGCTAAGGTACACTAGACATTGATCTGATTTGCAGGGATTTAGGTAAAGAATTTTGGTTCATGCTCAGTATCTCAGTTACGTAGGACTCCTATTACTGAGATAACATTTTTGAATGGCTTTGACAAATTGAAATTTATTCTCTTAGAGTTTAGGAATCAGAAAGTCTGAAGTAAAGGAAGGCTTTCTTAATGTCAGTTCTGAAAGAAAGTCCATGTTTCCCCTTTATTATTAGTTCCTTCAACATCATTCCTTAGAGCCCCCCCTCCAAAACTCTTTAATGTGTCATGACCTTCTCCTATGTCAAGGAGCTTTTCAACACAGAAATCTTGGTCGAAATAAATATACTCCACACCTTACAATTCTTTCCTGGTGATTCTGAGAACCTTTCTCTCTGTTTGCATCTTCTCTTCTGTGATGTATCAGGAGGTGTCACAGATCATATCTCAGGAATTCTTCTCCCCTCTTTTATCAGACAGTGGTGATGTTAAGGGTGTTACATTCTCTCTTTGATCTTTTATAACCTTTTTTTATCATATCTTGTGGATCATCACAGAACTTCCACATCATTATGCAAATACACAAATTTTTGGGGTGAAGGAGGGAACCTATTTTAATGTATGAGATTAGGATTTTTAGATAATTTCTAGGGAAGATAATAAACATATTATGTTGTTGTTAGATGCCATTGAGTATGATTCATAGCAACCCCATGAACAGAAGATCTGAACCCTGCTCTCTCTTGTGCTATACTTACACTTCCTGACACACGAGAGCCCATTGTAGCAGTCACTGTGTCAGTCCACCTGGTTGAGGGTCTTCCTCTTCTTTGCTGACCTTCCACCCTTCCCAGAATCATGTCCCTCTCCCAAAGAGTCCCTCCTAGCAACATGCCCGAAGTATGTGAGAGAAACCTCATCACTCTTGCCTACAAAGAGTACCCAGGCTGCACTCTCTCTTTTGGTCATCCATGGAATGTTCAGTGCTCTTCTCCAGCACCACAGCTTGAAGGTGTCAATTCTTTTTCTGTCATCCTTATTCATTTTTCAGCTCTCAGAAAGACTAGGGCCTGAATCAGACACAACTTAGTCCTCAAATTGACATACTCCTCAATAATTTGAAGAGCTTTCTAACTGCAGATTTTCCCAGTGCAATACACATCTACTGATTTCCTGGCTGCTCATACCACGGGTGTTAATCGTGGATCCAAGCAAGATGCAGCTGTCGAATTTCAATCTCCTCTTTTTATATATAATTGTTATGTCCAAATTTGAACCACATGTCTTTGGGATTGCAGCACAGCTTCTCTTGATAGTTAGATGGATGGATGGATAGATAAATAGGTAGGTAGGTAAGTGATAGATGGATGATAGATATTCTTTCTCTGTAATGATCATTGGCTTTCATAATAGTTACACAGATTTCAGAATTTTTTAATTTCTAAGTTTGCACTTTCACTATTTTAAGAGAAATATTTTTAATCTATTCCTTTATAGTCTTATGACTGAAAAACATTTGTGTAATATAAATAATAAGACTACAATAAGTAAAATTGAAATTATACTAATTATACTATATGTAATATAGCAAATTGTTGTTGTGTACTGTTGGATCAGAACTAACTCATAGATGACCTTCTAGCAGATTTTCAGACACAGTTTAATTGCATGGGAAGAGATTGCCAATCTTTATTCTGTAGAATAGCTAGTGAATTCAAGCCTCATGCATTTGGGAAGGTTGTGTAACTTCTTAGCACTAGGTCACTAAAGCTCCCTATAGCAAATATCAGTTGTTGTTGTTGTTAAATGCCATCAAGTCGTAGGCAACTCATAGCAACCTTATGAATGGAAGTCCTAGACTCTGCTGTGACTTTCATCCTTGCTCCAGGTTCATAGGGTTTCCGGAGGCAAGCTATTTATGGAAGTGTATGCCACTTCCTGCTTCCAAGCTTGTTTCAACCAGGGAGCACCACAAAACACTGCCCACCATGGGTAACCATATAATTATAACCAAATAATTATTGATGCTGAAAAGAGTTCTTCTTTTATTCTCCTATTTCATCATTAACTAATAATAAACTTATTTACCAAAACACATTAATCTTTGTTTCTTTATTCTAAGATGAATATAGGAAATTTCAAAGACCAGCTTAGAAATGTTTGCTCTGACCTTGTACCACCATAAAATACTTGAGTGGGTTTGGGTTTGGGGTGTGTGTGTGTGTGTGTGTGTGTGTGTGTGTGTGTGTGTGACACTTTTCTTCATTCACATTATGTTTCATACACTCATTCCCAAACATTATATTTTATAAAATTTATCACCCCATCTTTTCAGGTCTCTTGCCAGTATTCCCCCCTTTCTTTTCCCCTGTCTTTCTACCAACCAAATTGTTCTACCTTGTGATTTTCTTTCTACCCATCTTCATCCTTCTGCTCCCACATCTTCCCCCAATAAGCACGCATACATGGTTTATTACTTTTCCTTCTATTTTTATGATAAATCAGTCTACAAATAAATGAAACACAATGTATTTGAATAATTATATGCATACCAATAAAACTATGGAGGTAGAACAAAAAAGATGTTAAGGGATCATTTTAAGTTGTAGATAGCTGAAAACCCTACAAAGATAGTACGCATCATAAGAATTAATATCCTGTTCTATACTTTAAACAAATTATAATTTTTAAATCAGAAGAATTCTAGAAAAATTATGTATGCCAAATAAGTATGTCTAAAGTGATTAAATAAAAAAATACTAGTGTTTTAGTAGAATCTATATGAGCATCATGAATTTTAGGAATTCATTAAAGAAATTACAAAAATTCTTTTCAAGGCTCAAAATTAATTTATTTCTATTTTGAAAGCTTTCCCTCTTATTTTTGTGTCTTTATTTAGCTTTGGGAAACTTTGAAAATTACAATGCAAGTGGAACTTGAGCATTTCTATAAAATTAAGAGAACTAGAGATGTCCACTTATATTGCTGTAAAGAACAGTAATTCATTGTGTAATAAGAAAGAAAAATGTCAACACCAGAAAATAAGGAAACACTTCTAGTGACAAAAGTATCTGGATACACATTAATCTGTAAAAACAAACAAACAAAACAACACACAAACACAGAAACCTAGTACTAGGAGTATTATATGAACTTTGTAAGTAAACCAGTATAACATAAATATTTCATATTTTAAAAAAGAAGAAAGGGAAAATACAGAGAAGTACACAAGAGATAAAGTTATTAGTAGATACATAGGCAAACAAGCAAGACAAACAGATATGGACAGGTAGGTGAAAGATTACACCCATGTTTGTAGGTTTTGTAGATGATATTTCTATATTCATATTAGCACTGTTGTTGCTATTGTACTGTTGAGTCAGAACTGACTCATGACTGACGCTCCAGCAGGTTTTCAGCGGCAATAAATTGCACAGGAGGAGATTGCTGATCCGTCTCCTGTGTAGCAACTTGTAGATTCTAATCATTTGCCTTTGGATTGGAAACACAGCTCACTACTGCTAGGCCACCAGAGTTCCTTACTCATATTAGAATATGCTAGAAATATGTTTATGCCTATTGAAAAGTCAACAGAGGGCAATGTTTTATAAGTTTATTAATCATAAGAACCCGGAGAGAATGACTTGGTGGTTCTAGGGTCTTGGAAACATATTCTTGGGAGACATCAAGGTCAATTGGCATTCTAAATTGATGAGTAACAACTAATGTCTTATTAAAAACTTTCCAACAGCCATCTGACAATTATTGGTCTCTTCTCCAGAACAAAGAAAAAGGAAGAGTTAA
>NW_006399828.1:4466148-4467196 GCF_000299155.1 Elephantulus edwardii
CTATGAGTCGCAAGCGACTCGACGGCACATAACAACAACAACAAACCTATTTTCTTAAAATACAAACAGTGTCTACACACGGACTTCACCTGATGTCTTGCTTCTCGGGAGTAAAATCATTGGAGAAATGCAACATCAGCATTAAAACCAAAATAAGTTCCAACTGTGGAACAAACCATCAATTACTATGTGCAAGTTCAAATTGAAATGGAAGAAAATGAAAACTAGCACACAGGAACCAAAATATGTCTTTTATTCTATATCAGATGAACTTAAGAATCATCTTAAGAACAGGTTTGAGACATTGAATACCATTGATCAAAGACAAGGGAAACTGTGGGAGGCCATGGTTATCTTCCATGGAGAGAGAAAAAGGTTATTACAAAGATTGAGGAGAAAGAAAAAAACCAAAAGATATACCAGAAGAAACAACAAAAATTGCAAGAGATCATCGAAAAGTCAAAACAGAAGAGAAAGATGCCAAAGTAAAAAAAGCTGAACAGAAGATTTCAAAGGGCAGATCAAGAAGACAAAGCAAAATATTATAATGCAATGTATGTGTAAAGAGCTGGAGTCTGAGCTCCTTGTAGTTAGTGATGTTTCTATTATAGCACATTTTCTCTTTAATAAGTGCATAAGCCTCTATTAAATGCACAAACAAAATTATAAGAGCCTTAGAAATTACAAAGAAGAAGGCCTTTTAGTTGACTCCTCAACTCATTCTCAGTCTCTGGCCTTACAACATTGTTAAAACTGGACAAAGATTCACAATTCCAGCTTCTGTGATTACTGTATGCGACCTTGGGACAAAGTACTGGCCATTTAGAGTCTGAAGGGGAATTCTGGACATTTCCCTGCATGATAAAAGGAGGAAGTCATTCAAGAATATTTTTGTCCCTATCCCCTTCCTTCCTGTCATGGGAGAATGTATTTCTTGGTACACCTTCAGTCACTAGAAATCTGAAAAAAAGAAAGAAAAAAAGAAAAGCTTGCAGATTGTCAGGTCCAAAATAATTTTTCTATTCTTTCTGTTTCTTGACACCTCAAT
>NW_006399828.1:4469326-4471348 GCF_000299155.1 Elephantulus edwardii
GAGAAGAGTATTGTATGGATTGCTAAGAGAACAAACAGGTTCATCCTAGAAGAGTGAGATCAGAAAGAGTGAGAATCCTTGCCTTCAATACAAGGATTCTGAAGCTTCATCTGACATACTTTGGATATTTTGCAAGGAGGGAAGAGTCCTTGGAAACGGACGTAATGCTTGGAAGGGTGGAAGGACAGTACAAGAGAGGAAGATGCTCAATGAGATGGATTGATTCAGTGTCTGGGGGAATAGGGGTAAGTGTGTCAGAGACAATAAGATTGGCACGGGATAGAGCAAGGTTTAGAGCTATTGTACGTAGAGTTACTATGTGGCGCAGGTGACTCAATGGCACATAACAACAACAATGAATATTGTTATTGTGTGTACCATTGAGTTGGAGCCAATCCATAGCTGACCCTCTAGTGGATTTGCAGAAGCAAGAAATTACAGAGGAAGTGATTGTCCCTCTTTCTTCCACAGAACAACTGGTGGATTTGAATAGTGTTCCTTTGGGATTGCAGTAAAGCTTGTTACCACCAGGGTACTAGAGGTCTACAGGAATTAGAAGGAGCCAAAGAATAATTCTTAACCTTCAGGGAACTATCAGTAAGTCAAACTTGATATGAAAAAGATGTTATTGTTGTTGTGTGCTGTAGAGTTGGCCCATAGCTGACATTCCAGTGGGTTTTCAGAGGCAGTAAATCTGGGGAAGTTGAGCTACAACCCTTTGCTTTGGCAGTGCGATTTACTACAAATGAGTCATCAGAGATCCCCACAAAATATGTAGTGCAAGACATAACACTCAATCTACTTGATATTGTTAGTGTTACCCCTTGAAAAAGATACAGAATAAGACAACACTAATGATATCAAATGGATCTTGTTAAAAGCAGGGAAAATGTAAAAAAAAAGCAACAAACAACCTTTTATTGACTATCCAAAATTATTTATCTGTATAGATAATTTTTTTTTAAAAAGAGTCTGTATTGTTCTGTGAATGATGGAAGTCCCAAAACACTTAATTGTGGTCATTTGGAACTTGCACATTGCCCAAGAGATGGTCATTCGAACAGAACAGAAGGATGCTTCATAGATTAAAATCAGAAAAGATGTGTGCTAAGGGTATATTTTTACACCATACTCATTCGATCTGCATGTAGAGAAATTGGACTATCTGAAGTCTAATTTCTTTACATGTAGACTAAATGAATATGGATTAGAGAAAATAATTTAAAATCTGCAAGATGTAGAAGATATAATCTTTCTGCATGAGAAGAGGACTTGAAACATTTTCTGAATAAAATGAAGGCTGTAACTTTCAGTGTAGAATATAACTCAGTAGAGAGAAAACAAAAGCCCTTGTAACCAGATCAGCAATCATAATTAAGAGAGGAAATATTGAATTTGTCAAATATTGCATTTTCTCTGGATCAGTAATCACCACCCACGGAAGCAGCAGCCAAGAAATCTAATAATGTATCACATTGGGAAATCCACACAACGGTTGTTAAAATGGGCTCAAGCATATCAGGTTGGTGAGGACGGCACAGAATAAGGTGGCATTCTGATCCATAGTTCATTGGATCATTGTAAGACATAGTGAAAAATCAAGTTCACAAGTCTCTTCAGAGTGGTGAAAAGCATGAAAGTCCAAAGTTTTTGTAAACTTTCATTAAAATAAACAACAACAACAACAACAACAAAAACTTATTTAAAATTTTTAAAAAAAAGTGATGAAAAGCAAAATCATGATTTTGATGATCAAGTTGCGCCGTCAAGTAAGACTCAAAGAGACTTTATGAACAAAAGATCTGAACCCTGTTCTATCCTGCGCCATCCTCACACTTCCTGACACATGAGAGCCCGTTGCAGCAGTCACTGTTTCAGTCCACGTACTTGAGGTTCTTCCTCTCCTTCTCCAACCCTCCATCTTTGCTCAACATCATGTCCTTCTCCAAGAAATAGCACTTCCTAGGAATATGCCCAAATATGTGAAGCAAATACTCATCATTTTTATCTCTGTAGAGGACT
>NW_006399828.1:4472078-4484893 GCF_000299155.1 Elephantulus edwardii
ATGAATTAATAATGATTGAAGACTAGAATATAAAAGCGGGAAATAGTGACGAAGGAAAATATGGGCTTGATGATAGAAATGAGGCTGAAAATAGAATGGTTGAATTTTATATTTACAAGAATTTATTCATTGAAAGTATCTTTTTTTAAAGATAAAAATGGCTTTACATGCGTATCTTACTTCACAAGCTTCACAGGAATCAGATTGACTATCTTTGTGGGAGAAATCATTGGAGAAGCCTGTGACTTAAGTCATAGTATTTTAAACTGCCCTTTGCAGATGCTAAAACTTGACAATAAATGAAGAAGACAAAAGAAGAAATTGTCTTGGAATTGCTGTGCAGAGGAAGAATTTGAATATACCATTGACTGGTGCAGAAATGGACATCTATCTTGGAAGATGAACAGCCAAAATGTCTTTAAAAGGGAGAATGGTGAGACTTGATCTCATGTAACTTGGACAGGTTGTTGATAAGAGCTAGCAAAAAAGAAGACTCTCAAAGAGATGGATTGATACAGTTTCTACAAGTGTTTGAAGCACAACAATTGTAAAGATGGCACAGAAATGGGAATATTTTCATTTTGTTGTACAGAGTAGTTATAAATTGGATCCAACTACATTGTACCTAGCAACAAAAACTATATACTATAATACAAATTATATACTATATATTATACTATATCAAGGATGATGTCCTTCTACAAAGATCAGTCTTTTCTAGTAATATATTTAAAGTTGATAAAACGAAGTATCACCAATTTATTTTCTAAAGAATATTCTGCCTGTATTTTTTAAAGACCCATATATTCTTCTGGAAGTTCATAGAGTTGTTATCTTTCTTGTCATTAGGTGTCATCTATTTGACTTACAACTTGTAGACACATTAGGAACAAAATCTGAACTTTGCCCTATCCTGCATCATCCTTGTGATCTGAAATTTGATTGGGTTCATTGTTAGAGACACTGCATCAATCCATCATGTTGATGGTCTTGCTCTCTTTCTCTAATCCTTCACCTTCCCTAGCTTTATATCTATTTTCCAAGAAATGATTCCTCCTAGCAGCACACTCAAAGTATGTGAGCTGAAATGTCTGTATGTGTTTCATTGACTAATCAAAGGCATTTGACTGTGTGGATCCTAACAAATAGTGTCTAGGCTTGAGAAGACTGTAAATTCCAGAACACTTTATTGTGTATATGGGAAACCTCAACTCAGACCAGGAAGCAGTCCTCAGAACAGTGCAAGGAAACACTGCATGGTTAAACATCAGAAAAGGAGTCTGTCAGGGATGCGTCCTGTGTTCTACATTTTCAATTTACATACAGAACAGATAATTAGGAAGGCTGGATTTTATGAGGAGGAATGTGACATCAGGATTGGAGAAAGACTTATCAACAACTTATGTTATGTGGATATACAAACTTGCTTCTTGAAACTTGAGGAAAACCTGAAGTGCTGTAGAAGGTTAAGGACTGTAGTATTTAATACAAATTGAAGCTCAACATCAAGAAGACAAAAATTCTCACCATTGGGCCAATTGGCAGCACCATGATAGATTGAGATTGATGTTAACAATTACAGCTTGCTCGGCTCCACAATTAACACTCTTTGCACCAGCAGTCAGTCAGGAAAGCAAGAGAAGATTGCACCGGGAAAATCTGCTGTCAGGAACCTCTCCAGCGTACTGAAGAGCAACATTGTCAGTCTGGAGACCAAGGTGCACCTAATCCAGGCCATGGTCTTCACAATTACTTGCTATGCATCAGAGAGCTGGACAATTACTAAAGATGACAGAAGAAGAATTTATGCCTTTGAGTTGTGGTACTGCAGAAGAGTCTTGAACTTACTGTGGACCACAGGGAAAACACACAGGTCTGTCTTGGAGATGGTGAAATGAAACGTCTCCTTAGAAACTAGGATTTTGAAGCTCCATCTCATGTACCTTGGGCATGTGTCCAAGAGGGACTGATGAATCATGCTCAGAAGGGTGGAAGAACATCACAAGAAAGAAAGATCCCAGATGAGATGGATTGCTCCAGGTAAGTAGGGGAATAAGTATAGATGTGTCTGGGTCAGTGTGACTGGCTCAGGACAGGACAGGCTTCAGAGCTGTTGTACATAGGATCACTATGATTCGCAGGTGACTCAATGGCACATAACAACGACAATCTTCTAAGGAGCACCCTAGTTGCACTTCCTCCAAAACAGAGTTGTCTGTTCTTTTCTTAGTCTATAGGATATTCAGTACTCTTCTCCAATGCCACAATTCAAAGGTATTAATCCTTATTCTGTCATACTTACTCATTGTACAAATTTCAGATCCACAGAGAACACTTGAAAATACCATAGATTGTCATGTAAATGGACATAGTTTCTCTTGAGCACCTTGAAGAGATCTTTGGCAATAGATTTTCCCATTGCAGTTGACCTTCAACTTCTTCACTGCTGTTGCTTTGGGTATTAACTGTGGAACCATGTTAAGTTAAATAGTTGACAACAATGGTCTTTTCTCCATCTATCATGATGTCTATCACTCCAGTAGTAAGCATTTTTATTTTATTGAAGATTAAATGCGGTCCATATTGATGTCTGCAATCTTTGATCTTCTGCAGTAAATACTTCAAGTCATCTTGACTTTCTACAGGCAAGATTGTGCATGTACATAATGTTGATTGTTGATAACTCTTCCTTCAATTCTGACATCAGACTCTTCTTCCATAGCCCAGATTCTAGAATTATTTTTTCAACTTACAGATTGAAAAGTATGGAGAAAGGATACAACCCTATGGAGGAAATAAATTGGCTACATCTGTGGAAAAAATTGATGGAGAAGTTCACTATCAGCAGTCAAAACAAGGCTGGGGCTGACAGTGCAACACCAATTACGCATGTGAAACTTCAAGTTGAAGCTGAGGAAAACTAAAACAAGTCCAAAAGTATCCAAATATGACATTGATTTTATGCCATCTGAATTACAAAACCATCTCAAGAATAGATTTAACACTAATTACAGAAGATCATATGAGATGTAGAATGACATTTTTTTATATCATCCATTAATACAACAAAGGGTCATTACCAAGACAAGGGAGAAACAAAAAGATCAAAAAGGATGTCAGAAGAGACACACAGACTTGCACTAGACCATTGAGAGATCAAAATGAAGGGAAGAAATGCTGAAGTAAGAGTGATAGACGAAAAAAATCCCCCAAAACGTTGAAGCCCAGTTTAAGAAGATAAAGCAAATTATTGTAAACAAATATTCAAAAAAGGTAAGTCAGAAAATCAAAAGGTAGGAACATACTTGGCACTTCTCAAGTTCAAAGAACTGAAGAAAAATTTCAAATGTCAAGTTGCAATACTGAAGTATTCTATGGACAAAATCTTGAATGGAGTTGGAATACAATCGCTATATCAAAAGGAATTTATGGACATTGAACCGTTTCAGGAAGTAGCACATGATAAGAACAAATGATAGTGAAGGAAGAAGTTTAAGATTCATTTGAAGACATTTGACTTCATTTGAAGTCAAAATATAAGGCTTCCCAAATTGACAAAATACTAATGGAAATGTTTCAACAAAGAGATGAAACCCTGCATGTGTTCATCAGTCTATGTAAAAAATTTGGAAGAGAGTTACTTAGGCAAATTACAGGAAAAGTTCCAAATTTATTCCTACTCAAAAATTGTTTATACAATAGCATATAGAAACTACCAAACAATTTCATTAATATGGCATTAAAAGAAATTATTTATGAATATTATTAAAAAACCAGTTTAACAAGAATTCCTAGAAAGTCAAGATAGACTCAGAAGAGAATGTGTAACTATAGACATAACTGCTGAGGAGATGAATCTTGCCTGAAAACAGAGAATACAAGAAAAATTATTACTTGTGTATTAATTGGCTATGCAAAGGCATTTGACTATGTGGATCATAAGGAATTATGGCTAACACTGAGGAAAATAGGAATTTCAGAAGACTTAAGTGTAACTACGCAAAATCTCTACATATATCAAGACATAATTGTCCAAATAGAACAAAGGAATGTTGCATGATTTAAAATTAGGAAAGGTGTAGAACAGTGCAATTCATACCTATTCTTTGTCATCTTGTGATGCTAAAGCAGAAAATAAATGGGTGAGTTTAACAAACAGAAATGTATTTTATTACAGATCAAAGAGCTAGAAGTTCAAATTCAGAATGTCATCTACAGTGTGTGAGCTTCTCTGTTAACTCTGGAGGAATGTGTCTTTTTGTTTGTTGTTGAATGGCCGTCAGGCACCTAAACTGGCATCTTTGTTTCTCAATCTCTGTTTCTATAGTTTTTTATCTTGTATAAGAGAGTGAGTTAAGGCATACCCTTTATTAATCTTTCTTCATTAATGTGTCAAAAAGCTCATTTTCAAATGAGATTATGACACTGTCATAGAATATAACACATATTCTAGAAAATATGTATTGCTGGAATCTGCAACACTTATTTTTAGTGGAAATATTTAATTCATAAAAATGATAAAATTAGTATTCTTCACCCTTAGTATTCTTTGCATATACTATGCAAAATAAAAACGAATCAATTCTTTGTTGTTAGCTTTGAATTATGGTCAACTCATAGATGACGCTTCAGCTGATTTTTCAGAGGCAGTAAATTACAGTGGGACAGTGAGATGTCTTATCCTTCTTCCGCGGAACAGCTGGTGGATTTGAACTTCATGACTTTGGGATTCTAGCACAGCCTCTTCCTACTGAGCCACCAGAGGTCCTTCTTTAATCAAGGCCCATCTTGCATGTGAATATGACATCAATGAAAATAATATACATAGGTATTCAATCAATCTTTGTTAAATGAATGAATAGAAACAAAGAACAGGGGGATTATGGAAATTAAGAAGTGAAATGATCATGAATAATAAGGTGCTATTCTGCAAATACTTAGACCAAAAAGCTATTGTACAAATATAGCAAGAGAACACTAAAATTAACAAATGTGTGTGTCAGAGTTGTATCCTTTCTCTGTATTTATTCAATCCATGCAAATAATTTCAGAGGCTGGAATTTATGAAGGAAAAGGTAATATTAAGTTCTGAGGAAGATTCAATAATCTGTGTTATACACATGACACAACCTTGCTTGCTTAAAGTGAGGAAGTCTTCAAACACTTGCTGCAGAAAAAGAGCAACGATGACACTCTTTAATATGGATTATGTCTCTAAATCCAGAAAACAAAAATTTTCACCAATCAGCAACATCATTGTACCCCCATGATACATCTTCAAGGATATGAACATGTACGGCTAAGCACAATTAACAACAGTGCATCTAAATTCCAAAATCAATCTCCATAATAGTCTATGTGTTTCCTACTGCCAAAGGGGCCCTTTAGAGTAGTGAGAGAAGATCTTCACCCTGAAACCCACAGCGTCCCTTTTCAGCAGGAAGTAGCTAAGAGAATACGCCATCCCCTTTTCCTTATGAATCAGGGTGAAGTCTCTCTCAGGGAGGAGTGATAGGGAATGGCAAAGGACACACTGACAAAGGAGATTAATCAGAACTGAATTTGACAAGCACTGTGGCAATTGGACAATTAAAACAGACATTCGGATTGGCGGGGGAAGAAGAACAAACTGGGGAGGAGGGTAGAGAGAATGGTGCAGCAATGAAGGAATGAAAACCCAAAATCCCTGTAAATGTTCATTAAAACTAATAAAATTCAATAATAATAAAAAAAACAACATCATTGTAGATGAAGAAAAGATTGAAGTCACCAATGATATAACCTTGTTTAGATCCACAGTCAGTACACTTGGCATTGTTGTTGTTATCTGCCGTTTAGTCACTTGTGACTCATAGCGACCTTATGTACAACAGACCTAAACTCTGCTCTATCCTGTGACAATCATATTGTCTCTGATACACCTATCATCACCACCCTAGTGACTAAATCAATCCATCTCATCAACGGTCTTCATCTCTGGCGATGTCCCTTTCCAAGGGCTGGTCCCTCCATACAAAACATCCAAAGTGTGTACAATGAAGGTTCAGAATCCTTGATTCCAAGGAGCAGCCTGGTTTCACCCTCTTTGGGAGGAACCTGTTTGTTTTCCTATAAGTCCATGGTATATTCAATATGCAATATATTCAACATATACACTTGTCATTAACAGTCAAGAAATCCAAAGACATTGGGGTAATTTGCTCTCAGATACATCTGGAAGGTATTGAGAGCAACGATGTCAGTTTAAGGCAAAGGTGCCCCTGGTTCAAGCCATGGTCTTTTCAATTATTGTTATGCATCTGAAAGTAGAACAGTATAGTGATAAGGATGACATAAGGATAATTGATGGTTTTAAGTCTGGTATTGGAAGAGAGTACTGAATATTCCATGGACTGCCAAAAAGAACAAACACATATGTTCTTCAGAAGGTATAGCTAGGGTGCTCCTTGGAGGCAAGGATGGTGAAATCTTATCTTAAATATTTTGAGAATTTTGTTAGGAAGGACCTGTACTTGGGAAAGGACATCAAACTTGGAAAGGTAAAGGATCAGTAAAAGACAGGAAGATCCTCAAAGAGATGGATTGACACAGTGACAGTTTGCAATGGCCTCAAGTTTATCAGAGAAGATGAAGATGGTACAGGATAGGAGAGATTTCAGAACCACTATCAGTAGGATCACTAATAAGTTATGGTGACATTGAGAAGAATGTGGATCTCAGAAAACTTAATGAGTTCATACAAAACCTAGACCTAAACCAAGAAGCTGTTCAGCAGTACAAGAACACTACATGGTTTAACATCAAGAAAGCTGTGCATCAGGACTCTATGATTTCTCCGTATCTACCCAATCTGTATGCTGAATAAATAATTTGGGAAACTGAACTTTATGAAGAAAATTGTGGAATCGGGATTGGTGAAATACTCATCAACTATTTATACTATGCAGACCTGAAACACCAAAGCACCTGTAACAGAAGATTAACTGGATCAATATGGGTTACATCTCAACATTTGGAAAAAAAAATCCTAAGCAATGGGCCAATAGGCAACTTCATAATAGATGGAGGAATCATTGAACTTGTTAAGTATTTGGATAGTTGACTATTGGCTCTACAATCCCAACTTTGGTACCAGCAGCCATGAAATCAAAAGATATATTTCATTAGGAAAATCTGTCAATAACTTCTCCAAAGTTCTAAAGAACAATGATGTAAGTTTGAAGATTTTAAAGTGCATCTGATCAAAATCCATAGTCTTTCAATTACTTGGTATACATCTGAAAGTTGGACAATGAATAAGGATGATAGAAGAATGGATGTATTTGAATGGCGACGGTGGAGAAAACCACTGAATATCCTATGGTCTGCCAGAAGAACAAACAAATGTGTCTTAAGGAACGTACAACCAAAATGCTGCTTAAACGCAAGGAAGGTGAAACTTCATCTTACATACTTTGAGTGTGTTGATAGGAGGGGCTGCTCATTAGAAAAATACATCGTACTTAGAAAGGTCAGCAAAAGGGAGGAAGACCTTCAACAAGATGTATGTATTGACAAAGTGACTGTAACAATAGGCTTAAGTATATAAGAGATTATGAAGATAACAAAGGACAGGATAGTGTTCAAATCTATTGTTCATAGAGTTGCCATGGGTCATTGCCAATTTAATGGCACCTAATAACGTAAGGCAAAGGCATGGTGGTTGTAGACACTGTCTGGGCTAATCCATTTACTTTCCTGATGAAACAGATGACAAAGGAAGTAAAGTTGCTAGAAGCTGAGAGGGTGAGTGGCTGGAATCGAGCTTTCTTGATAGTAAAGTTTTTCATCTTCCCTAGATTTATTGTATTAAATAAAAAATAAGAAAATTGTTACATGTAGTTATTTATTTCCAACTGAAAAAGTATAGATAATGCCCTTCCTTTATTTTTTTGCATTGAATGTTTTCTCCTTTATAAGATTACTGTAATAATCAAAGATAGTACTTTTAAAATGTTTTCTATAGACAAAAAATACAAATCATAAAATACCTATTTTGGGTTTTGATTTCAAAGAAATTGGATTTCAAAACTTTGAGAATCAAATATCTATAAATGAATCTAGCTATTAGAAATTATTTATTTATAAATCCCATCTCAACATTTCTTCTAATCATACTTAACTGAGGTAATCATTAAGAACAGAGTAGTATACATTACCTAACTTGGGAGAAACTGGAGTATAAGACCATTATTCTGGAACATGTATGAGGATCCAAGGGGGGAAGGGAAGTAGCAGAGGGGTGAGTATGGGTGGGTGGGGGGAGTGGTTAAACATAGGATGGCACAATTTGATGGGGGGATAGAAGGAAGAGTAGAGGGAAGGGTGGGTAAAGGAAATGGGGAAGATCCAAAACAGTGTATATGAACTTTGTAAGTAAACCAGTTTAAAGTGTAAAATTTATTTAAATAAAAAAAGAACAGTGTACTGTATTTTTCACATCTTCATGCATATGTGTTCGCATCTATACACAAACATCTACACATACAGCGGTTTGATTTTGATTTAACATAGGAGGATCATCCAAATTCCCTATACTTTTTTTTTTTAGGGATTTTTTTAAGCATAAATAATGAACAATTTTCTAGGATAATAAATATAATTGTAACTCATTTGTCTAATATTTTATAATATTGCATAGTATTTGTGCTGCCAACACTAAGGTAGGTGGTTCAAATCTCCCAGTTGCTCCTCAAGATAAAACTACACAATACCTCTCATGCTATACAAACATCTGAAAACTCACTGAAACGCCAGCTATGAATCAATTGTGATTCTTTGGCACATAACAACAACATGGCATAGTATGGGCGTATCAAAACATATTCAGAAATTCCTTTACTGATAAGTGTTTTGAAATCCTCAGATTTTATTTAGTTGGTTATGATGTTGTGAAAAATTATGCATTTATATATACGCATTAAACAACATCTCTATTTCTTCCTACATTTCTCTCCTCACATAGCAGTGCTTTTTACTTCTTTAGGGCAGGTTTTTAATAGCAGAATTGCTCCATTAACGAGGTGTACATATACATTTTAATAGATCCAGAATTCTAGAAAAGGTTAAGAAATTTAACCAGCATGACCTATCAATACTTTATAGTCTCAAACATATTTTAGCTCTTCAAAACTTCCTGCTTTAGAGCTTGTGGCCTCATCTCTCAGAACACATTAGTTACCTCCTGGGAAGAACCTCCCAGGCCATCCATTAGTTGTCTCTGTTTCTTTCTCCTACTTACCACACTAGAGACAGTTTAGTAGTTTGAATTACTCAGAGGGAAATGAATAGTCTGGTGAGATGAAAATTTCTATCGAAGGAAATGCTTTCAGATCCCACATTTTATTTTGCATTCTCAACCACTTGTCTGCAACGCATCATTTGTGACTTCCATTGCCTCTAGTTAACAAGGGCGCTTTAATACCTTAGGCCCAAGTGTTCTTGTGACCTCTTAGAAGTATTAAGTTTTCTTTCTCAAGGAGAATGCTCAATATTTCAAAACTATCCTTTTTTTGTGAATAAATATAAAGTATAAGAATTACAGTCAATGTTCTTCTTCTTTATATAGTTCCCTGGAGATAAAACAAATTTACACTTCTAGATTAGATTGCATTTACTACCTCTTTCTAGCTAACAATTCTGCTGTCCTGAGTTGAAAGATACACTGAAAGATCTTTATAAATCCTTGACAGGCTATTGAGCTCTGACCAAATTCATGACTATAGAGAAACCTACTAATGTCCCACAGTAGCTCACTGTAGAGAAACTGAAAAAGAGCTTGACCATGTCTAAAAATAAAATCACATGGTAGCAGTCTATTCATTAAGGAATAACACTGCCAACTAAATGCAGGCAGTTCCAACTGCACCAGGTATTTCACGGGTGAAAGAGAGATAATGTCCTTCTTTGTGATTTACCACCTCTGAAACCTCCTGGAGGGCAAGCTATTAGTTCTAAATTGACAGCTATAATTTCTAATATACAATGCTTTTCAAAACTCACATTGCTTTGGAATTAGAGGCCAGTCATAGCTGATCCTCCAGTGAGTTTCTCAGGCTGTAAAGCACGTGGGGTAAGATTACCCATCTTCCTCCCTCAGAGACTGTATATACTGTAAAATAGTGGAAAACTCCTAAAGTCAAGAAAATAAGCCCTTCTTGTTGTATACCGTTGAGACAAAATTAAATAAAAAAAAAATAGCTGACCCTCTAGCAGATTTTCACAGGCCGTAAATGGTTCAGGAGGAAATTGTCCATCCTTCTCATGTGGAATTAGTGCATGGTTTCTAACCACATTGCAGAACAACAAGTTTTCTTATTTAAAGAAAATCCAAATCCCTACACGGAAGGTTACTAGAAATCCTACCATATTTACCCTCGTGGTCCAAGAGGGAGCTTGCAGAGTGGGGAATCTGACTGTTACACCCAGCGACAAGAGCGTGGGGCTCACTTTGTTTTCACTGCTTTACAATTTTTGGCATGATACTGATGTGACTCCACCCAAGTTTCTGCACAGGAGCCATTGCTTTTCAGCAATGTCAACTTCTTCCAGTTGTGTTTTCCACCTCCTCGGATTAAAACTCTTTAAATCAAAACAATCTCCTAAAATGCCAGCTGCTCCAGAGAGTCAGAATTAACTTGCGTGTCCGTTTATAGACTTAAAACCTCCACTCCTTTTCCTTCACTGGATATCTCCTCCTCACCTGCCTAGTGTGACAATCCGACAGCCTCTGGGGAGCCCTAAAAGCTCCTCTTCCTGTCAGCACCTATGTGTACTCATGTATATAGGAGACACAGACAATTAGAAAAAAATATCTGTCTTTGATGTTGCCTCCTAAAAACGACTCAATATTCATGGTGACTTTTTTAAGGTCATAGAATAAGAGAAGAAAAATCTCCAAGATAAATCTTCACTGAAAGATCCCACACAACATACTAAATGGGTTGAAATATCTTGACCAGTAAAAAGGAAAGTACACTCAAAAAATATAGTGTGTTAGGTCAAATCACAAATTGGAGATCTTAGAGCACTTTGCAGAAGAGACTCAATGATATTAATTTTCCTGAAAATTAATTTGGAAATTATTTCATTCTCACAGTTAAGCAGCTTCTAAACAAAAGTTTTTAAATGTCTGTTTGTTTATTTACTGTGAACAGTTAAATGTTTGCTTCATAAAGACTAATTCAAGAAAAGCAGGCACTTATAGAGTGCATTCTTGGGTTATATAAACAATCTGTGTTGCATTTGGTGTTAGTTGAACAAGTCTATTGGCAACATTTTGCATAAAATCACGCATGCCAGGGGAGGATTCAACAAGCTTTTTATGCCTAATATTCTCTAGTTAAATAAACACTCTTCAAATAACTTTTTGTGAGTTAACAAATAAATTCTTTAGTTAAAAACACACTTCAAATAGCTTTTTGTTTGCTAAATGTGTTTTTAAAAATGGAAATTTGTATATTTACTTTTCTTCAGAAAAATTCCCTTTTAAAAAAATGTTCACTTCTCTGTTTTGTGAAGAAAAAACTTTACTTTTCCATGATTTGGACTGGTCTAATAAAAAAAGTTGATGTCAACTAGATTTTTCACTTGGCAGCATGACAACTCCACACATGTCTGAATAGAACTGGGCTCTATTGGCTTTTAGTGACTAATTTTTCAGAAGTAGATAACTGGGCATTTCTTTTGAGGATTCAGTGGACTTATACCTCCAATCTTTCAGTTAGCAGCTGAAATATTAACCATTTACACTACCGAAGGACCCTGAGTCAGTTCACACACATACACACACACGGGAGAAAGATGAGTAATCTCCTTCCATGTGATTTATAAACTCTGAAAACCCACTGGATGGTCAGTTATGAATTGGTTCTGCCTCGACAATATGTAACAACCATAAACTACATGCCTCTGAAACTATGAACTTTGAGAAACGGCAATAGTTAAAGAAAGGCTTCAGGTCTTTTGTTTACAGGGTTGTTATAAATTGTGCTCGACTTGACAACTATCAGCAATGACATACACATGCATACATATAGATTGATATATATAGATGTATACATACATATATATGTATATATAAATATATTTATATGCTGTACCTAGAATTGCTATACATCACAGGTGATTACTCAACAGCACATCATAACAACAACTTACTATATTGGTTGTTATTTTTATTTAAGCGTCTTGTTTAGAGTCAGCAAGGCCTCAGGGAGAGCCTTTGTATTTAAAGTTATACCTTCGAAAAACATGCTTCTAAGTGGTATAGAACTCTTCTGTTAATATACTGTACTGAGGTAAGCTGGGTTGCTGTGATGCTGAACCTTGTGCCATTGGGGTGTCAAATGTTATAACCATTACCCATGGCGGACAGTGTTCAGTGGAGCTCCCAGTTTAAGACAGGTTTGGAAGCAGGAGTGGCAACCACTTCCTAGACAACATGCCTCTGAAAACTCTATGAACTTTGAGAAACGATAGTTATAGAAAGATTTCAGGCCTTTTGTTCATAAGGTTGCTACGAGTCATGCACAACTTGATGGCCATAAACAACAACATATGGCTATATGTATATAGATATATATGTTGCTGTTGTTACGTGCCATCAAGTCGAGTATGATGCATAGTGACCCTATCCTGTCCTGTGCGATTCTCACACTTCCTGATACACAAGAGCCCATTGCAGCAGTCATCTTTCAATCCACCTGGTTGAGGGTCTTCCTCTTCTTCACAGACCCACCACCCTTCCCAACATCATGTCTCTCTCCAAGGAATAG
>NW_006399828.1:4485727-4486601 GCF_000299155.1 Elephantulus edwardii
TTGGTCTGTCTTGGAGAGGATGAAACCAAGTCTCTCCTTGGAGGCTAGATTTTGAAGCTCCATCTCACATACTTTGAGCACATGGCCAGGAGAGACTAGCCCTTGGAGAACGACATCATACATAGGAGTGGAAGACCCCAGATGAGACGGAATGGTGCAGTTTCTGAGGTAATGGGGATTGGTGTGTAGGAATTAGTGAGGAATGGGTTCAGAGCTCCTGTACATAGGGTAGGTATAGGTTGCTGGCAACTCAATGGAACATAACGACAACATACTTTATTGGTTGTTTTTTTTAAAAAAAAAATCTCTTGTTTAGAGCCAGCAAGACCAGGCAGGGCCTTTGCATTTAAAAGTCAGTTGTTATTATGTTTTGTAGGAACATTTTTCTCAGTGGTACAGCACTCTTGTGTCAATATGCTGTATTGAGGTAATCTGGGTTGCTATGATGCTGAACTTTGTGCCATTAGGGTGTCAAACGTTATAACCATTACTCATGGTGTAGAGTGTTTGGTGGAGCTCCCAGTTTAAGACAGGTTTGGAAGCAGGAGTGGCATCTACTTCCTAAACAACATGCCTCTGGAAACTATATGAAATTTGAGAAAAGATAGCTATAGAAAGCCTTCAGGTTTTTTGTTCATAGGGTCGCTATGAGTCATGAGCAACTTGCTAACAATCAACACCACCACCACCACCACCACACACAAACACACATATGCAGTAGTGGGATGTACAATCTCCTCCCACGTGATATACTGCTTCTGAAAACCTTCTGGAGGGTCAGATATGGGCATTGGTTCCAACTTGACAACATACCATGGAATATATGTATATTTATTCTCCTGAGTTAGTTTAAAATAATTATAATATATAATAT
>NW_006399828.1:4487607-4488688 GCF_000299155.1 Elephantulus edwardii
GTGTGAAGATGGTACAAGATAGAACAGGGTTCAGATCTTTTGTTTACAGAGTCACTATGAGGACTACTTGACTTGACAGCAACTAAAAACAATGATATGATATCTTAAGGGAGTTCTAATGGTTGTTTCTAACCAAAAGGCTACAACACTCAGGCAGTTCAAATCCACCAGCAGCTCTTCAAAGCACGTATGGACAATTTTCTCCTGTGCAGTGGAGGGATAGCTCTGAGTTAGTTCTGCTTGGATGCTATGAGATGCATTTGATGTGTCTTAAAATTAATGCTGGGCCAGGTGCTGCAGACAGATCATCATCTACCAGGTGCAAGTTTAAATTGAAGCTAAAGAAATTAAATCTAATCCACAAGAACCAAAACATGACTCAGAGTCTGTCTCCTCTGAAATAAAAAATAAAGAAAATATCAAGAGCAGGCTTGAGGTCTTCAACACTAGAAAATGAAGAACAGAGGAGCTGAGGGATCATTCTTGAAGAAAGCAAAATGTCATTACAAAGACTGAGGAGAAAGAAAAGGCCTCTATAGAAGTCAGAAGACATTCTAAATATTACACTAAAAATATGAGAAGCCAAAACAAAGAAGAAATCAGGACATTAAAGAGCGGAACACAGTTCAAAGAACAGCTCTAGAACAGACAGCAAAGTAACAAAATGTGAAAAAAGCTGGAGTCAGAAAATCAAAAGGGAAGAACTCATTTGGCATTTCTCAAGCTGAATCAACTGAAGAACAAGTTCAAGCCTCAAACTGCAATACTGAAAGATGCTATGGGGAAAAATACTGAATAATCCAGGAATTATAAAAAGAAAGTGGAAGGAATAGACAGCCACTTTGCCAACAAGAATTGGCTACACAGATCCTTTTTAGGAAGGAGCATATGATCAAAACCCAATAGTAATAAAGGGAAAAGTTCAAGCTGCTCCAGAGACATTAGGAGGGAAACCCAGAAATTGTTGGAGCATCAATTGACATTTCTAACAAACAGATGGAGTCCAAGTTGTGTAAAAAAAATCTGGAGGACAACTACCTGGCCAACTGACTGGAGGAGATCCATATTTATTCCCATTCCC
>NW_006399828.1:4489793-4491496 GCF_000299155.1 Elephantulus edwardii
TATGCATCTGAGAGCTAGACATGAATAAGGATGATGAAGAAAAACTGATGCCTTGACTTGTGGTACTGGAGAAGTATATTGAATATATCATGGACAGTGAAGAGAATTAACAAATCTGTCCTAGAGAGGGTGAAACCATGTTGCTCCGTGGAGGCATGCAATTTGAATTTCCATCTCACATACTTTAGATATGTTGCTGGAAGGGACCAGTCTTTGGAGATGGACATTCTTGGAAGGGTAGAGGGTAAGCACAGAATATGAAGGCCTCAGATGTGATGGATTTACACAGTGACTTTGGCACTGGAGGCAGGTGTTTCAAAGTCGGTGAGGTTAGCTCTGGATAGGGTAAGGTTTGTGGCCATTGTTCATAAGTTTGTTTGACTCAGTGGCACGTGACTAAAAACAAACAAATAAAGCAAAACAACAACCCACATATACTCAAAGAATACATTTACATGTATGTAGATATGTTAAGGGAGCTCTGATAGTGTATTCCACAGCAACTTGTGCTTCTAATGAAAAGGCTATAACTCTGGCAGTTCAAATCCACCAGCAGCTCTTCAGGAGACCCAGAGTCAATTTTCTTTTGTGTGACAGAAGGTAATCTATGGATTGGTTCTGCTTTGATGGCAATGAGTTGGATTTAACATTGTCTTAAAAGTAATGTTACTTACTACACAAGTTATTTATTCGTTGCTTTAAAGAGTATATAAAAATTCTAAAATCATATGTTTCACTTATTTGGTACATGCTTAAATATTTTTCTTTCACTGTAAATATGGACTGAGTATTAAAAATTTTTATCATGTCCACCCAAAAGGTACAAAGTACTCCATCTGAATTACTAGCAGATTGTCATCCATTCCCTTTGAAGGGCAGAAACATCCAATATTTGCATAACTTCTCAAATATTTCTGGAATTAATTTATTTCTTTTTATTTCCTGGCACTGCCAAATTGAAACACTCAGCATCATTTTTCTAAAGAGAACTATAAATCTCCTAATTGTCCTTCGTATTTCTTGTCTTGTTGGACTTTGATGCTTCCCCAACTTGACTCAAGTAAAACTAACATCAGTGCTATTTCCTTCCTTACTTCTTTTTATCTTTATGTTCATGCTTCTTCCAAATATAATTTATTTGGTATGGTTCCCATGAATATTTTGCCTTTCATTCCTTGCAAAGATTAGGTATTCATTTCATTTATGCATAAATATATCCTATAAATTTCACTAGTATAAACTCCAGAGATTAAAGGACAGATGGACAGATTAATTTTTATTTCTCTCAAAACGAGATTCATTTGAACAAGTCTTGATCTCATTTATCTATTTATTCACTCACCATTTATTGATCTGCCATATTCCAGGAACACATTTTAAAAATATTAATAATAGTCATGTTGTTGCTAAGTGCCATCGAGTTGTAGATGACTCATAGCAACCCTATGATTGAAAGACCTGAACACTTGTATAACGTTCATCATTTCTCCAAGTTCATAGGGTTTCTAGAGTCAAGCTATTTCGGAAGCGGATGCCACTTCTGCTTCCAAGCCACACTTCAATTAGAATAGATTATTAAAGCTAATTACATGCTATCAAATAAATTGTCTTGAACCTCAATTTTAAATATTTATAGTAGAAATAAGAAACTCTGAAGATTGCACTGGAACGTAGAGAAGCCAAAGCACGAGGAAGAATCCAAG
>NW_006399828.1:4493116-4525631 GCF_000299155.1 Elephantulus edwardii
GGACAGTGCAGGAGGGGAAGACCCTCTATGAGGTGGATTGATTCAGTGACCGGGGTAATTGGAATGGGTGTGTCAGAGGCAATGAGATTGGCACAGGTAGAGCACAGTTTAGGGCTGTTGTACATAGGGTCGCTATGAGTTGCAAATGACTTGACGGCACATAGCAACAACAACAACAGTCATTGTTAGGCAGTACTGAGTCAACTACAACTTGTAGCAATCCTTTGAACAATGCATCTGTGCCCTGCTCTAACCTGTGCTATCCTCATCATTTCTGATATGCATGAGGCCATGGTTGAAGTCACTGTGCCAATCCATCTTGTTGAGAGTCTTTCTTTACTTTGTTGATGCTTCACCTTTCCAAGCATGATGTGTTTATCCAAGGACTGGTCTCTCATAATTACATGCCCAATGTACGTGATAAGAAGTTTGATTATCCTTACTTCCAAGGAGCACTCTTGTTGAACTTTCTATAAGACATATTGTTTGTTTTGTCAGTCCATGGGATATTCAGCACTATTCTGCAAAACCACAGCTCAAAGGCACAGATTCTTCTTCTGTCATCCTTATTCATTGTCCAACTTTCAGATGCAGAGCAAGTAATTGAATGTTCATGGCTTGAATTTGATGCACTTCAGTCTTTATACTGACACCATTACTCCTTAACACCTTGGAGAGGTCCTTGGCAGCAAATTTACGTAATATGATATGTCTTTTGATTTCTTGACTGCTGGTGCCAAGGGTGTTTATTATGGATCCAAGCAAGACATAATCATTGACAGTTTCAATCTTCTTTCATTCTATCATGTTGTTCCTTACTTGTTCAGTGGTGAGGACATTATCAGTATCTCATTAAAACTTTGGTGTATTTATTAAATATTTAAAAATATAGAAAATGTTTAGTAAACAAAGCATCATAGAATTAGCCCGCAGAAAAAAGTAACTGCTATTTCAATGGAAAAAGAATGGCAATGTAAGAGCCATCAATTAATTCTGAAATGTGCAATTACAAATTATTTCTTTTTTCCATTGCCAACTTTTAATATAACTATATCCATCTGGTATACATTCATTTTTGTTGCTGCAGTTTTTGTCACTGTTACTGGGAAAGAAGGGAAAATGCATCATAGAAATGAGCAATATTTACAGAAGATCATCAATTGATGAATATCTCTGGTTTCACCATAATAGTACTGTTGTAACGTATGAAACTGAAAATGTAGTTAAGTAGCAGTTAAGTTTTATGTGCTTTATGTGTTATTCTTTCCTCACAGAATTTTTGTGCCAAGAACAATAAATATTAAAGAAGTTACTGAGTTAAGAACTAGGCTAAATGTCATAGAAAATACTTAGACTTTAACTTAACCGTCTAAACTGTTGTTGAAGAGTTAAAAAAAAAAGTGGCTTTAAAAAGAAATAAAACCAAAAAAAGTAAAATCCAAACAAATTGCAATAATAATAATAATAGAGAAAAAAAAAAGTCATTACTGGCTTAGTAAAAAACCAAATAAACAACTAAAAACAACCAATATTCATTACCAAAACAAAAAAAAAAAAACAAAAAAAACAACTCTTAGGACTGTCTTTTGGAGAAAAAGAAGGAATTCTTCTTTCATATATCCAAAGACAAAGGAATTTCTGGAATTTGTGAAAAATTTTTGAGTGAAAGGACAACTAACCATCTTCAGATGCCTATTTGCCTGCCATGAAGTTTTCCATCTGAACTTAGGAGCAAAATGCCTGTCCCATTGCCCAGAAGTGGTAGTCTGTGTGGAGGATTGGTGAGCACATGACGCTTCTTATCAGATGTGTCAGAGTCTTCAACGTGTGGTCAGTTTCCTAATGAGTAAATAAAATGATTCTTGACACACATTCCATAGGCAAACCAGATTTCAGTAAATAACAAGTCAAATGTGCCAAAAGAAAAAAAAAATCACACAAAAAAAATGAAACAAAAAACCCACAACAACCCACAAAGAATTGAGTCCTGTGGGGAATAAATGGGAGCGGGAGGAGGTTGCTAGTGCAAGTCTTACTCAATCTTCTCTTTATATAAACATCACCAGGATGGAAACATTAAATTTGTGAACCACTTCAGCAATTTCCAAGGAAATACACTAGGCCTTCTGTGGTTTCTAATCTACAGCTTTATTTGTGGCACCATCTGTGTATTTTTTTTTTAATGTTGTATTTCTTTTAGTTAATCTTCCTTCCTCCTGGGAAGTAAAATGTTCCGTAATAACAAACACTGTCTGTGGTAAGCCCCTAAAACTCCAGTGCAACAGATTGCGAAGCCTGCTGTCCATCCCAAATATGTTTGCGTGTTTTCTTTCTTAACCCAGTCGTAGTCATATCTTCAGTTCTGACTTTCATGTGTGTCTTTTCCTTTGGTCACCAATTACCAATTGTTCCTTTAAAATATATTTCTCCACTTACACCAAATGTATTCTCCAAATGGAATCCAAGAATCTGGTGCACTTGTACACACTATTGACATGTCAATCATTGAAAGTTATGCTATTTTTCTCACTGTTTTCCTTAAACCTAAGTTTGTGTGAATTTTTAAAAATTAACCTGTATTTAAAAGCAAAAGAAAGAACGGAAATATATATACTTATTTGGATAGTGAAGATTATCTTGAAAAGACTAGTTAGATTTTATTTATAGTATTTTTCACTTGAGAAGTTTATCTTAAGGAATGTGAGGTTCAAGAAATTCATTGATCCCTCCACTAACAAATGATCGTGTACTTTGAAATGAGGCCACATGTTATCTACAGATATAAGGCAAATAGTATAATAAAGCATAGGAACTGTGAGAAATAATGAAGGCTAGAACTCCACTTAGCCAGGTGTTGTTGAAACCATTCTAATTCATGAGGCCAGTTGGAATAAATGATTAATGCATTTTACAGCTAATCTTAAGACTGGAGGTATAAATCTACTCAAAAGTCATGCCAGTTTATTTCCAAAATACCAGCTTTTGAAAATTGTATAGATTTCAGCTATGGTAGCATTTGTTCTAGTTTGCTTGGGCCAGTTCTTATTTAGACCTTTTGTTCTGGTATAATTTTCAACACTCTCAGTCTCAAAAATACCCTTGTTTTAATAATAAATGATGTTTACTCCAATTCTGAAAATTTGTAGAGTACAAGTTCCACCTGAAGAAGGCAAACACTGCCTGAATGTTCTAATGTGCCCTTAAAAATTGAGTCCTTATGCTAGGAAATTAAGATCTGTAATTTAAGTACACTTTCCCAATATGTGTATTTCTACATTCAGTTACGTCAATTACGACTCATAGTAACTCTATGAACAACAAATCTGAATCTTTCCCTATCCTGTACCATCCTTATAATCTCTGTCATTCTCAAGCCCATTGTGATAGTCACTGTGTCTATCTTGTCAAGGTTTCTCCTCTTTGTCTTATCTCTTGTTCATAGGGTCGCTATGAGTCATGATCAACTTGATGGCATCTAACAACACAAAACAGCAGCTAACTTTCCCAGCATGTTACCCATTTTCACAGACTATTTCCTCCTGAAAATATACCGAAAGTAAGTGAGAAAAAGCTTTACCATCCTTACCTCTGAGGAACATTTTCTTCAAGACATATTTGTTTGTTCTTTTGACAGTCCATTGTATAGTCAATACTTTTCACCAACATCACAATTCAAAGGCAAAAATTCTTCTTTGGTCTTCATTATCCCTTGTCCAACTTTCAAATGCAAAGGAAGCAGTTGAAAACACCTGGCTTGGATCTCGTGCGCCTTAATCTTTAAACTGACATCATTGCTTTTTAGAATTTTGGAAAGGTCCCTGATAGTACATTTCTCCAATGTAACACGCATTGATTTTCTTGACTGCTGCTACTATGGATATTGATTGTGGATTCAAGTAAAACGGAAATTGTTGAAAAGTTCAATCTTTCCTCCATATATCATTGGTCTAGTGGAAAGAATTTTGTTTAATGCTGTGAGGTAACCCATATTGAAGCCTATAGTCTTTGGTCTTCTGCAGTATTCCATGTGTTCTTCACTTTCTGAAAGCAAAGTTGTACCATCTGCATAAAGTAAGTTGTTAATGAGTCTTCCTCCAATCTTGATGTTACTTTCTTCATACAGTCCAATTTCTGGAACAATTTGCTCAGCATACAGACTGAACAGTAATGGAGAAAGGGTACAACTCAGAGCCATAATTATTCTGATTTTAAACCATGAGTATCCCCTTGTTCAGTTAATTGTTTTTGTCTATGTATAGATTTTGCATAAGCACAATTAAGCATTCGGGGACTCCCATTCTACTCAATGTTAGCCATTAATTGTTATGGTCCACACAGTTATATACTTTTCTTCTTTCGGGTGTTCTCTGCTCTCAGTCAAGATCCATCTAACATCAGCAATCATATCCTTTGTGCCATGGCCTCTTCTGAATCCAGCCTGTGGCTCTGACAGTTCCCTATTGATATTATAGTACAGCTATTTTTTAAAATAATCTTATAATATTAATGATACTGTTTGATAATTTCTACAGTCTGTTGGATCATTTTTAAAAACAAACAAAATATGCTTGATTAACATACTTGCCTATGGTTCACCAATTCCCACCTTTGCCATAGAACTAGGCAAAATTTTGGGAGTTTCCACATTGCACTTTCCCTTTCTATTTGCTATCAGTTGGAATGTCTGGCTTTACTTAAGATAGCCTATTCTTGCTTCCAGACTCATCAGATCTTCATAAAAAACTTCTAAAACTTGTATCCATCACCAGTCAAGGCAAGTGATGAAGAGTTGGTCACAACAAGTAACAAGCTTAGACTTAACTAAATTGGTGATGCATGCATCGGGACCATTTCCATTATGCACTATACACCAAGCAATAATCTAAGCACTTAACAGTCACATATAATGATATTATCTACTCAAATAATGAAGAAGCATTGGCAGCATTTTTACCATATCAGAGGAAATGAGGTGGAAGTTCAGAGAGTGTATGAAATTTAGCCAAGGTTACATGGTTAATGCATGGTAGAGTCAGAACACATGGGTCTATCTGGCTCCAAATCTGGGCTCTGCCCACTCTCAGATCCTTTATGGAGGGGAAGAAAATTAGTAGCTTCAGACTTATGTTTTATAGGTCAGGTTTCTACATTATGATCTTTAGTGATTCCTTCAAACTTGGAACAAAACTCAAATCCAAAGTCTCAACTTTCAGCTGAACAATTATCAGGCCTATAAAGTGACTGCCCCTATGCCCTGGCGGGCCACGATGCCATCAGTAGCAGCTGCCCAAGTGCCCCAGTCACGTGGTCTTACAATCTGCCACTACCCCCCTCCCTCTTTCCTCCACCACACCTCCTTTCTATGCCTCCCCACACCCCTAACCTGCCCCAGACCTGCCCAGCCAACATCGTGGGAAAATAGATTGAAGTGGCCAGAGGCCTGAGCCATCATAACTGGGTTAGTTAAGAGAAGAGAGAAGGGGCGGGGGGTGGTGAGTGACGTCAGGGGACAGAGGCAGAGGTAGGGGAACAAGAAAACAGGAACATACGTCCAAAGAGGGAGGTGGGACCAATACCAAAACTGTTAGCTGTGTAATCCAGGTCTTTCATCTGCTCTTTTGCTTTTCTGCCAGATCTGGCTATAAAGCTGAGCATACAAAGCAAGACAGACTAGGAAGAAGGACTGACCATCAACTTCTGAAATAACAGGCCATGGAAAACCCTATGTACAATAGAACCCACTTAGATTGGACTAGCTGATATGGTACTGGAAGCAGAGCCCTAGTATTGGGAAACACAAATAAAGAGGTAGTCACAAACAAAAACTATTGATTGGAACGTGGAATGCAAGAAGTAGGAATTGGTAAGAAAGAAATGGGACACATAAATATTGACATAGTAGACATTGTTGAAATGAGAAGAATTGGCATGGGACATTTTGAGTCAGACAACTACATAATCTACTATGCCAGAAATTAAAAGTTGAGGGAAAAAACAGGGTTGTATTTTAGCTAAAAAGACCATTTCTAGCTCCATCTTGAAATGCAGTGTTGTGAGTGATAGGATAATATCCATATGCATATAAGGAAGACATGTTAATACCACTATATTTCAAATATATCAACTTTTACAGTCAGAAATCAATCAAACATGCAATCAAGAAGCATTAATAATGAGTGACTAGAAGTCAGGGACAAGGAAAGATCAGTAGTCAGAAAACAAGGACTTGGTTACAGAAATGTGGCTGGAAATAGAAGGATAGAATTTTATACAATCAATGATTTATTCATTACAAATAACAGAAATGGCGACTATTCACATAGACCTCAGTGGACGGTCTCCACAGCCGTCAGCTTGATTACATCTGTGGAAAGAATCATGGAGAAGCTCAATATCAGCTGTGAAAACTAGGCCAGGTGCTGTTTGTGGAACCAACCATCAACTGCTCATTTGCAAGTTCAAGTTGAAGCTAAAGAAAATGAAAACAAATTCACAAGAACCAAAATTGGACCTTTAGTCTATTCCACTTGTATTTCAAAATTATCTCAGAAAGATATTTAACGCTAATGAACGATGTCTTGATGAGCTGTGGGAGGATACAAATTCCATTTATAAAGAATGCATAAGATCATTACAAAGACAAAGGAGGGGGGAAAGACTAAGATAGATATCAGGTGAGACTCTTAATATTGCACTAGAGTGCAGAGAAGCCAAAGCAAAGGGTGGAAATCCAGAAGTTAAGGAGCTGAACAGAAGATTTCAAAGGGCAGCTCAGGAAGACAAAGCAAAGTATTATAATGAAAAGTGCAAAGAGCTGGAGTCAGGGAAATCAAAAGGGATGAAATTGCTCAGGGTTTCTTAAGTTGAAGGAACTAAAGAACAAATCCAAGCCTTAACTTGCCATACTTAAGGATGCTACGGGTAGAATATTGAATGACCTAAGAAATATTGAAAGGAGATGGAAGGAGTACCACTGTACCAGAAAGATTTGACTGGCACAGAAGAATTTCATGAAACAATATATGCTCAAGAGGCAAAAGTGATGGAGGAGGAAGATCAAGCTGCTCTGAAGGAGTTGGAAAACAATAAGGCCCCAGGAATTGATGGCATACCAATTGACTTAGTTCAGCAAGCAGATGTTGGCCGGGACATGCTCATCAAGTTGTGGGCCAATAAATCTGGAGTACAATTAATTACCCGGCCAGCTGACTGGAAGGGATCCATATTTATCTCTATTTCAAAAAAAGGGAGATATGACAGAGTGTGGAAATTATTGAAGAATGTCACTAATATTGCTTACAAGCAAAATCCACCTAAAAACTATCCACAAACAACTGGAACAGTATATTGGCAGAGAACTACCATAAATAAAAAGTGGGTTAGAGAGTCCATGGCACTTGTGGAATCATAGCCAGATGAATCTTTGCTGAAAGTACAGAGTGCCGGAAGAAAGTCTCTCTGTGTTTGATTGACTATGCAAAAGCATTTGACTGTGTGGATCACAGCAAACTAAAGCTAACATTGGGAATGGGAATCCTAGAACACCTAATTATGCTCATGTGAAACCTATATCTGGATCAGGAAGCAGTCATCAGAACAGAGCAAGAAAACTTCGCATGGTTCAAAATCATGAAAGTTGTCTATCAGAGAAGCATCCTGTCTCCATACCTTTTCAATGTGTATGTGGAACAGATCATTCTGGAGGCTGGATTTTATGAGGAGACTTGTGGCATCAGGATTTGAGGAAGACTCAGCAAGAACACACATTATGCAGATGACACAACCTTGCTTGCTGAAACTGAAGAGATCCTGAAACACTTGCTGCAGAAGGTCAAGGACTGTAGTCTTAATTATGGATTGAAACTCAACATCAGGAAAACAAACATTCTTGCTACCAGCTCAGAAGGCAGCACCATGATAGATGGAGAAGAGGTTGAGATTGTTAACAATTTCAGCTGGCTTGGCTTGAGAATCAGCACTCTATCAGGAAATCAAAAGACAGATTGCATTAGGAAAATCTGCTGTCAGGGACCTCTCCAGAGTACTAAAGAGCAAAGATGTCAATTTGGAGACTAAGGTGCACCTGATCCAGGCATGGTCTTTGCAATTGCTTGTTATGGATTAGAGAGCTGGTCAATGACTAAAGATGACAGAAAGAGAATCGATGATGCTTTTGAATTATGATGCTGGAGAAGACTATTGAACATACAATGAATTTCTAAGAGAAACAGATATTTTTCCTGGAGAGGATGAAACCAGGTTGTTCCTCAGAGGCAAGGGTTTTGAAGCTCCAAGTCACATATTTTGGCCATGTTGTCAGTCCTTGGGGAAGGACATCATGCCTGCAAGAGGGGAGAGCCAGCGCAAGAAAAGAAGACCCTGGAGGAGATGAATCAACATAGTGACTGTGATACAGGTGTGTCAGAGACAGAGAGATTGTTTCAGTTTAGGGCAAGGTTTAGAGTGACTTACTGTTCATAAGGTCACTATGGGTCACAGTCAACACAACAGTATATAACAACAATAACAGCACCAGGTAGGAACTCACGTCTTAGTGTTACAAACCAAAGCCAAATAAGCAACAGAAAGACTAAAGGAAGTGAGAACCACTGGAAGGAAGTGACAAAGTGTGATTACAATGTGAGTTTGTAATTGAGAAGATAAAATGTGTATGAATGCTTGACTAAAAAAAATCCATTTGTTTAAACTTTTACTAAATCATAATAAAAAATTATCTTTTCCTCTTATGTAATATGTTGTCCTGAACTGTACAGCTTAACTTGTTCAAAAACGTCCACAAAACAAGCTAATAAAATCAAAGAATAAAGTAATCAGAGTTGTGAGAGAAGAACCACAAATGCTCAATCAGCTATGCCTTAGCAAATGAACAGAAATCTGGAAAATATAGTCTCATTTCTAAAAACCTAAAATTGTTGCCTACCTACTAAAATTAATATGTGATATTGGTAAAGACTATGGGTTATATCTCTTACAAGTTGAGCCTGAATTGTAAGCCTAAATTTGTAAGCCTAATTGTTGAGCCTAAATGTGTAAGAGTATGAGGACAGCAATATAAGACAGGGTGAAAGCTAGGTGAAATCGTTTTTCATGAGAAACCTACCCTCTTCCTATTGCTGCAAAGGGTTCTGGAGCTTCGATTGCATCACGGAGGCTGTCCTGATGAGAAGCAAGAAGGCTGGTCTGTTAACACTCCTGCATCACCAGTCTGTGGCTGCTGGCCTCCTAGGCATTTCCAGGTGAAGCGGCTCCCATTAACCAAAGGTAAGTCTCCAGAGAAGGATACAGGTGCGAGCCCTTAAAAGGCAATGACAGCAAGAGCTTCGCAGTAAGTGTGAAGGGGCAGGAGGTAAGGGAGTGAATATAGTGAGTGTAGTGAGTATTAGTAGAGGGGGCTTGTGGCAGGTCACACCCACAGTGTTTGCCACACCAATCATGCAGCAGAAATCTGGTAATCTGTTCTCTTTTCACCTATAGTATTTTCATTTTGTGACTTTTTAAGTTGGGGAACACCATGTTATTTGTTTCATCCAAAAGATTATACGTTCTTCTCTAATGGATGATTTTCACAATATGCTGAATTCTTACTGTCTTTATAATCCTATTGGCCAAGGCTCCTCTTGCCTTCATCCAATTTAGCCTGAGGGAAATACATCACAGTTCATCAATGGTCAAAATGAATTCACAGACTATGATTTCTTCTTTAATCGTTATTAAAAGCTAATTATAGAACATCAAAACAATTCAGTCATTGCCTTGGAGATTGCTGTATTTGGTTGTGTCATATTAGTCAAAAGAAAAAAAATAATAATGTCAAAGAACATTATTCTTCATTTATTTTAATAGGAATGTTTTTATGTAGAAGTCTTTTTAAAATTATTCTACTTTGCATATTGTATCAATGATATTAATAGTAACAATTGTAGAACCTTCAAAATGCAGTTTGTGAAAAGATTAACATATCTTAAGTGTAAATTATATAAGGGAGCATATTAAATCATGTTAGTTTGACACCCATTAAGTTTTTAAACACAGAAATCTCAAATGGGTAATTTCTCTTCAATAAAAAAGCAAAGAGGCAAAATAGTCAACATATATCTTTGTTTTTTAAGAGCAGAATATTTTTCTTTTTTATATATATATGTAATTTTATACTGTTTTATTTACAAAGTTCTAATGCCTTGTTTTTCACATATCTTTTCCATTGTCAATATATATTTTTTCTATATTTTTACAAGATACGAAAAAAAGTCAATTCATTTACTTTTTAATATCTGGTTTCTTCAGAACTCTGTCAATTGTACTGCTCACAAAACACGTTTGAACAGCATGACAGTTGAAAATGTGGAAGGCACCATGGAGACCTAAAAATACATATTTTATGGCTGAAGTCAAACTGATGCTTTTCACAAAGTAGCACAAAGTAATGCTGTTGAAAAAATGAATGTGTCTCTCAGTTAAGTTTCACAATCCCCTAAGAGAATTGTTGGGTGGGCTTTTTTTCTTTTTTTTGTTTTGTTTTGTTTTTTCCTAATGCTATTGGCTTGTGGAATGCAGAATTCTAACTTAGGAGTCTATCCTTGCTTGTGTGAACAATGTAAATCTTTTTTCCTTCATTTCTAATCAAATATATAAAAAATTGCACTTAAATGTCTCCAAGAACAGTCTTAAAAATGAGAAATTAATTCAGACCAATTTAAATCAAAGGCCACTTTACATATTTTGAGCATCTTTGGAAAGGTTTCCTAAAAAGCAAAGGAGGAAAATAACTCATCCTACACAAATCCCAATTACCAAATGTCCACTTCCATATAAGCACACCAGAAAGCACTACAACTCCCCAGATATGTTTTTTCTTTGTAAAGATCAATGTTTTTCACGTTTTTTTCTTAAATCTTAGTATGTGCATGCAAGTGTGTGTGTGTGTTTAAAACTTTATTTTTCCCACTGTGTTGAAACTTGGATGGTAGTGATAAATATCCTGTCTTCCCAAATCCTTTTCCTCCCAAAACAAAATCATCTTTCTATATCTGTACTGTTAGTGCAGACAATTCCATAATGCTGTGGCAGAGAATACTGCAAACTTTTCTTTATGTATTTTATTGACTATGCAACCATAATAAACTATGGTTCACATTGGTAAGGAAAGGAACCCAAGAACATGTAATCACATTCACTTGAAGGCTACACCTAGACCAAGAAGCTGTTGTCCAACAGAATAAGGGAACATGACATGATTTAAGGTCAAGAAATGTGTGTATCAGAGCTATATTCTTTCTCTAAGCCTATTCAATCTGTATATTGAACAAATAATTCGAGAAGCTGGACTCTATGAAGAAAAATATGGCATCATAATAGGAAGAAGACTCAACAACCTGCATCATACAGATGGTACAAACTTGCTCACTGAAAATGAGGTGGAATTGAAGCATTGCTATAAAGACTACAGCCTTCAATATAGATTGCATCTCACTATGAAGAAAGTAAAATTTTTCACTACTGGGCTGATAGGCTACATCACAATATATGGAGAAAAAGATTGAAATTGTCAATGACTTCATCTTACTTGGATCCACAAACAAAATCCTTGGCACCAGCAGCCAAAGGATGTATTGCATTGGGAAAATCTGTTGTCAGAGATAGTTACAAAATATTGAGTTGCAGTGATGTCAGTTTGAAGACTACGGGGCACTTGATTCAGGCTAACCTCTTGCTATTTGTCTGAGAGTTGGACAATGAAGAAAGATGACAGAAGAAAATCAATATTTTTGAGTCATGTGTGAGAAGAGTACTATCAAAATCCAAACCAACAAACAAATGGTTGAGTAAGTCTTCAAGAAGATACAGCCAAAGAGTTCCTTAGATGCAAGATTGGGGAAATCTCATCTCACATATTTTGGGAATGTTTCTAGAAGGAGACATTCTTTGGAAAGGGACATCATGCTAAGAAATATGGAAGGTCAGTGAAAGAGAAGACCTTTCATGAGATGGATTAACATGGTGATTGCAATAATGGACTCAAGTGTGTCAGAGATAATGAGGATACCACAGGACAGGACAGGGTTCAGAGAGCCAGGTTTCATTGGGTCATTATAAGTCATATTTTACTCAATGGCACTTAACAAAAACTAGTTTTTAGTGTTCTTAGAAAAAACCAAGAAGTACGTTATCCCCTTCTCAAATTTAAAAGTGTAATATTGAGTAAGTTTTTCCTTCAGAGAGACTGAAAGAGCACCCTCCTGTTGAGAAACACTTTTTTTTAACTGATGCAAAATAATTATTCCAAGTTAGTTATTTTATGCAATTTCCCTCCTCATACAGGCCTGTGATAGCCACATCTTTTAAATCTGTAAATAATGTAATAAAAATAATCTTAATCTTTGAAATCTCTCAAACATTTGTTTTACAATCTGCTCTGAATATCAAGGCTGTAAGACGAGCACATTTCCTATATCCAAATATTTTACAGCTGTACCCAATAAGGAGGAAAAGAAAAAGAAAAAAAAGAAGGGGGTGGGGGAAGGGAAAACCACATTTGCTTGGTTAAGGCAATTAATTGTAAAGTAAAAAGTATTAATTAGTCACTTTTACTTATAGGATGAAACTCAATGAATGATTTGTTATTGCTATTGTTGTTGAAGAAACCAAAGAATTTGAGACACAGGCAATATAAGACCAAGACTTCCTAGGATGAGCAGCCCCTTAGCTGAGATTCACTGATGGCCTTTCTAAGAGTATCAAGAACTGTATACAGGACACCTGATTTGACTGCCGAATGTGGTCTAATTACAATCTATTCCCCCTCACAGAGGTGAAAGGATGAGAACTTAAGTTTATGTAATGTGGTGAGAATGTGAATTTCATCATAAAAAAAATAATGAAATGTAATTTTTAAAGAGTGATTCAGTTGCATAAAGATTATTCAGTCCAAAATATCTCTGTTATCAAAATTGATTCTGTCAGAATAATTTCAATAAAATAGCCTTGACAAAATGCCATGTACTCTAGAGGAAAAAGCGGTATTTGGAACAAGATCATCTCATATATTTTACTTGCCTAAATTGATAATATTTATAATTATGGCTATTAGAATTCTAAGAGCAAAGCTGTCAAGAGACAGTTCTATAAATATACCAAGAATTCCTTGGCCTAAGGTCCCTTGATTGTACTATATCATTTGACTGGGATTCCTGTTCATACTTCTTATGACAAGGTCGTGGTTACATATTTCAGACTCATCTTAAATTTCCTTACTTAAGCTTACTTCTCAGGGGGAGAAAGATGAGCCATCTCCTCCTGTACAACGTGCAGCCTTTGAAAACCCCACTGGAGGGTCCGCTATGGATCAGTTCTGACTTGGCAGTACACACTACCACCAACATAGTTACATACTACTCTGTGATGAATGATTTCACATTTGCATGACATCAAAGATTCCGAATTCAGATGCGGCAGCCATCTCTGTAACTTCACAACCTCAGAGCATCTTCCTACAGAAACACAGACTCTCTTCATATTTACAATCCCTCACAGATAGAGTATCCAGTAAGCAAGATAAGAAAGGATTAACTTATTCTTATCTATTAATCTATAATGAATGACTTCACATGTTTTTCTTACCATGGACCTTTGTTCATTAGCAGGTCAGAATTAGTAAGCCTCTGCTTTCCTTGCTTATTGGATAACTCACCCTTACTCAAAGTTTCCCAAGTGGAATGAAATCTCCTTTATATGCTTCCTATTATATCTTGTCTTTGTGTTCTCATATCTATGACCATGTTTATGATGATGTTTACAGGTTCAAGAAGTGTAGAGACTGACTTATTATCCTCAACAGTCTAAAATGATGCTTAATATATCATAAAGACTGAATGGATGCTGATACATCATTAATACATACAATTTTATAAGGCTGAAAATATATTCACTGAATTTTTCAGATGATCTTGGACTTTGCTTTTCATGACATTCTCTATAATTTCTTGCTTTGGTTCATGGCCAACATCGTCTCAGTTTGGAATATTCCAACTAACGCAGTCTGTTTAATTCCATCTATCTGCACAACTTCATCTGTTGGCTTATGGGCCTACAGCAATACCTGTGAAAATTATACCACATGCATCCTGATTTCCACCAAGCTCGATCCTACTTGTACCAAAATCCTTTCCAATGAAATCCCTTATGTCTAAACTTTTCCTGTCTAGATTTTTTTTTTCTGGGGCAGGGGGCATTGTTGTTGTTATATGCTGTTAGTTCCAGCTGACAGCAACCCTGTGTCCAACAGCATGAAAACTTCCAGATCTTACAAGTGTACTGCTATTGTGTTTGGGCCCATTGCTGCAGCTCCTGTCAGTCAATCTTTTTAAAGGTCTTCCTTTTTTTTATGACACTATATTTTAACAGCGATGATGTTGTCTTTTTCAAGTTGCAGTAAAATAACTATAAGGTTCTATACTCTAATTTCCTTCTCTTAGGTTTAACCCATGTCATTCTCAGTGGAGGGTATCTTGTACTATCTGTAGTATTCCTGAACCAGTTACATAAAATCCTTCACAAAATTTTAATGAATTAGTTCTTCTCATTAACTCATCATACTTAGAGACATAGCTCTTGAAAATGCTACCTTATCTTTTTAAATTTGTGCCACTAATATTTTATCATAAGAACCTCCTTGTTATCAAATTTTTTTTTCAAGAGTCAATAATAAAAACCCAAATAAGTGATATGGCAACTTTCCACAATGTTTTTTTCCTACTCCTGTGGGCAAAGTTATTGGCAATGTGCCTTTCCTACATCTTCTTTCAAGAAGTGTCATCTCTTGTCCCAGCTCTAAACCTTGTTTGCAGAAGGTGAAGAAGACTTGAAGCTCTTTCTGAAGATGATGAAAAAACATGAGCCTTCAATACAAATTACATCTTAATATTGAGAGAGAATAAAGTCCTCATCACTGGACTAATAGCCATCAAATAGGAGAGAAGGTTGAAGTTGCCAATGTCTTCATTTTAATTAGATTCACCAACAATTCCTACAATAATCAATGTTGTTGCCATTAGGTGTCATTGAGTTGAGTACAATTTACAGTGATCCTATGAACAATATAGAGAACTCTGGCGGCTGAGTGGCAAGAAGCTGCACTGCAATCTCACTCAGCTGCTCCAAGGGAGAAGGATGGAAAATCTCATGTGCAATTAACTGCCTCTGAAAACCTCTTAGGAGTATCAGCTATAGGTCGATTTTGACTCTATGGTACACACCAACAAATAACAACATTAACAATATGTTAACCAGCGAGCTCTGGTGGCCGAGTGGTAAGAAGCTACACTGCAATCTTGAAGGCACAACCTGTAACATGAACAATGTCTGAAAAATTTGTCGTCTCCTTGTCCTCCTCACCATCTCTGATATACTTGAGCCCATTGTTACAATTACTGTGCCAACCCACCTTCCTGAACATCTTCTTCTCTTTCACCGACTCTCTACTTTTCTAAGTATGATATTTTTTTTTTCTAAGGACTGGTTCCTTTTAACAACATTTCCAAGGTATACAGTATGAAGCTTTATCATCTTCAACTCTAAGGAGCATTGTGATTGCACTTTCTCAAAGATATATTTGTTTGTTGTCTTAGCAGTCCATTGGCTATTCAATACTTCCAACACTACAGTTCAAAGACACTGATTTTTCTCCTGTCATCCTAATTTGTATAATTTTCAGATGCTTAGCAAATAATTGAAAAAATCATGACTTTAGATAGGTGTACCTTAATCTTTAAACTAACATATTTGCTCCTTAGCACTTTGGAGTATAGGCCTCTGCACAGCATAAAGAAGCCCTGTCCAATCTGGCACCATCCTCACAATCTTTAGCCACTGTATCAATTCATTTTGTTGAGGATCTCCTTATCTTTTGCTTACCCTCCACTTTTCCAAGCATGGTATCCTTCACCAGAGACTAGCCTCACCTGGTAATGTGCCAAATCAAAGTGAGACAAAGTCTTGGCACCCTTACCTGAAATAAATGTCTTGGAATACTTCATACAAGACTGTGGGGTTTGTTTTATTTCTTTTGTATGTCAATAATTTAGTCAACATTCTTTGGACATCTCACAATTCAAAATCATTGATTATTTGGTCTTCTTTATCCATTATTCAACTTTCACATACACTGTTGTTATTGTTTTGTGTAGCCGAATCACCTGTGTCCCATAGTGACCCTATGTGCAGAAGCTCTGAACCCTGCCCTGTCCTGAGCCAGTCTCACTAATTCTGACACACCAACCCCATCGTCCCAGACACTATATCAATCCATCTCATCTGGGGTCTTCCTTTTCCTGCCTGGTCCCTCAATCCTTCCAAGCATGATACCCTTCTCCAAGGACTGGTCTCTCCTGGCCATGTGCCCAAAGTATATGAGATGGAGCTTCAAAATCCTAGCCTCCAAGGAGAAATTTGGTTTCACCCTCTCCAAGGCAGATATATTTGTTTTGGCAATCCATGTTCAAGACTCTTCTCCAGCAAAATATCTTGACTTGGAACAGTCACTTCTAAGTAAAATATGACACCCTTCCTCCTAAGCACTTTAAAGAGTTCGCTGCCAGAAGATTTGCCCAGTACAATGTCACTTGATCTCTTGACTAACACATTTCTGTGTATTGATTATAGAACCAAGTGAAATTAAATCCTTGGCTACTTCAGTGTTCACCAGGATGCTATTTAGTGCTACATTTGTGAGGACTTTTGTTTTCTTGGTGTTGAGCGTAATCCACGCTGAGTGCTATCATCTTTGATCTGTAAGTGTCTCAAATACTCTTCACTTTCAACTAGCAAAAGTGTATTATCTACGTGTCACAGGTTGTTGATGGGTCTTCCTGTAAGCCTGATACCAAGTTCTTCATATAGTCCAACATCCCAGATTATTTGTTTAGCATTTTGAATAGAGAACAGAGGGATTAGGAGTGGTGAAAAGATTTTTCCATGTACCTACAATAACAAGTTCAAGTTATTGCCATCAAGCTTAAACCTACTCATTACTGTCCCTCCATTGGGTTTTCAGAAGGCTTTAAATTAACTGCGTGAGAAGACACTTCCCATCTTCCAAAGTCACTGGTAGATGTGAACCCAAAGGGAAACATGACTTCTGGGTATGATACCGGAATTCCTTCATGCACCTCCAGAGCTACGTAATTATTCTTTCTAATTTAAATATATTTGTGTTGTTGTTGTGGTTGTTGTTAAATGCCATCGAGTCATAGACAACTCATAGCAACCTTATAAATGAAAGACCACTGTTCATAGAGTTTCCGGAGGCAAGCTATTTCAGAAGTGGATGCTACTACCCCTGCTTCCAAGCTTGTATTAATCGGGGAGCTCCACCAAGCACTGTCCACCATGGGTAACCATTATCACATTTGACACATCAGTGTCACAGTGTTTAGCATCACAGCAACCAGGAGTGTAGAATATCTTAAAGTTTACAGAACTTTTTAAAATATAATAAAATTAATCTTTAAATCTAGTCTGTGGCAATGCTACAGAGCAGGCCTTATAAGAAAATTGAATTCAGAATACTACATTTACCTGAAAGCATGTGGTAACTGAAATCAAGGCCATAATCAGAACCTAGTACTCTATACCCTGGACTGTTTTCTGTTTGTATGAAGCAATATTTCTTCTCATATTTGATAAGACTAGATTAAGTCTAGATTTACATTTACCAAAATTTAAACACACAGCATCAGAGGCCACTATGTTCACTCCTCACCATTCCCTTTCTTTATTTTATACTCAAGTGTATCATCAACAAAAAGTTCAGCTCTGAAGTTTCTGATTCATTTTCAATCAAATTTTATTTTACAATAATTCTTTGATGTTCAATAATCCCTGTAAATAATTTTATAAGCTATTTAGACCTTTTATCGTTGAATCATCCAGTCACATCTTATTAAGGGAATTTGAAATTATCTTTCACACTTTTTACATAGTTTCAAAATGCAGCACTTTTCTAACCTCAGTGTATTGCTACTTCTTTCAGGAAAGGAAGCACTCCATGATAGCCTTATCAAACTGATTTCCAGCCAAAGGAAATATTCCGAATGCAATTTCTATTACTTTTTCAGGTTACTGTAGTTCAGAATGTGGTTCTTTTTGGTTGTTTTTATCTCAGTTATTGGGAAATTTGTGTGAGAGTGTTTTAGATCCTTTCAAAAGTACCTACATTTAAATTATGACTACAGAAATCATTGTAAAGTACTAATCCTTACAAATTAATATTAAGACTAAAATCTTAAGTGAACCTCACTAAACCAGCAATGCGATAATTAAATCTAAAACATCCCTGTTTATTTTTTAAAAATCATCAAAGCATAATTTATAAATGACATCTATTTAATCTTTAAATACAATGAAAAACCTTATTTCTTTCATCTATCCAGAATTGACAGTATATTAAATATTGGTTTAGTATCTACTATATATCTGCCATCTTACGTTTAGAAGCAAGAAGCTATGGGCCAGTCCTGAAGGCATAAGGTCCAAGGCCACCAGCTGCTTTGCAGAAGAATGGACAATCTCTTCCTGTGCTATTAACTGTCTCAAAAAACCAGCCAGAGGTTCAACTGTGAGTCTCTTCTGACTTTACAGTACACAACAATGTGTGTCTGCCATTTTGGGGAGAAGTGTACCCAGAATACTTCTTAGAAGTAAGGATGGTGAGATGATTTGTCACGTATTAGGAGATTCCAGTCCAGAAAAAGATTACATGATTGGTAAAGTAGAGAGTCAGTTAAAAAGAAGACCCTCAATGAGACTGATTGTCACAATAGTTGTACAAATGGATTTAAGCATAGCAGAGAATGTCAGCTTTGGGCAGGATTGGCCAGTACTTAGTGTTGGAACCAACTTGATGTCTGGAATGGTTCTTTTTACCTCACAACAACCCACTTAGTAGTTTGATGGCTGTTTGTTGCTGGTGTCTCTGTTATGTCCCATCTACCCTATAAATAATACATTGGAATTTTGGCCTATCCTGATGATACCCCGCATGCTGAACAAAATATTACAGTTATTGTACCACATCTCATTGAGGGTCTTCCTTTCTTTCAATGAAGTTAGGTCAGATCTGACTCACAGTAGCTATGTCAACAGTGAGGGTCTTCCTCTTCTTTTGATGATTCTCTACCAAACAAGATGTCTTTCTCCAGGGACTATTTGCTTCTAATAACATGTTTGGGACTTACTTTGCTTCTACTTAGTAAAAAACTTATTAAACAGATGTCTCATACATATAGTACCATTTTGCATTTGTGGAAATGAAAGTAAAAAGGCATTAGTAATACCTTTATAGTCACATAGCTAATGAGTAATAGCATCAAACCTGGGCACTCAGTTACAAGAAACAACATTCATAATTTTTCTGTTTTGCATAATACCAAAGCTCTAAAGAGACCAATTCAGATATTATCAATATGTAGCTAGTTATGTAATGATGTCAAATACCAAGGAAAGCAATTGTTTTTGCTAAAATGTGAGAAAAGTCAATAAAGAACTTCAAAATCATATTTATACTTTTGTAAACATTGTAAACTACTAACCTTGGAACTACATTTCTGTATTTAATTATAAATACTACAGGCTCCAATATGGATTACATTTCAACATCAAGAAAGCAAAAATTATCACCACTGACCAAAAGACAACAACATTGTGATAGATGGATAAAACATTGAAGCTCTCAGTGATTTGATGTTATTGAGATCCACAATCAACAACCTTGGTAATAAAGGTCAAAGAAGAAAAGATGTGTTGCATTAGAAAAATCTGCTGTCAAGCACCTCTCCTAAGTTCTGGTTAAAGAGCAAAGATGTCAGTTTAGAGACTAAGGTGAACCTGAACCCAGAGATGGTATTTTCAATTGTTTTCTATGCACTTGAAAGTTAGACAATGAATAAGGATGACAGAAGGAATAATCAATGTCTTTGAATTGTAGCTATGAGTCACAGTGGACTTAATGGCACCTAACAAATACTTAGATACACATAAGAAGCAAGGGAGGCAGATGATAGATAGATAGATAGATAGATAGATAGATAGATAGATAGATAGATAGATAGACTAAAGGAGAAAATGAATACTGATTTTTAACATATTTTAAACATAAATACTTTCTTTGTGTCTCTCCCTCACATACCTATTAGATGCTTCACAACAGTACATTTGTGATAGTCTTTGTTGGACTAACGTATATGGCACAATTTGAAAATCATACTTAAGCATATTCCTGGAATAATGTCCCTTTCTTATCTGCATTCATGATTATAGTTTTTGCTTCTTTCCCAACGTTTCTTCTTTTATATAACTTACTTTCTAGATATCAAACCACTTTCATCTATGAAAAGACCATCTCATCAGCAAGTATTGGTGTATATAGATAAAACATAAATTGAATGTAATAGATCAGTAAATAAGACAAGAAACAGAAATCAATGTAGCAATTTCTAAAACTTTATGGCCCAATAAGATGGTGTTATTGCAGAAAGATAAGGTATTTGAATATTCCATATAACTTCAAGTATGCAAGGTAACATAGTGGAAAAAAATGAAAGGCTTTTGAAATGAACAGATTTTGTATCCTTAACTTCACTACTAACCACATAGATGATCTCAAGAAAATTAGTTAATAGTCACTTTTCTCAGTAAAATGAAGTTTATTAAAAAAGACTTTGTAAGAAATATGCAATATATCCCCCAAATCAGCCTTTTATATTGTAAGGCTTTAATAACTTTTTCTTTTTTTTCTTGTGGCTCCCTCCTAAACTTTTCACCCCTTCTTCATCTCTTGGTAAATTGTATTAGTGAGAAAAAATATTTATAGACTTTTAGGCTTAAAGTAATGTGTGATCATACGTATCTTTCACATGAGACTTTAAAATATTGATTTGCCCATAAATGTTAATATTAATAGACTCCTTGAAAGAGCTAACTTGGTCTTTCTTGTTTTCTGTGGCTATCTAATCTCAAAAAAATTACTAGTACTCATATATAAAACACAATATGGGCTTGGTAACAGAAATAAAGCTGGAGAAAGAATGAACTAATTTTGTAAAGCCAGTGAATTATTCATTGCAAATACCTTTTATAAAAGACACAAATGGCAACCATACACATACTCACCCTGATGGACTAAATAGGAATCAGATTGTCTACATCTGTGGAGAGATTTGTCGCGGAAGCTCAGTATCAGCTGTGAAAACTAGGCTGGGTGTTGACTGTGGAACAAATCATCAGCTACTCATGTGCATTTCAAACTCAAAAGAAACTAAACCAAATTCACAAGAACCAAAATACAACCTTGATTCTATGCCATCTGAATTTAAAAACCATCTCAAAAACAGGATCGAGGCATTGAACACTAATGAATGGAGACAGGAAAACTGTGGAATCATATCAAGAATACCATCCCTGAAGAAAGCAAAAGGTCATTAGAAACACACAGGAGAAAGAAATGACCAAAATGGGTATCAGAAGAGACAGAACACTGCACTGGAATGCCAAGAAGCCAAAACGAAAAGAAGACATCAGGAAATTAAAGAGTTAAAAAGAAGATTTCAAAGGGCAGCTCAGGAAGACCAAGTATCATAACAAAATGTGAAAAGAGCTGGAGTCAGAAAACAAACACCAAAAAACAAAACTCTAGACATGTCTCAAGCTGAAGGAATTGAAGAACCAATTCAAATCTCAAGTTGCAATACTGAAAGATGGTCTGAGAAAAATATTGAATGATCCAAGAAGCATAAAAATAAAATAGAAGGAACGCACAGAGTCATTGCACCAAAAATAATTGACTGACACAGAACCATTTCAGGAGGTAACATATGACCAAGAACCAATGGCAATAAAGGAAGAAATTCAGGCTACTCTAAAAGAATTAATTGGGGGGGAGAGAAAGGCTCGAGGAACCGATGGAATACCAATTGACGTATTTCAAAAAACAGATGCAGCCCTGGATGTGCTCACATGTTGTGCCATGCAATCTAAAGGACAGTTACCTGGACAACAGACTAGAAGAATTCTATGTTTATTCCCATTTTTAAAAGAGGTAATCCAACAGAATATGTAGGTTATAGAACAATATCACTAAAATGACATGCAAGCAAAATTGTGCTGAAGACTATTAAAAAATGACTAAAACAGAAAACTGCCAGTATTCAAGCAAGGTTTAGAAGAGACCTTGGTACTAGAGATGTAATTGTCAATATCAGATGGACCTTGGCTGAAAGAACAGAATATCAGATGGATATCTATTTGTGTTTTATTAACTATGCAAAGGTACTTGAGTTTGTAGATCACAACAAATTGTAGCTAACATTGAGAGGAGTTGGAATCTCGGAAAATTTGATTTTGTTCTTGTGAAACCGAAACCGAAACCAGGAAGTTGTTGCCCAAACAGCAAGGGAATACTGCAAGATTAAAAATCAAGAAGGGAATGTGTCAGGGATGTATCCTTACTGCATATCTTTTTAAGCTATATAAAGAACAGATAGTTTCAGAGATTGGACTTCATGAAGAAAAACGTAGCATCAAGATTGGAGGAAGACTCATTAATAACCTGTGTTATGCAGATGTCAGAACCTTACTCACCAAAACTGAGCAGGGCTTGACGCATTTGCTGCAGAAGTCAAGAACTGCAGCCTTCAATACGAGTAGCATAGTAACATCAAGGAAACAAAGATCTTCACCACAGGGTCAATTCGCAGCACTAAGAAAGAGGGAGAAGAGATTGAGATTGGTAACAATTTCAGCTTGCTCAGTTCCATAATCAACACTCTTAGTACCAGCAATAAGGAAATAAAAAGATGAGTTGATTTTGGAAAATCTACTGTTAGGGACCTCTCCAGAATGCTACAGAGCAACAATGTTAGTCTAGAGACTCAGGTACTAAGAGTCTAGAGGCTAAGATCAAGGTCATGATCCTCTCAGTTTCTTTCTGTGCATCTGAGAGCTGGACAATGAAAAAGATGGCAGAAGAAGAATCAATGCTTTTGAGTTGTAGTCCTGAGGAAGAGTACTGAACATACTATGGACATACTATGGACTACCAAGAGAATAAGCAGTTCTTTCCTAGAGCTGGTAAAGACAGGTTGCTCCTTGGAAGCAAGATTTTTTAAATTCTTTCTCACATACTTTGGGCATGTTACCAAGAAGGAGGAACACTTGGAGAAGGGCCTCATGCTTGGAAGTGTAGAAGGGCAGCACAGAAGAGGAAGACCCTGGAAGAGATACATTATTGGCACAGTGACTGTGTCAATGGGATCAGGTGTGTCAGAGACAGTGAGATTGGCTCAGGATAGGACAAGGTTCAGAGCCATTTTTCACAAGGTCACTATGAGTCGTAGTCAACTCAGTGGCACATAACAATAAAAATATAAGAATTTTAAAATTAGAAATAACATTTTGGAGAGAAGAAAAGAATATTCATCCGTACATATTAAAAATGAAGAAGAAGAAAAGTTGAGTGTTTCTACTATGAGCCAAGGCAGAGAAGTCTCAGTCCTTGAGGAGTTTACATTCTGATGGGGAACATACATAGCCAGTTATAGCTCAGTATTCATACAGACGAAGACTACTATAGTTAAGATCATGTGAAAATATCTATGTAAGCATTCCATTGTGTGACCATACCAGACCTTCTCTATCTGTTTGTTGATGGGCACTTGGGTTGTTTCCAGCTCTTTGCTACTGCGCACAAAGTCACAATAAACATGGGTGTCCATATATCTGGAATACTAAGCAGCTTTGAAAAACGAAGAACTCATGAAATATTACACAAAGTAGGTGATCCTAGAGGACATTATGCTGAGTGAAATATCTCTCAGTCAAAAAAGGACAAACATTGCATAGAACCACTATTGTAAAACAGAACTGACATCGAGGTTGAGGAGAAATGGTTTATATGGCATTGAAATAGAAGAGGGAGAGAACTGTTTAAGAGGGATAGATGATTGGGTATAACTGTCATGACAGGAGTCCAGAATGAATGCTGCACAGTGAAGTGGACTTGGGGGGGGAGGGATTGTATAACAATGAAAGAGTTTTACTTTTCAATAAGAGTGAATTGAGGGGTCTTGGGGGGCAGGGAGAAAAGTGCAGCAATGAATGACTGGAAACCCTAAGTCTCCATAAACTATCATTAAAATTCATAAAAAAATCTATGTAAGAAGGTTTCATTTAAGTATACATTTAAATAGTGAAAGGAATTAATTAGCTGGACTGGAATAAAAGAAAAAGGAACTTTTCCATTAAATTCAGTTTTTCACTTAGTAAAGTTAAAATAGTGAAAAAAAAGATATTATTGATTAGTCACTGAGATGCATGACTTGAGTTTAGGTACGCAGCTAGAGTTGAAGATAGAAACTGATTGTCAACATGTATAGAGTACTTAACGATGTTATCTCGATGAACAACAACTCATTACTGTAGAGTCAGAACCCACTCAAAACTGGCCCTTCAGCTGGTTTAGAGTCATAAATTACACAGGAGGAGATTGTCCATCTTTCTTCTACGGAGCAACTAGATCTAAACTTTCTGCATTTTGGCTGGCAGTACAACTGTTTACCCACTAGATCACCAGAGCTCCCCAGTCCATTAAAAAAAAAGCAAACAAAAACCCCAAAACCCCAACATACACTCAAAAGGATGAAAGACGGAGACTGAGCACTGGGCACTCTATTATTTAACAACTGCAGAAGAGAGAGTTGATGTGAAGGTTAAAAAAGGTTATCAATGAAACTATTAAGGTAGGAAGAAAATGAAACAAACCTAAAAGAATAAAATCAGTTGCAATATGATGATAGATCAACTCACAAACTATGCTGAATCCATTTCCAGCAGAATGCTAGGAAAGTGCCAGTTCATCAGGATTGTGATAGAACCAAGGGCGACTTTTTTATAATTTTGGCAAGTTGAGACAGTATGTCTCTAATGAATATCATTAAATTCCAAAAGCCTGCCAGAAAGCCTGGGCTACTGGAAGTAATGGTTTAAGGAAAAAGGGAGGAGTTAAGAGGAGAGAGAAATCTGAAATAGAGTTATTTTGAATACTTTGCCTCAGGCATTTCACTTTTCAGGGACACTGATTTTAAGAGGGCAATCAAAGCAAGGGAAAAGAGCTTACAAATTCCTATAATCTCAGCTACATTTTAAAAACTACCAATGCCACTGCCAGTAGCTCCTTCATTATACTTCCCAGTTGGTTCATCTTTATCTTGGCTTAGATCACATCCAAAATATAGGAGGCTAAGCTCTAGACAACCATCTCGGTCATGATCTAACCCCTTAAGTGAGTTCAACTTTGAAAATGCATAATTACCCCACCGAGCTTAAACAGACCCATTACTCAAATGATTGATGCCCTTAGATGACTTGCCTGTTGTGTAACAACTATCTATGAAAGCACGCGGGTATATTCTGAATGTTGAAGAAGTTCTTCAAGACATGAAAGTCCCAAGTGGAATTCATCAGAAAATTGCTGTTGAAATATAAATGCCTGATACTTAACAACTGCTTGAAAGAGGGAAAGAATTATACAATGAACTCTGATAAGTATAATTAAGAAACTTTGGAAGCAATCAAAAGTTGGTTCAGTTTCCAACCCTACCACTTACTGGTAGTTTGACCTCAGGCAAATTACATGACCTGCCTAATGCTTAGCAATGCATCTTACATGCAGGATTAATTATTTAGTCCTTACCTAATAAGTTTTCTCGCCTGACCTTATTATTTTCTGAAACTTCATCTTCTCTGATTCTTTCAAGAATGAGACATCATTAGGAAAAATTTCCAAGGTTGTAAATCTTAATGGAAGCAAATTTCCTCATCTTTCTCCCACTGAGGGACTGATGGATTCAAACAGCTGACCTTCCTGTTAACACCCCAACCCATAATCCTCTACACCAACCATAAAATCAAGTGTTCTGATTATCCAATTACTATTCTACCCAAAAGGGAGCTCTAAGGTCCTAGTACATAGAGAGCTGCATAGTTAATCCAAAGGCTGTGCTTTCTGATGGTTCCAATAAATCAGTGACCCATATGAGAAAGATGGACACTCAATTCCTGTGCATCTTACTCTCAGAAACTCAACAGAAGATTAGCAATGCTATGTTGCAACTTGCGTGCAACGTGAATGGGTGAGTGATTCTATTCAAAAGGATTGAAGGTGTTACAGTGGTTAAGCTCTTTTCTACTAACAGAAAGGTTGGTTGTTCAAGCTCACTAAGCAGTGTGTTAATAAAAGATGCCACAATCTGCTTCCACAATATTAGGTCTTGGAAGCCTTGGACAGATCTATTCTATGTTATATGATCACTATCGTTAAGATACACTTAATGGATATTGGTCTTTGCAATTGCTCACTATGCATCAGAGAGCAGAACAATGACTAGGAATGATAGAAGGAGAGTTGATGCCTTTGAGCTGTGGTGCTGGAGAAGAGCACTGAATATACCATAGACTGCCAGGAGAACACACAAGTTCATGCTGGAGAGGGTGAAGCCAGGCTACTCCTTGGAGGCAAGGATTCTGAAACTCCGTCTGACTTATCTTGGACATGTGGCAAGGTGGATTCAGTCCTTGGAGAGGGACATCATGCTTGGGAGGGTGGATGGAGAGCACAGGAGAGGAAGACCCTCGATAAGATGGATTGATTCAGTGACTGGTGTAATGGGGGTAGGTGTATCAGAGACAATAGGATTGGCTCAGAATAGAGCAGGGTTTATGGCTGTTGTACTAGGGTAGCTATGAGACACAGGTGATTCACATCACATAACAACAAAAAGAACCCCAAAATTGTACTAGAACATCTAGAAGCCAAAGCAAAGAAAACAGATGCCAAAGTAAAAGAGATGAACAGAACCTATCAAGGGGAAACTCAAGAAGAGAAAATGAAGTATTGTAATGGAATATACAAAGAGCTGGAACTGGAAATGAAAAAGCGAAAAACTCACTTAGCTTGCCTCAAGTGTTAAACACTTAAAAATAAATTCAAGTCTCAAGTTTCACTCCTGGAAGAAGCTGTTGAAAAAGTCTTGAATGACCCAGGAAGCATCAAAAGAAGATGGAGGGAGTAAAGTCACTGTACCAAAAAAAGAATTGTTCAACACTGGCTGAACTATTTCAGGATGTAGCATATGCTAAAGAGCCAGTGGTGAAAAGGGAAGATGTTCAAGCTATATTGAAAGCACTGGCAAAAAATAAGGCCCAGAAATCAGTGGAATACCAATGCAATGACATATTTCGATTAACAGATATAGCTCTGAACATGATCACTAGTCTGTGCTAGGAAATTTGGAGGACACTGACTAGCCAACTGACTGGAAGAGATTCACGTCTGTTCCAATTCAAAACAAAGGTAATCCAACAGCACGTAGAAATTATAAAAACACATAATTAATACGACATGCAAGCAAAGTATTAATGAAGATAATCCAAAATGGCTAGAATAGTTCATTGACAGAGAACCACCAAAAGTTCAACTTGGGTTTATAAGAAGCTGTGGCACTAGGAATATTGTCTCTGATAACAAATGACTCCTGGCTCTGAAAGCAGAGAATACTAGAAGATCTATTTGTCTATTACTGCCTATGTCAAGGCATTTAATTGTGTGGATCAGAACAAATTATGGCTAACAGCATAGAAGAATAGGAATTCTAGAACATTTAATTGTTCTTATATAAAACCTATACCTAAACCAAGAAGTTGTTGTACAAACAGAGCTAGGAAAATTAATTGCCTAAAATCAAGAAAGGTATGCCTCAGGATGATATTCTTTTTCCATACTTATTCAAACTTTATGCTGAGTGAAGATTGTACCTAATTGTGGGCTCATAGATAAATTTCTTTCATCAGGCCAGTATTCTTTTTCCATACCTATTCAAACTGTATTTTGAGAGCAGTTTGTTTTCTAATTATGGGATCATAGATAAATTTCTTTCTTCTATTTACATTTTCCATATTGAAAATTATCTACAAATAATATATATTCCTTGTGATGAATATATTCTTCCATTCATCTTTTCTCAATATTGGGATTGTTTTCCAAACAAGAATGTTTGGATAAGACTTCCTAAATGGTAAAATATATGGCCTAAGTGGCAACATGAAAAAGTGGGGTTCTAATACTTTCTTGGAAGTAAATTCTTAAATCCTACAAATAAGGAAACAATCACACAAGTGTCATATGATTCTTCTCTGGGTACTGACTATGACTATTAGCCTGTATTTGTTATGATGTCCTAAAACCCCAACTCCATTAAATATGTTCTTATTTTCTCTTTCATTGTTATTTTAAATTTTCTACTTCTTTTGAATCTTAACATTGTTTGCATCATTTTGAGTCACTTCAAATCCCATTGAGACAGAATTTATAAATAATTGAAATCACATGAATTCTGAGTGGTACAAATTGAATATCAAGAGATTTGAAAACACAGGATTCAGATTTTACTTCTAATTCCACTTACTAATATTTGTGTATTGCTTTTGTTCTCGTGATTGTTCTTAATCTCATGTTTGGTCTCAATCTCATGGTTGTTCAATGAAATAAATAAAATAAAATCCTAAAAATATTTTTTATAATCATAGAGGCATATATTAGGTATGTTAAAAGCAGCCAGTATTAATCTAGGAACACGATCTCCAATGTTTAACAACAAAATCAAGTTAACACCCACATAAACAGTGTGCTTTTCAGAAAAACAAGTGGTTTTCAAGAATTTGTAATTTCTCCTTCCTGGTGTCATTTAGAATTGCTTTACAAAATATTTGGCATGATTATTCTTTCCAACTGACCCTCAGAATTATCCTAAATGATTGAGAAATCCCTGAAACTCTCAAGATCAGCTTGTGTGAAATTATCAGAGAAAAAAATCTTACTTGGCTATGTACCAATTATCTCCAGTCATGCAAATTATTATTTGAACTGGGACTTAAATCTATAACTATATATAACTATATAACTATATAACTATATAACTATATAACTATATAACTATATAACTATATAACTTTTTTTTAAAAAAAAGAAGAACTAAAAATCCATTAGTGTCAAGTAGAACCCAACTCATAACTGAGGCTGCAGTGGTTTGGAGAGGCTGTAAATCACACAGGAGGAGATTGCTCATATGCCTCTATCATGTTACTAGCGGGTTCAAACTGTCAAAGGCACTGTCTTTGGAGTAGCAGCACAATTAATTGAATAGCTTCAATTTACTAAAATAAAGCCTACTGTAGTCACTTTTGAGAGGGGGAAATAAACAAAACAAAAAAAAAAGTAAGAGAGGAAAACACAAGAGGGTTTGAAATATTTGTTGTTGCTTTTGTTGTTGGTAAGTGCCATCAAGGCAAGTATGACTCATAGCAACCCTATGAATACAAGATCTGAATTCTGTTCCATGTGTCGTCATTTCTCTAGTGTTCCTAGGTTTCCAAAGGTCTGTCATTTAAGAAGTGGATTCCAATCCCAAGCTGTTTTAATCTCTCAATGTGCTCCTAGGTAGTTTGTGAGGAATTGCAAACTAACAGTTCATAGTTCATCCCAAAGGAGTTTCTAAATGTAAATATTGTCTTTAATGTTTAAGAATATAAGTTACAGGAGGTTATTTTCTCATATAATTTTGGTTTGATTTTTGTTCAGCTTCATGCATATCTTGACACGTTCCAGAGTTTCCATCCCCAGCTATCCCACTGAGATTATTTTCATCAAGGTAACCTATAATTCTTTTGTTGTTAAGTCCCATATACTTTTTGAGATCTTATCACATTTGACCTCTCATTAATAATTGTCATGCCCTTCCTAAATGATTGTTGTTTTTTTTAGTTTCTGTGATCCTTAACTTTCTTGATTTTTCTTCAATTTCTAAATAATTCTTTATCAATGTTTTGTGTGAGCTCTTTCCTTAACTTTTTAAAGCTTAATTACATATAGCTCCAGTGCTGTAAAGGGTAAGGAGATGTGCTGCGGACACAAAAGCAGAGGTTCTGAAACCACTGGTTTCTCTACCAGAGAAACATGGGCAATCTCGTCCCACTTGATTTACAACCTGTGAAAACCTGATGGAGGGTCTGTTTTAAGTTTGGTTCCAACTGAATGGTACATGAAAACACAGAAGTTACCACTCATAGGTCCTCCCTGTTTGTTCCTTTTTATCTCTCTTTCGACAATGCCATCCAATCATCTAACTTTAAACACCATTTGATAATGATCATTGCTAAACTTTTAGTTTCGGGAAAGAGTCTACTTGAATGCCCCAAATTCAAGTGACTATTCAAATTTCCAGTAAAGATTTTAAAGCCAACAAGTCTTGAGTGAGAATTGTCATCTCTCTCCTTTCCATGGTGTTGCTTCTGTATTTGTGTTGATGCTAAAATTAGAGATACTATTACATATAGGGTCGCTATGAGTCGCAGGCGACTCGACGGCACATAACAACAACAACAACAACATTACATAGTAAATGTCTGGAGTTGATAATTTCCATTGAGTCAGTCTCCCTCTCGTCATCTGTCCTTTCTTTCTCACTCTCTGTCTTACATACGCATGAATACACCCATTTCTCAATTCCATGCAAGTCTTTAAGTCTTATCAAATTAACTTGCAGCTAGCTTTGCAATCCATTTATTCTGTCATACTTTTCAAAGTGTATCAGTCTCTTTAATTTTTTAATTTTTATTTTATATTAGTTTGCTAACGAAGTTTGTATACATTGTGTTTCACATTATTTTTCATTTACATTGTTTTTCATACAATCATTCCCATGCACTGTTTTTGTTATGTGCCATAGAGTTGCCTGCGACCCATAGCGACCCTATGTACATACAGCAGCTCTGAACCCTTTCCTGTTCCCAAGCATTATGTTTTATAAAATAAGTTCCCTTGGACTAACTAGCCTGACTTTTCAGGTCTCTGTCAGATATTGCCCATTTCTATAATTCCTTCCCTCCACCGACCAAATTGTGCAACTATCTCACTTTTTGAAGCCACGTACTCTTGCCTACAGTCAGTTCAATTCACTACAACCAGAGTGGGCCTCTCTGTGATGCAGTCCACAGGGAGTTGCCCTGCTAATACAAAGGTGCTGCTGCCATTTTGATTCAAATCCGACAGCAGCTCCTAGAGAGGAAGATGTGCTGTGTCCTCCTGTGCAATTTACAATCTCCAAAAACTTGCAGGAGGGTCTGCTGAGGAGTCAACTTTAACTTTGCAGTGGTAAGTACAGCCAAAGTGATCTCGCTCTAAAATACAGTTCTAATTAGACTATTTTCCATGAAACATAGGGAATCTTTTACTCTCTTTTTTAAAACTTAAGCTTTTCACTTAGCAATAACATTTTCTAAATCAAATTGATCCTGTAAATTGATAAAGAAATTGAATTTTCATTGGATTTATGATAAACTTTAAATTCTTTTAGTTCATAAGTGCATGACCTTACACCTGTCTAATCTAACATCAAATATTATTTTATCTTCATTTATAGCAAGAAGAAACTACACAATCTTGCACTAACTCATGCTATGCTCCTTAAAAGTAGTAAAGTAAGCAAAACATTGCCTGGCATATTAAGTAAGAACTCATATATAATAAAGGAATTTTAGGAATTAATTGATTCTAGAACAAATTGAACCAACAAATGACTATTATTAATTACTTCTTAAACCCTATCAGAAGTATCTTCGAGTTGTGATCTAATGAAGCACAATGTATTGCACATTCTATAGTTTATTTCCACCTAAAGTCTGCAAATCAGCCTTTACTGGCCTCAAAATTAAGTAGGTCATTCTCAGTGGATCTTGCCGACAACAAAACTTTACTTAACCCTAATCAAATAAGTAGAGTTACTTAACATTCCATCCTTAGTCAAATGTTGTGGGTGATAGGATATTACAAAACTTTACTTAACCCTGATCAAATAAGTAGAGTTACTTAATATTCCATCCTCAGGACAATGTTGTGAGTGATAGGATATTATCCATTTGCATACAAGAAAGAATTGTTAATACGACTGTTATTCAAATATATGAACCAGTAGCTAAAGCCTATGCAGAGGAAATGGAAGACTTTTACCAAATTTTGTAGTCTGAAACATACAATCAAGATGTGTTAATGAAAACTGGTGACTGACATGAAAAATTTGGAAACAATGAAGAAGGAACAGTAGTGAGAAAGTGTAGACTCTGTGACAGAATTGAGGGCAGAAAGAGAAGGATCAGATTTTGTACATTCAAGGATTATTTATTTATTGCAAATACTTTTTCTAAAAAAAAAAAAAAACAAATACAAATGTTGACTTTACCAACAGAGCTCACCTGGTGGACTGCGTAGGAATTAGATGGATTACATCTGTGGAACGAATCTTTGAAGAAGCTCAGTTATAGCAAGCAAAAGCAGGTAGTGATTTGAAATAGACCATTAATTACTCTGAAAGTTCAAGCTGAGGCTGAATAAAATGAA
>NW_006399828.1:4528241-4542472 GCF_000299155.1 Elephantulus edwardii
TCTGCCCAACATGATGTCCCTTTCCAAGGACCAGTCCCTCCTTGCAACATGCCCAAAATATGTCAGACGAAGCTTCAGAATCCTTGATTAATATACAAGAAAATATTACTGAAGATAATTTTAAAATGCCTAGAATACATAGATAACTGCCAGAACTCCAAGCTGAATGTAGTAGAGATCTTGGCAACGAAGTTATCATTGTAGATATTAGATGGATACTGGCTGAAAGCAAAGAATATGAGAAAATATCCATTTGTGCTTTATTGGCTACACAAAGGCATTTGAGTAGATCATAACACATTATGATTAACCCTGAGAAAAATGGAGTTACCAGAGCACTTAATTTTGCTTATGCAAAAGCTATACTTAGATGAAGAGGCAAAAAGACCAATGGAACAATTAAATTACATGGTTTAAAATTAACAAAAATATACATCAGGGTTTTATCCTCTCTCCATTATCTATCCCATCTGTCTGTTGTTGTTGTTGTGTTATGTGCCATTGAGTTACCTGTTACTCATTTTGACCCCATGGAAATAGCTCTGAACCCCATCCTATTCTGACCCAGTGTCACGGTCTCCAACACTCTTAATGCTCATTACTCCAGGTACTGTGTCAATTCATCTCATTTGGGATCTTCCTCTTCTGTGTTGTTCCTTCACTCTTAAAAAATGATGACCTTCTCTAAGGACTTGTCCCTCTTGACAACATGCCCCAAACATGTCAGACAGAGATTCAAGAATCCCTGCCTCCAAGAAGCAACTTGATTTCACTTTCTCCAGGACAAACGTGTTTATTCTCTCGTCAGTCTATAGTATGTTCAATACTGTTCTTCAGTACCACAATTCAAAGGAATAGATTCTTCTGTCATCTTTAGTCACTATTCATCTCTCTGATGCATAGCAAGTAATGGTGAAGACCATGGCCTGAATCAAGTGCATCTTGGTCTCTAGAATGACATCATTGTTCTTGAGCACTTTGGAGAAGTCCCTGACAGCTAATATCCCACTGAGTAAATGATTTTAGAAGTTAAACTCAAAATTGGGATAAATAAAAATCCATTAGAAATAGCAACTAAAATGTGGAACGTTAAAAATGGAATGGATTCAGCTGCAGGAGGATTATGAGATCTGTATTCCATCCAGACAGAGTAATTTGCCCATTAGGTATCTAGGAATGAGAATTCACCTAAAACAGTCATCAAGCAGATGTCAATTTAGAAGTTGTCAAAATGTAACCACTAGAATAAAGTTGTATATTATCTCACCTATTCTAGACATGTTATTTCTTGTTATGAATACCATCAAGTCGGAACTGATCTATACCTGACCTTCCAGTAAGTTTTCAGAGGCAGTAACTGCCCTGTAGATTGCCCATACTTCTCCCACAGAGCGCCTGTCAGAATCAAATCACCTGTCTTTTGGGACTGCATTGCAGATTCTTACCACTAGACCACCAGATCTCCAGAGGTGTTATTCCTTGGAGAGGGAGGGACCTCATGCTTGGGAAGGTGGAGGGTCAGTGAAAGAAAGGAAGACCCTCAATGAGATGGATTGACACAGTGTCTGCAGCAATGGACTCAAGTGTGTCAGAGATGATGAAGATGGCACAGGATAAGATATGGATCAGGTCTGTTGATCATAGGGTTATTATGAGTCATAGTCAAGTCGAGGACACCAAAGAATAACAAGAAGACCCTGAGTACACACAGACAATATAGAGGACTAATGTATTTAGACCAACACAAGAATTAAAAGGGAGTTGATAAGAATCTTTAGTGGATAAAATGCTAATGAAAGTTGCATAAATTGAGAAACCCCTCTCTTTTTTGGGAAACCCCTCTTTAACGTATAACATTTGTGTATACTACTTCAAGTCCTGTATAGATAGAATGAATTGGGCCTTGCATAAATAAGGTAAATCATTTGGGACAGCGTATGTGCCTTTCTTTTATGCCAAACAGGAAATGAACATTCTCTCTATCCTGATTATATGATATTATGGTGGCATACTAGCGGTGACTTTAAAAAGACTGTAAACCTGAATCTATATCTAAGCTTAATAGCATTTTTTACCAAACTTAAAATGCTCGGCATGTTTTAGCATGCAGATGAGTAATGCTAAATAAATCTACCCAACATAAAAATCCATCTAGTCGTCTGACAGTATATTTTACAGTTAACCCAAGTTATCGAGACCCATGAGTTTGTTAGCTTCTAAAATAAAAATATTCTAGAAGATTCTAAGCATTTTTTACATATTTGACACTAACTCCTGTTCTCCTGTCAAAATATCAAAGATCCTGATACTAGCATCTTTTTGTCTATTGATATTTTTATAGAAACTCAAATCAGAACATCTGGGGAATACTGTTTTATAAATGCCCATGCTCAGATTTTGTTCTTGACAATACAAATTTGATGAATGTATGAAGAAAATATTCTGAAAATCTTTCTAATTAATTTTGCTGTGCATTTACACTTAGAAACTGTTCTTTAGTTGTAAGATTGTCTTTAACAGAGTGGTGTATGAGTCTCAGACAAGTTCCTTAGAATATTTTTCCCCCCTGCATTGTTGGTCCACCTGTAATATAACTGTCACAGTCACCTTTTAAATCATATAAGGATATATCTCAGGTCCTTTAATTTTATTAGAAAAATCTATAACTTTTGTCAAGCACACACTTAGCATTTTATTCATAGCATATGCATCTCCTTTAACAAATAAGAATATACCTAGATGCACTAGAATATAATCAAAGGGTTGGAGGTTCAAGTATACCCCAGAGGTGCTTGCTTCGGCAGCACATATACTAAAATTGGAATGATACAGAGAAGATTAGCATGGCCCCTGCGCAAGGATGACACGCAAATTCGTGAAGCGTTCCATATTTTCGACCCTGAAATGAAACAGTCTGTAACGAAGGCTAACTCCTAACTCCTTTCACCTACAAATTTCGTCTTTGGATACAAAGCTAAGTGGATAGTCCTTACGGAGGGACTGTTTAAAAAGAGGCAGGGAGAAGAAAAGAAAAAAAAAAGTATACCCCAGAGGCACTATGTGAAAAAGCCAAGGTGATCTGCTTCCTAAAAATCAATCATTGGTAAAACTATGGAGTGAAGTTTTATATTCTGACACTCATGAAACCACCCCAAATTGGAATCTTCTCAATGGCAACCATTTGGCTTTGGTTTTCTTTCTATTTTAAGTATATAGTAATTTCTATCAAAGCTTGTTTTCTTTCCCAAATTGGACAAAATCTAGGTTTTTGGTGTTAGGCTTAGACAAGTCAACTCAGACTCTTAATGGCTCTATGAACAACAAATCTGAACCTCTCTCAAGCCTGTGCCATCATTTATAATCTCAGTCACAATTAAATCCATTGTAATTGCTGTGCCAATCCATCTCATTAAGGGTCTTTTTTAAAAAAAATCTTTAATCTGTGTTAGTCAACAAATACCTGATAGAAACTATTTTAAGTGATATTTTCACCAATCATTCCAATCTCTTTTCCTGCATTATCAGAACATCAAATTGCTGGACTGTATTACTTTTGTACTTGGACCAGGAAGTAGTCCTTAAAGCAGAGCAAGGAAATACTGCATGGTTCAAAATCAGGAAAGGAGTGTGTCAGGGAAGCATCCTGTTTCCATACCTTTTCAATTTATAAACAGAACAGATCATTCAGGAAGCAAGTATTTACAAGGAGGAATGTGGCATCAGGATTGGAGGAAGACTCATGAACAACCTACATTATGCAGGTGACACACACTTGCTTGCTGAAATTGAGGTGGACCTGAAGCGCTTGCTGCAGAAGATCAAGGACTGTAGTAGTCAATATGGATTGAAGCTCAAAATGAAAAAGACAAAGATTCTCCCCACTGGGCCAAATGGCAGCACCATGATGGATGGAGAAGAGATTGAGGTTGTTAACAGTTACAGCTTGCTCTGCTTCACAATCAATACCCTTGACACCAGCAGTCAAGAAATCAAATAATGAATTGCATTAGGTAAATCTGCTGTCAGGAACCTTTCCAGAGTTCTGAGAAACAATGACGTCACTCTAAGACAGGTCAGTCAGACCAAGGTGTGCCTGATCCAGTCCACAGTCTTTGCAATTACTTGCCAGCATCAAAGATCTGGATAATAAGTAAGCAGGATAGAAAAAGAGTCAATGGCTTTGAGTTGTGGTGCTAGAGAAGAGTCTTGAACATATCCTGGACCACCAAGAAAACAAATGGGTCCTTCTTAGAGAGAGTGAAACCAAGTTTCTCCCTGGAGGCTAGCATTTTGAAGCTTTGTCTCGCATACTTTGGGAGTGTGGCCAGGAGGGACTGATCCTTGGAGAAGAACATCATGCTCAGAAGGGTGGAGTGACAACACAGGAGGGGGAAGCTCTGGATGAGCCGGATTGATACAGTGATTGGGGCAAAGGGGGTAGGTATGTCAGAATTAGTGAGACTGGCTCAGCATCAGGGTTCAGAGCTGCTGTTTGCAGGCGACTCAACAACACATAACAACAACAATTACTTTTGTTCTCTATGAAAACACTTCAAAGAATGAACGTTTTAACACTGACTCCACAGATACAATGAAAAGATAAAAAGAAGTAACTATTTTATTTAAAAAACCTAAACTTAATAATATTTTGTGCATTATAAATTTCCCCTAATCATGGAGAATTAGGAAAAATACACCTAATACAAATTGATATGTCTCTTATTTGTGTATTGGGCTATTAGCTGAAAGGTCAGTGGATCGGATTCACCAGCAACTCCATAGGGTTAAAAAATTAAGCAATCTTCTCTCATTAAACTGTACAGCTTCAAAAAAAAAATTGATGGAAGATTACTATGAGTTTGATTGAATGAAAGGCATTTGGTTCTAGTGACTGTAAGAAGCCATGGTAGCACAGTAGTTAATCATTCAGCTATTTTTCAAAAGATTGATGACTTCAATCTGTCAGCAGCTATGTGGGAGAAAGGCATCATACTTGTTCTTATAAAGTTTACAGTCTGGAAAACTATGCTATTGGGCAATTCTTCTCTCTCACTAGGTTATTAACAAGCTAAAGTTGGCTTGATAGAGACAAGCTTATCATAATCATTCCTGGCCATGGCTTTCTGACCCAAATGTCTTCCTACACGACTTAGTCTTCATTCTTTTTATCCTTGTTTCCATGATACTTATGCCTTTTATTCTAAATTGTTGCAATAAATCTTTCTTGGACATATGTAAACTATAAAATCTTATTTTAGATACAGCTCTTATTTTTACTTCAATCCTTTAGAAACCACTTTGAACAAATCTAGATAAAGATTTTCTAAGTTAACTGCTAGTCATTCTTTTCTTTTCCCTTTGTAAAACATTTCCTGCCATTAGAGGGGATTTCCCAGTGGAAGATTACATCACGAGCAAGGATCCTTTTAGCACCTGAACAGAATTCTGTGATTCTTCTTCCCCTCCTTTTCCTCAGTATAATTATGCTATTATCTAAGAACTTCCTACATGTCAGGAAGAGGCCATAGAATGAGACAGAGCATTGATAAGATGAAATGGGATTTGACTTAAAAAAAACACCAACCCAAGTACCAGAGAGATGGTTTTTTAATTGTGCGAGGACATTCAACTGTATGCATCATAATAAATTATTAATAAATCTGTGAAAAATAAGAATTCCAGTACAGTTGAAGGAATTAATGTACATATACCAAAAAGCAGTCTTTCAAACAGAACAAGGAGATAATGCTTGGTTTTAAATCAGGAAAGGTGTGCATCAGAGTTTGACCCTCTCACTGTAACTATTCAATGTGTCTGTTAAGCAAGCAAATGAGAATCTGGACTTTATGAAGAAGAATGTGGCATCAGGTTTGGAGGAAAGCTTATTAACAATTTGTGATTGTCAGGTGACATTGCTTTGCTTGTCAAAGATCAAAGACTATAATCCACTTCAATGTGAATTATACATTAGCGTAAAGAAAACAAAAATGTTCTCAATGAGACCAATAAGCAAGATCATGATAAATAGAGCAGAATGAAGTTATTAAGGATTTCATTTTCTTGGCTCTACAATAACCATGGAAGCTGTAGCTAAGAAATGTATACTGCATTGAAACAGATGAGGGAGAGAACTGTTTAAAAGAGATATATGATTAGATATTATTGCTGTGCACGGAGTCCAGAACAAAGGTAGCATAGTGAATTGGACTTGGGGGCATGATTTGAATAACAATGAAAGAATTTTTTCTTTTACTTTTCAAAGAGAAAAGCTAATGGAGGGAGGGTGGGCAGGGTGAAAAGAGCAACAATAAAGGAATGGAAATCCAAAGTCTCTGTACACTTTTATTAAAATCAATTATTTTTTTAAAAAACATGTAAACAAACAGCAATAATATATTCAAACAGAAAAAAATAAAATATAAAATAGAACACACACAAACAAAAAGAAATTAAAAGACACGTTGTCATTTCTATTACGTGCTTTTTAGTCCCCTGAGACTCCTAGTGACACTATGTACAGCAGCTCTGAAGCCTGCCCTATACTGAGCTAGCCTCACTGATTCTGATACATCTCCCCCATGTCCCTATGTGTCAACCCATCTCATCTGGAGTCGTCCTCTACTCTGCCGTCCCTCTGTCCTTCCAAGCCTGACATCGTTCTTCAAGGACTGGTCTTTCCTGGCCATGTGCCCAAAGTATGTACAATGGAGCTTCAAAATCCTAGCCTCCAAGGAGAAACTTGGTTTTACCCTCTCCAAGACAAATCTGTTTGTTCTCTTAGCAATCCATGGTATGTGCAATACTCTTCTCCAGCACCACAACTCAAAGACATTGATTCTTCTGCTGCCATCCTTAGTCATTGTCCAGTGCTCTGATGCATACCAAGTAACTGCCAAGAGTGTGGCCTGAATCAGGTGCACCTTAGTGTCTTGACTGACATTGTTGTTCCTTGGTATTCTAGACAGGTCCTTGACAGCAGATGGGCAAATCTTCTGTAAAGGATATTTTTTAAAGTACTAAAGAGCAAGGATATCATTTTAAAGACTATATTGTGCCTGACCCAGGCCAGGAATTTAAGTTGCTTCATATGAATGTGAAAGAAGACTGAGGAAAAATTGATTCATGTGAATTGTGATGTTGGCGAAGACTACTGGATTTACCGTGGACAGCTGAAAGAACAAACCAACCTGTCATGAAAGAAGTGTGGACAGGACGCTCCTTAGCAAGGATGGGAAGACTTTGTTTCATGTGCTCTAAGTACGTTAACAATAGGGTCCAGCCCCAATAGAAAGATATCATGCTTTGGAAAGTAGATTGTCAATGAAAAGAAAGAAAAACTTAGAGGGATTGATACAGTGACTGCAACAAAAGGCTTTAAGAACATCAGAGATTTTAAGGATGATATAGGTTTTCATTCTAATTCTGTCAACTTAATGCCACTTGTCAGCAACAACAGCATGTATTGGCAAAGTAGCAAGAACTTTGCATGTAAACATTCATTGAATATTCACAATGTTGAAGCTGATCCTAATTTTAGGAGATTAACTTAGAATTTTAAAAGATTACGTATTTTAAACATAGTAAGTTCCTTAAATTAATGAATGAATTTATGGAAACGGATACCCAGATCTAGTTCTAGCTGAGACCAAGAGAATCAAGGTAGAGAAACTGCTACAGCTCTTGAAGTCCTTATATGTATCCTTGCTGCTTTCAGGAGTTTCTTTTAGCTTTTCTAGTATTACTGCAAATCAGAGCAATGGCCTTTCTCTTGAACTGTCACCTAGGACACATCATTAAATATTATAGAACTCCTTTTCTGTCTCTTGGAGTTTAAATCTTTCCCTTAACTATATTGTTTTGCTTAACATTCAAATACTGATTTGGACAGTGGCAGATCCAATGAACTAAAAAATTAGCTCCAGTTGACTGTACCAAAGCCCTTATAATCCAAGTGATAAAGCCAACAGCCAGCATCCACTTCCCTGACACTATGATCACGCCATGAGTCGCAGTGTCACTGTTCCAATAATAAGACTTTCCCAGTACATTTTCTTTTCTGCATATGGAGTTAGTTATTGTCTAGTGAGTATGAGAAATATATGGTACTATTTGGTTTTGAAGATGGTGTTATAGTCCATTTGATTTATATTTCTTGAATATAGCATTCAAGATTTAGCAATAAAAGCAAGCAATTATTTGTGTAAAAATGTTTCTCTGGCATTGTAAATCAGTAAATGTGGCATTTAGATGTTTATTCTGTTCTTGTTATTGTGTGTCATCCAAATGGATTGATCCTCCAGCAGGTTTTCATAGGCAGTAAATGACACAAGAGGAGATAGCCATCTTTGTGGAACATTTGGTAGATTTGAACTGCATGTCTTTGGGTTGGCAGCACAACTCCTTACCACTAAGCCACCAGTAGTAATCTCAGATAAGTCACATTAAGTGCTCTGACCTTCTGTTTCCTACTTGTACAATAAAATAATTATTTTGTGTGAAGTTACAAATCTGTCTACTTTATCAAGTTATTCTTTGCTAAGATAAAGCTTTGGTCTGCACCAGTTTTCAATAAAAAAGTTCAAAATCACCAAGTAAAGATAATAAATTTTTATAACACAAGGACAAATTTTAAAATGATCTATTTTCTAATGACTCATGTAGCCATTGATGAAAGTTTTCTTTCGTTATTACTCATTTCCTAAATTGACTTTAAATATGGAAGTCTGATACACAGAGACGAGGTCAAAATAATCATTGATTCATTTCCCCTCAAATAAATGTAAAAATTGCTTCCCATTGTATCACACACTGAATGAGGTCATTTTTTCCAAGCTCCCAACACATTTCATTTATTTATCTAGGATTTGTAACTGTAGTCTGCTCTCAATGCACGTAAATATTTAACATCATATTTCCTTACAGAAATTTAACAAAAACAAATTCTTTCCTTTCACCAGCCCCCCAATTTAGTGAATCACCTCTCTGCTTGAGAAGTCTGACCATCACTTGGTCCCTGACATGAACAATCCTTGTCTTTAAAAAGACAACAATAATTTTAAAAATCAGCCTAAATTTTAAATGCTGATGTCCTACCATTGTCACAAAAGTTATTATTCTACAATTGCTATTATATTCTCCATGTGCTGACTTTTATTTCAGCATACTTTAAATAAACACTGTATTTTAAGATTCGTGCTTACTTTCCAGCCTGCATTTTTATTTTTTTTTTTAGTGGAAGATAGCCAAGCCGTAATTTCTTCTAACTTAATTTTTCCAGACTTCTTAATGCCTAGGTCAATATCCTGTCATTGTTCTCCTATAGGATTTCCTTAGTCCCCTCCTAAGGTTTTTGGCGGGTACACATTCATACTGAAATTAGTAAAGGTGAGGAAAAGTCATCAACATACTTCTGAGGAGAAAAGACTGATTCACTATGACGTAACTAAGCTGAAAAAGCGTAATTTCATGGACTATTTTGGTAACATGACTTGAGACTCAAAAGCTGTGCATTTTACTCTGCGGACACGGTTGCTTTTAAATAGTGTTCCCAAGGTCAGGAAGGAACTGTGACATCACTGAGAAATAGCTGTCCCTGAGATAATGAGACGGTGCTTTCAAGTAGCTCTTGTGTTTCAAGGTGTGTTAATCATGAGTACAACTAACAAAAACATAAGAAAACACTGGAGGCAGGGGAGGAACTATGCTTGGCCTTTTTTAATAACCCATGGACCTCTTCACCCCTGTAAAATGTTTCAGAATAAAATATATTGCTATTTAGTTTTATTACACTTTATTGAAATATTTTTTTCTCTCCAGAAAGGTCAAGAAAATGAAACCGTTTCTCTAGCAGAGTCTAGTGTTAAAACACAAACATTTAATTAAATTGATCTATATCATTTGCATTTATCCTAAAACATCTAAAAATTTAGAAAGAGAAAAACATGTCTGATTTAAAAATATGAATATTAGTCCGCGATGCTGACCCGAACAACACCTACAGCCACCATGAACAGCAAAGGTCAATATCCAACACAGCCAACCTACCCAGTGCAACCTCCTGGGAATCCAGTGTATCCTGGACCTTGCATTTTCCTCAGGCTCCACCTTACACTGAAGCTCCACCTGCCTCCTCTGAACTCTATGGTCCAAGCTCCCTGCAACCAGGGGCTGCCACAGTCCCTACAATGTCAGCTGTATTTCTTAGCACCTCACTGTATCTTCCCATGGCCAGTCTGTGGCTGCTGGGCCTTTAGATTCCTCAATCCCAATGGCTTATTATCCAGTTGGTCTCATTTACCCACGCAGTTCAGTAGTGCTGGTGGAAGGAGGGCGTGATACAGGTGTCAGATTTGGAGCTAGAGTTACTTACTGCTGGTAACATCCCTCCTCCACCTCCTGGATGCCCTCCCAATGCAGCTCAGCTTGCAGTTATGCGGGGAGCCAGTGTCCTTGTAACTCAGAGGAAGGGTATCTTCTTCGTGGGTGGCTCAGCTGGTGGCTACACCATCTGGTGAGGAACCAAGGCCACTTCCGTGCCGGGAAAGACATCCCATACCTTTAGCACTTCTCACAGTGTAACTGCATTAGTCATTTTAGACACATGTTGCTGGGGTGTGTTTCTGGTGCCCAAACTTTCAGGCACTTTTCAAACTTAATAAGGAACCCTGTAATGGTAGCAGTATCTCCCTAAAGCATTTTGAGGTAGGAGAGGTATCCATTCATAAAATGAATGTGGGAAAAGCAGCCCTAAGGTTCTTCCTTTAATCCCTCTGGAGTAATACTGCACCATACTGGTCTTTGCTTTTAGTAATAAAACATCAAATTAGGTTTGGAGGGAACTTTGATCTTCCTAAGAATTAAAGTCGCCAAATTATTCTGATTGGTCTTTAATCTCCTTTGTATTACTTGTTATAAAGGAAATGCATTCGTTGTCTGCCATTACCTTTCCATGCCTTTCCCCACATCCCATCCTTAACCCCTACCATCCATTCTCTCTCACCAGTCTCCATTGAATCAGTGGTGCCAAACAGAAAGCCAGTCCAACTCATTTTCCTCTTTCCTTGCACTTCTCCCCATTTGTCATCTTTTAAATAGTCATTCACAAGGATCCTCTGAAACTTCCTTTGTGCTCCAAGCAGCACAGACCCCATGGAACCCATGACTTCTGCTTTTGCATCTCTTCAGGCAAAAATAGAGAGTGTCATTTAGGTTCTTTTTCTATTTTTTTTTCTGCATACAGGAACCTAACCCAAATTTCCTTTGGTGCCCGAAAAACCATGAGCTCATGCTTAAACAAAGGATATCAAGGCAAATTATACTATAAACAGCAGTTTGTTTAAAATGTGAGGGGTGAACAATAAGTTGCATTTGAAAATCCTCATGACTTTAGGGGTTGTTTGAGATAAAAAAAAATGTGGTTACCACACACTGTCAGTATCTGATGAATCCACTCCTAGGGGGCTCCCAAGAATTGCTCAGCTAGGTTAATGAGGTCATATTGTGAATGCCTCACTATGAAATGACTTGAGTCCAGTGAAGCCTTACTAGGGTGAAGAATATTTCAGGGATCCTTAATATTTTGAGTTAGAATCAGGAGATCTTGATTTTTGTTTTCTGAAATTGAATTTTATTTCATCTTATTATTTCAGTTCATCTAAATTTTGTTCTGTACATGTGATGTTTGACTGTACCGCTGACTCTTATGGAAGTTCAGCACTCTCTGTCTCTCTCTGCTCTGTAGTGCACTTAACTTGTGGATTTTTTTTAACTAAAATGTAGAAGAAAGATATTTTGAAGATTTGGAAAAAATATAAGTATTGTTGCTTTTGTTATTGTTAGGTTCTGTTGAGTCAAGTATAACTCAAAGCGATCATATGAACAATAGATTTGAACCCTGTCCTAACCTGTGCCATCCTCGTCATCTCTGACATACTTTGAATCCATTGCTGAATTCACCATGTCAACTCATTTGGTTGAGAGTTTTCTCCTCTTTCACTAACCTTTCACCTTCCCAAGCTAAATATCTCTTTCCAAGGAATAGCCCTCCCTAACAACAATGACCAAAATATGTGAAATGAAGTTTCTTCGCCCTTGCTTGTAAGGAGCACTTGAGCACTTTGGTTGAGCTTTGTCCAAAACTTTTCTGTTTGTTCTTTTGAAAGTCCATGAAATATTCAGTACTGTTCTCCAACATCACAATTCAAAAGCATCAATTCTTCTTCTGTAATCCTTATTCATTGTCCAGCTCTCAAATGGATATCAAGTTATAGAAAGTACCATGGCCTGAACCAGGCTCAGTATAGTCATTAAATTGTCATCACTGTTTCTTACTAATATCCAGAGGTCCCTGACAGTAGACTTTCTCAATGTGATAGGTATTTTGATTTCTTGACGAGAAACCAAAGATTCTCACTTCTAGGCTGATTGGCAGCATCATGATAAATGGTGAAGAGATTGAGACTGTTAACAGCTTCAGATTGCTTTGCTAAACAATCATCACTCTTGGTCCAAGCAATCAGAAAATCAAAAGAAAAATTGTATTGGGAAAGTCTGCTGTCAGAGACCTGTCCAGAGTATTGAAGAGCAATGATGTCAGTCCGGAGATAGAGAGCAAGGTGTGCCCAATCCAGGCCATGGTATTTGAAATTATTTGCTATGCATCAAAAAGTTGGACAATGACTTGGGGTGATAGAAAGAAAATTGATGCTTTTGAGCTGTGGTGCTGGAGGAAAGTATAGAATATCTCACAAACTGCAATGAGAATAAACAGGCTTGTCCTGGAGAGGGTGAAACCAGGCTCCTCCTTCGAGGTAAGGATTCTGAAGCTCCATCTGACATACTTTGGGCATATTGCAAGGAGGGTCCAGTCCTTGGAAGGGGGTTTGGAAGGGTGGAGGTACAGCGTAAGAGAGGAAGACCCTCAATGAAATGGATCGACCCAGTGAGTGGGGTAATGAGGGTAGAGACAATAAAGTTGGCTCAGGCTAGAGCAGGGGCCAGAGCTGTTGTGCATAAGGTCACTATAAATTACAAGCGACTCAAGGGCAAATAACAACAACTCGTACCAAGAACATTGATTGTAGATCCAAGAATATTGAAATAGTTGACAATTTCAGTAGTTTCTCCATTTATCATGATATGGATATAAAGGGAGCTTTGGTAATCCTACTGGTAAGAAACAGTGCTGCAATCCTAAAGCACACTTTACAAATCCATCAGCTGCTCCACAGGAGGATAGCAGTCTCCTCCCATGTGATTAACTTCTTCTAAAATCTCTGTGAAGGGTCAGCTATGGGTCAGTTCTGACTCGATGGTACAGGACAAACAGTAATATCATGATATAGGCATTGGATGAGAACAATTTTAAATGCAAATTGATATTAAAAATTGTTATTAAAGAGCACAGGCATAAGCATATTTTGAAAACTTATTTTCTTAATTGTTTAGTTTGCATTCAGTGGCAAAGCACACAAAACTTACTAGTGTCAGTAGCTTTTATGTTTATTTCTAAAATATAAATTGCATAAATTCTGTAAGACTCAAGAACATTATGAGTACTATATATGTATATGTGGATAGAATTCTTATGAAACATAAGTAAAATACTGCATTTCTTCAGTGGGATATGTTTGTTTTCTATTGCTGCTGTGTTCTTGACAGGATGAGGCTGAAAATTGAATGGTCAAATTTTGTACATTCAATTATTTGTTTATTTATTGCAAATATCTTTAAAAATGACAACTTTAAATAAGGGTCTCATCTGATAGACTGCATGGCAATTAGATTGTCTACATCTGTGCAAGGATTCATTGGTGAAACTCAGTATCAGCAGTCAAAGGTGGGCCAGATACTGACTATGGGTCAAATCATCACTTACTCATGTTCAAGTTCATATGGAGATTGAAGAAAATTAAAAGCCCACAGGAACCATAATATGATCTCAAGTCCATCCTAACTAAATTTAAAAATTATCTTAAGAATAGATTTGAGCCATGGAACACCAATGATAGAAAACCAAATGAATTATGAGATGATATCAAGGATATCCAAAAACAACTGGATTAAAAGATTATCCAAAAATTACTGGAAAAACACGTCAGCAGAGAACTGCCAGAAGTCCAGGCTGGGTTTAGAAGGGGTCATGGTACTAGGGATATTGTAGCTAATGTTAGATAGATCTTAGCTGAAAGCAGAGAATACCAGAGGAATGTGTATCTGTGTTTCATTGATTA
>NW_006399828.1:4543470-4552455 GCF_000299155.1 Elephantulus edwardii
TTGGAGACAGTGAGATTGGCACAGGACAGAGCACAGTTTAGGGCTGCTGCACATGACAACAACAACATCAAGGATATTATCCATGAGAAGAGCAAATGATCATTATAATGACAGAAGAGAAAGAAAAGACAAATTTGATATCAGAAAAGACTTTCAAAATTACTGTAGAGCAGTAAGAAGGCAAAACGAAGAAAAGAGATGCTGAAGTAAAAGAACTGAACACAAGATTCCAAAGAGCAGCTTGGGAAGACAAAATAGATTATTATAACAGCATATGCAGAGAGCTTGATTGGAAAATAAGAATGGAAGAACCTACTTGGTATTTCTCAAACTGAACGAACTTAAAAGTAAATTCAATAAAAACAAAACTATTTCAAGCCTCAAGTTGCAATACTGATAGACCTAAGGGTAAAATCATGAATGATCCAGGAACCTTCAAAAGAAGATGAAGGGAATACACAGAATCACATACCAAAAGGAACTATCTGCCACTGAAATATTTCAGGAAGTACCAAATGGTCAATAGTCAATGGTAATGAAGGGAAAAGGTCAAGCTACACTGAAGGTATTGTCAAAAACAAAGGCCCCAGGAATCAAGAGGATACCAACTGATATTTTCCCACTAATAGATGTTGCCCTGGACGTGTTCACCAGTCTATGCTAGAAACCTGGTAGCCTGACTGGAAGATATCCATATTTGTACCTATTCCCAATAAAGGTGATTGAAAAGAATATGGAAACAATCAAACAATATCATGAATATCACATATAACCGAAACATTGCTTAAGATCACTCAAAAATTGATAGAATAATACATAGACATAGATTTATTAGTTTAAAAGAGGCTGTGGCATGAGAGATATCATTGTTGATGTCAAACAGATCCTGGTGAAAGCAGGGCATACTTGAAAAATGTCTTTTTGCTTTTTATTTACCATGCAAAGGCCTTTAAATGTCTAGATCATAATGACCTATGACTAACATTGAGAAGAATGTAAATGTCAGACAATTTTTTGTGCTCATGCAAATCCTATACTTATACCTAGGCTGTTGTGTGAATAGACAGTATATGGTTTAAAATTTAAAAACGTGCATTAGGGTTGTATTTTCTTGCCATATATACTCTATCTATTGCTAAGCAAACCATGTGAGAAGCTAGACTCCATGAGAATAACATGGTGTGAGAGTGAGAGAAAGATTCACAACAACCTGCTTTATGGAGATGACAAAACTTTGTTTGCTCAAGCAAACAAAAATTCTTGCCACTGGACTGATAGTTAACATCATAATAGATGGAAGAAAGATTGAAATTATCAACAACTTCATCTTCCTTGGTTCCACAAACAACATTCTAGGCACCAGCAGCCAGGAGGTCAAGAGACATATTGCATTGGGACAGTTCGCAGCTAAGGACTTCTCCAAATTGTGGGGGAACAGTGATATCATTTTTGGAAACTGTGGTGCATCTGATTCCGGTCATGGATTTTCAATCACTTACTATGCATATGAGAGCTGGACAATGTAAAAGGGCAACAAGAAAAGAATCCATGCCTTTGAGTTGGATAAGAATACTGAATATCCCATGGACTGCCAAAAGAACAAACAGATGTCTTCAAGAAGCAAAAGCCAGAATGCTTCTTGGAGGCAAGTATGTTAAAGTTTTATCTCACTTACTTTGGGAATGCTGATAGGAGAGGTTATTATCCTTGAAAAGACCAGTGAAAGAGGAGAAGACCTTCACACTGATAGAAGGGCACAATGATTTTAGTATGTCAGAATCATAAAGATAGTACATGTTAGGACAGGGTTCAGATCTGTTGTTCATAGAGACTCTATGGGTTGTACTTGACTCAACAGCACCTAATAACATCATGGCTGATGTTTCAAATTTCCAGATATTTAATAGATTAAGAATGCATATATATCAATTATAGAGGTTTGAAGTCTAAAATCCAAGTGCCAGCCAACCTGGATTTCTTTGAAGACTTCAGGGAGAAATCTTTCTCTTGTTTTTCAGTATTTAGTAATTTGTATTCCTGTTGCTCTCCTCACATAATTGCAAACTATTTTTTTTCTTTATCCTCAAAGAGTGTGTTGAATTTGGCAAATCTTCTGTCAAGGACCCTGTCAGAGTATGAAAAAGCAAACATCTCCATTTAAGTTGTACCCCATGATTTTTTTCCACCCATTTTTACAAATTACTTCTTAAGCATCATATATTTGAACACTGAATAAGGATAATGGAAGGATCGATACCTTCAAATCACTACTGGAAAATAATATCGAATATTCCATGCACTGCCCAAAGAATAAACAAGTATGTCTTTTTTTAAAAAAATACTTTATACTGGTTTATTCCTTGACATTCTGCAGCAAATGCTTCAGGTCCTCCTCAGTTTCAGCAAGCAGGGTTGTATCATCTGCATAATGCAAATTGTTGATGAGTCTTCTTTCAATCTGGATGCTAAATGTCTCCTCATGGAGCCCAGTCTCTCAGATAATCAGTTCTGCATATATACTGGAAAAGTATGGAGATAGGACACATCCTTGGCATACACTCTTTCCAATTTTGAACCATGCAGTGCTTCCTTGCTCTTTTCTGGCAACTGCCTACTGGTCCAAGTAGAGGTTTTGTACAAGCATGATCAAGTGTTCTGGGATTCCCATTCTTCTCAGAGTCAGCCACAGGTTTTTGTGATCCACACAGTCAAATGTCTTTACATAGTCAATGAAGCACAGATAGAAATTTCTCTGATATTCCCTGCTTTCAGCTAAGATCTATCTAACATTAGCTATAATATCCCTAGTACCACGGCCTCTTCAAAACTCAGCCTGCACTTCTAGCAGTTCTCTGTTAGTGTGCTGTTCCAGTCATTTTTGGATAATTTTCAGCAGCATCTTGCTTGCATGTAATATTAATGATACTGTTTGATAATTGTCCGTTAGGTCACCTTTCTTTGGAATGGGAACAAATATAGATTTCTTCCAGTCAGTTGGCCAGGTGGTTGTCTTCCAGAATTCTAGGCACAACGTGGTAAGCACATCCTGGGCAGTGTCTGTATGCTGAAATATGACCGTCAATTCCTGGGGCCTTGCTTTTATCCCCAATTCTTTCAGAGTAACTTGAACTTCTTCCTCCATCACCACAGGCTTTTGCTCATATGTTATTTCATGAAATTCTTCTTTGTCCACCAATTCCTTTTGATATAATGACTCTGTCTACTCTTTCCATCTTCTTTTAATTCTTTCTGGATCATTTAATATTCTGCCCAAAGCATCCTTAATTATTGAACTAGATGCTTGAATTTGTTCTTCAGTTCCTTCAGCTTAAAAAACGCTAAGTGAGTTCGGCTACTTTGATTTTGTGACTCCAGCTCTTTGTAAATTTCATTATAAAATTTCACTTTGTCTTCCTGCACTACAGACTTAAGTATGGATTGAAACTCAACATTAAGAAAACAAAGATTCTCACCACTTGGGCAATTAGCACCACGACAGATGAAGAAGAGATTGAAGCTATTAACAATTACAGCTTTCTTGCCCACAATCAACACTCTTAATACCAGCAGTCAGGAAATCAAAAGAAGAATTGCACTGGGGAAGTCTGCTGTCAGGGACCTCTCCAGAGTGCAACAACGTCATTTAGAGACTAAGGAGCACCTGATCCATGCCATGTTCTTCATAATTACTTGTTATGCATCAGAGAGTTGGACAATGACTAAGGATGACAGAAGAAGAATAGATGCTTTCGAATTATGGTGCTGGAGAAGAGTCTTGAACATACGATCGGCTGCCAAGAAAACAAATAGGTCTGTCATGGATATGGTGAAATCAAATCTCCCCTTGGAGGCTAGGATTTTAAAGCTCTGTCTCACATACTTTGGGCACGTGACCAGGAGAGACCATTCTTTGGAGAAGGACATCATGCTCAAAGGGTGTAGGGACAGCACAACCGAGGAAGACCCCAGATGAGATGAATTGATACAGTAACTGGGGCAATGAGGGTTGATGTGTCAGAATTACTGAGACTGGCTCAGGAAAGGGAAGGTTCAGAGCTGCTGTACATAGGGTTGCTATGGGTCATGGTCATGAGTGATTCAACAGCACATAACAACAAACATATACATCTGTATACATCAGCTTTGTTTTAAGTTATCATTGAGTCGGCTCAGAATAAAAGCTACCCTAAATACAATGAATCCTCTACCCCTAAACCTTTACACTCTTTGCGATGTTTAAGGCCATTGGTGAAGCCACTGTGTCAATTAATCTTATCGAGGAACTTCATACCTTTGACCCTCTACATTTCCAAGTATGGTTTCCTTCCATAGAAACCGTTCCTTCCTGACAATATGTCCCTAAGTTTGTGAGACAGTTTCACTATCTGTAATAATAAGGGCTTAATGTTAAAAACGTCTTTCCTATTCATTAACTTAGTGAGCTCTAGCTAACTAGTGGCAAAAAGCTGTGCAGCAAACATGAAGACACACGGTTTAAATCCTCCAGCAAGCTGCTTCATAGGAGAAGGATGAGTAATCTTCTCCTGTTTGATTAACGCCTCTGAAAACCTGCCAGAGGACCCACTATGGGTCAATTCTGACTTGACAGTACACAATAACAACATTTAACTTACTTTGCCATAGGGAGGGGTAGGAATATGTGAATAGGGTGTGTTAGTTTAGCCATGAGAGAATTGGCTAGTCTCACCGATCTACAAGGAGATTGACTAGTCTTGCCATTAAATTGAGTGGACTTAGCAGAAAATGGAATAAACTTGACTGCCAGCAAACAAAAAATAAGAGAATGTAATGCCTCCTTCAGGACCAGAAATTGTTGTACCAGTCAGAGAAGGACCTAGATGAACAGCGACCATATCAGCCACAGCAGAGAACCAGAGACTTGCCATGAAATTGAGCTGATCTTGGAACTGACTGTTGTGGGGCGAACCGATATTGGCAGGACTAAGACTTTGAAATACTGGCCTAGAGCCATGAGGCTCAAGGGTGAGGTGTCCACAGGCACTTTTAGGAAGCTATTCTGACTGTATTTGCTATTAATTTGAAACCAATTGACTTGCCCAATATGGTTCTGTGTGGTCTGTGAGCTATCATATCAGATTTCAGATTTTGAAACCAGCAAAACAGTAAAGTTGATGTTGGATGAGCAGAAAGAGGTACAGTTGAATGGAAGACTTGTTTGACCTCATGAGAATTGATTTTGTATTGCTGATGTTGTTGACAGGGATGCTTTTATGTTGTTAGGTGCCACTGAATTTCCTGTGGCATATAGAAATGCTATGCACAACAGCTTTGAAGTGTGCCCCCTTTGCCCCAGTTACTGTATATCTATTCATTTCATGTGGGTTCTTCTTCTCCTCTGCTGTCTCTCCACCCTTCTGAGCATGTTGTCCTTCACCAGGCACTGGTCCCTCTTGTCCACGTACTTAAAGTATGTGAGATGAAACTTCAAAATCCTTGCCTCCAAGGAGAGACTTGGTTTCATCCTCTTCAAGACAGAACTATTGATTTTCTTGGTAGTCCATGGTATATTCAAGATTCTTCTCCAGCACCACCACTCAAGTGCATCAAATCTTCTTCTGTCATCCTTAGTCATTGTCCAGCTCTCTGGTGCACAATAAGTTATTGTGAAGACCATTAATAAAGTACCTTTTAAAGGAAATGATGGCAAAATTTCTCATATACTAAAGCATTTTATTAGGAGGGATCAGTCCTTAAAAAAAGACATCGTGCTTCAAAAAGTAAATGTTCACAGAGTAGAGGAAGACCCTGAGGGAGATGGATTTACATAGTAACTGTAGTAAAAGTGCTCAATAATAGCAGAAATAATGAGGATGGCACAAGATAGGGCAGACCTATTGTTCATAGGATCACTCTAAGTTGTAGTCTACTTGATGGCACCTAATAAGAACAGCAACAATTCTCTTAGGAACATGTTCATACTTCCTCCAATGCAATTTTCTCCTATTGGTAATCCATGGTATATTGAATACTTTTCAACAATATCACCATTCAAGGGCATCAAATCTTCAACAAATAATCCTATGGAGAACATCAAATATTCTTTGATAAGTAGTGCTATGAATAATAACCTGACTTGAACATACCATAGACTACCAAGAGAACTAACAGAATTGTCCTGGAGAGGATGAAACCAAATTTATTCTTGGAGGCAAAAGTTTGAAGTCTTTGTCGATCTTACATACTTCGGGCATGTTGCCAGGAGGGGCCAGTCCTTGGAGAAACACATCTTGCTTGGAGGATGGAGGGATGGTGCAAGAAAGGAAGAGGTTGACAGAGTAAATTGTGTAATGGCAGTAGGCATTTCAGAGACAGTAAGACTGACTCAGGATAGGATGGCATTTGGAGCTATTGTTATGCATAGGTTGCTGTGAGTTATTGCAGGTGGCTCAACAGCACATAAACACAACAAGAAGTATGGCAAGAGAATAAAACTTTGGTACACACATTTGCTAACTTTTAACCACGAATTATATTTTTGTTTGCTTTGAATTACTGCTTTTTGGTCTACGGAGAGGTGTGATGCAAGCATAATTAACCGTTTCAAAATTCCTATTCTTTTTAATGTTTTTTATATTGTGTTCTACATTGCCAAATGCATTTAAAAGTCAAAACACAAATGAACATTCTTCTGTTATTCACTGCTTTCAGCCAGGATCCACTGGCTATTATCAATGATGTACCAAGTTCAACGTCTACTAAATTCTACTTTAATCCCGAGTAGTTTTCTTTAAATATGCTGCTCCAAACATTTTTAATTATCAATTCAAATTATACTAATGTTATTGTTAGATAATTCTTTTCCTGTATTGGAAATTTTTAATGGAATGGATAAATATATGCATCTCTTGAAAACCATACAAATAGCAGCAATGCATAGTCCCTCATACTCATTGCCATGGAGTTGGAACTGACTTACCGCTGACACTCCAGTGAGTTTTCAGAAGCTGTAAATCACATGGGTGGAGATTGCCCATTTACCTGCTACAGAACACCTGGTAGACTTAAACTACTGGTCTTTGGGTTGTCAGCACAATTCCTTATCCTCTAGGCCACAAGAGCTAGAGGTACAATTGTTGTTAGGTGCCATTGAGTTGAGTATGACTAACAAGGGAGCTCTGGTAGCCTAAAGGCAAGAAGCTGTACTGTACTGCAATGTGGAAGGAATGCAGTTGAGCCTACCAGTTGCTCTGTAGGAGAAGGATGAGCAATCTCCCCTCATGCAATTGTTGTTGTTGTTGAGTACCGTTGAGTTGTAGACACCTCATAGTGACCCTATGAACAAAAACCTGAATACTTGTATAAATTTAACTGCTTCTCCAAGTTCATAGCGTTTCTGGAGGCAAGCTATTTTGGAAGTGGATGCTACTCCTGCTTCCAAGCTTGTTTTAATCAGTGAGCTCCACCAAACAGTCTACCATGGGTAACCATTGTTGCATTTGACACTTCAGTGTCACAATGTTCAGTATCACAGCAACCACCCATTCAATTAACTGCCTCTGAAAACCCATGGAAGGGTCAGCTATGGGTCAGTTCTGACTCTATGGTACACAAAAACAACACCTGCCCTATCTTATGCCATTGCCATAATCTCTGACACACTTGGACTTATTGTTGTAATCAGTACATCAATTTATATACTTGTGAGTCTTCTCCTTTACTGACCCTCATCTTCCAAAGCATAATGTCCTTTTTTAAGGAATAGCTTACCCTAGCTATATGTCCAAAGTATAAGAGATGAAGCTTCACCATCTCTGTCTCCAAGGAGCACTCTGATTGTGCTTTCTCTAAGACTTATCTCTTTGTTCTGGCACAAGGTAGGATGGGTGGCACAGGATAGGATAGGGTTCAGATCAGTTTTTCATAGGGTTATGGGTCATACTCAACTCGATCACACCAAACAGCAACAACAACAATAAAGTCAGAGAATCTTATAAGGATCTTGTGAGAACGAAATAAGAATAAATAAGGATAACAGAGGAATCTATACCTTTGAGTTACAATGTTAGAGATGAGTACTGAATAACCCATGGACTGCCAAAAGAACAAGCAAATCTGTATCGGAGGAAGTTCAACGAGGGTGCTTAGAGGCAAAGATAGTGAAACTTTTCACATACTTTGGTCACGTTGTCAGGAAGGGACAGTCCTTGGAAAAGTGCATTGTTCGTGGAGAAATGAAGGATCAGAGAAAGAGAAGGAGACTCTCAACAAGAAGAATTGACACGGTGACTATAACATGAGCTTGAGCATATCAAAGATTGTGAGATTGGCACAAGATAGGGCAAGGCTGATACCTATTTTTCGTATGATTGCTGAGTCATAGTTAACTTAATGGCACCTAACATCAACAGCCATGTACTTAGAGTCACTTAGCCTAGAAATTTACAAGCATGATGGTGGTGGTTGTTCTTGTTATTAGCTGGTGCTACTGAGTTAAGTACCATTCATACTGACCCTATAAAAAACATATCTGACCCCTGTACTATTCTGTGCTATCCTCATCATCTCTGACACACACGAGCCTGTTCTTGAAGTCAATGTGTCAATCCTTCTCCTTGAGGACCTTCCTATCTTGCACTGACCCTCCAAATTTCAAATAAGATGTCCCTTTTTTTTCAAGGACTAACCTAGACTACCTATAAACCTAAAGTACATGAAACAAAACTTCTCCAAGGAGCACTCTGCACTTTCTCAAAAACACGTCTCTGTTCTTTTGACAATCCATGGAATATTCAGTATTCCTCGACAACACCAAAACTCAAAGACATCAATTCTTCTTCTGTTATCCTTATTCATTATCTAGCTCTCAAATGCATAGCACAATCTTACTAGCTGAAAGTGAGATCGACTTGAAATGCTTGCTGCTGACGATCAAAGACCACAGCCTTCAATATGGATTACATGTTGAAATCAAGAAAATAAATATCCTCACCATTATATCAATAG